>NC_070648.1:8137394-8462183 GCF_947347685.1 Pleuronectes platessa
GAAAAAAACAAAGGTGTGTGATACTTTATCACGGCCAGCGGGAGGCACTGTGGCTCAATGAAACCCAGAAGGCAACATCCTGTACATTACCACCGGAACATGAGGTAGGTGGCAACCAAACCGGTTCCATCCTCAAATGTCCCAAATGGGAATAAATCAATATTTGTAAAATGATATTCCCTGAGGTTCTGGTTCTTTCTTTATGGTTATAAAACCATTAACAAAGGGGATTGTACAAATCTATACATCCAAATGGATCAATTTTCTACCCTCAGGAACCCTCTTCTCCTCTTAAAAACTCAGATCTCTGAAAGTCTGAATGAATATAAAATACAGTGCAGTCCGAATGGCACATGGTCAAGCACATACTTCTGCAAAAGGCACAACAGTCTCATTAAATTCTGCACTAAATATGTAATGTTGTAATAAGCTCTAAAACAATTGAATACATATATATACAAAATCTGCTGTTTCCCTGAACAGGCATTCAATTCGATCCAAAGCGACTCGGGAGCCACGTTCACGTTTGCACCCACACAAGCTCTCGCACAAGGGTACGGGCAGGATGGGCAGTAGCATCACATGAACACATCGAAATAAGATAAAAAAAAATCTCACAATCATATTTTCACATGTTTGACAGATCAAGAACCTGAAAGGACTCAAATCAAAATTTATAATTTTTCAAGGTAATGTAGATTTGGCACTTTATGACTCTGCATTGTTGATTGTTCTGATCACATTACTTCACTATAATCCTCAACTTTGTAAATAAGAATCTACTGTGGGCAGAACATTTTTTAATTGTTCCTTTTAAGTCTCAAGGTCAAGTGTAAAAACGTTATCAAAATCATGGACAAAATACTGAAGTGAAAAGAAAGTCCCTTGAAATCAATTTACTTTACTTTACTCATCCTATTGATAAAAACTTGATGTATATAACTCAATATGTAAGAATGCAATTCAAGGAGTCTGCATGCTTTAGTGAAATATGATCACTACTCTCAAACTACAGTAATACAAATAAAATGTATATAGAAAATTCAAATAAATTTATTGTCCTGTATTATACATTATAAAATACTGAATAATCATAATATAGTGAAATAGGAATATTTTGATGACTAGCCTTGGACTTCTGAATCTGAGGAAAACAGCACCATGTTAATTTTGGAGTTTAATACAAAGCTCGGGACCTAGGTACTGTTAATACAAATCTATTGACAAATATAGGAGGCAGTGATTAACATTTATTTAAACTACCTGTTCAATTAGTCTCTATGAATGGTGCAGTTTCATCATCAATGCAGAGTCTACCCAGGTTAGCTCTACTGGACTAGATACGGCCGATGCTGCTTTTGGCATCTGCAGTTGGCTCAGTGAAAGTGTGTTCAGATTCTTGAACTGCAAGGCCAACGTGCTCTTCATCGTTTATGGGTTCAACTTCATGTCTGTTGGCGCCCCCTGTCTTTTCTGGTTTGAACATTTCCTTCAGGGGATTCTCTAAATTCCACCCTTGCCTTATGGTGAATTTATAAACGCATCCAAAGAGATGAGGAAACAGTGATGTCAGATCAACGCTGGCTGCATCATCGGGACTGCAAACAGAGAAGTGGAATAATATTACAAAGAAAATCCTGAATGTTCAGTAGACCAGTAACTTTTGAACCTTTGGCTTGTGGCCTCTTAAAAATTATCACTTTTGCACAATTTCACAAACCTCCCAGGGAATATGAATAAAATCTGTCATATTGAGGGGACTGATGGGCCTCTACACAAAATAATCAGTAACTAAAAAACGAAAGAGATAAGAAGATATTTGGGGGTAATTATTTCTCGTAATAATTCATATAACTGGCAACGAACCGATATATTTGCAGACATATAGTCAACAACTACGTGCAATGTTAAAGTTAAAGTTAGTTAAACTAATACCAATAAATAAATTAAACAGTGGATAAAAAAAATTATTGAATAAATGCAGTCAATAAAAACATTTTCCCATAAGCTTAAATGTATCACTGAATATAAACTTGTTTGGACACTTGAAATCCTAATATGTTTCCAAATACTTATTTGTCAAAATCAGAATCTTATGAACATAATTTACTCCTTTGTAAATTCACCTTAAAGGTGGAGGTGAATGGAGTTGTGTTGCTCAGGGACGGGATTGAAAACTTGTTAAGAATCTCAATATCACTGGTTGGAGTTTATTCATCTTTTTAACTTACTAGTGCTCTTGGAGGTTTCGCATGAAGCGGAGTAATCCCAGTATGTTTTCAGGGTATGGTTTCTTCTTGTCATCTGCCCTCAGCAACAGGTCGGGTGAAAACTACAGTGGAGAACAATTAATATTCACAGTTATACAAGCTGACGAAGAGACTTTGTCAGAACAATGTGGTGGGGTTTCAAAAGATGAATTTTTAAGTTGCAATAACCTTAGTTTTCCACTGATTGTAGAGAACACCCTCAGCACATTCATCCAGCATCAAAATCAACTCCTGGTTAACATTTGTTCGGCTTGCCACCTCCTTCATGTTCCCAACCTGCCTCAAGTATTGTACTTTCCTGAGTAAAAACAGAAGATTGCACATTTAGGCGGCATGCTTTACAATAACATAAATATTTTCATTGCATGACATTGATTAAAAATGGTAGTATAGATATTTGTGAAGATTGACGGAGAAATTTGAGCAAATGAAGAAAAAGTAACGACAAAAGTCCACAGCAGCTTCTCCAGGTGAAACACTTCATGGACTTTTTTTTTAATGGCCTTACTGGCTGCATGGCTCCACAGATGGCAATATGTGTGGGCTCGTCCACCATGTTGGTGTAGACTGAATTGATCTAAAAAACTATGTGATTGAACAGCCATGTAACAAGGAACATCAATTCAATACACTTCAATGGTGTATCCCAATAAATATCCTTGAAGTCCTACAGGGCTGTCAATCGAATATTAAATATTTAAAATACTCTGATTTAGCCTAATGCCAAACAAGTCGGTCAAAGACAATCACATCATTTTTTCGGAAGATAGTTTGTATAAAATGTCCTTATTATAAGAAAATATTGAAATGCAAATATCTTAATCTAAGATGGCGGCCATGATAAACATTTTTCCTGCTTGGAATCACCATGTTAACATTGAAGTGGAAGAGCCAAAGTGTCTGAAAACAGCCACTGTATGTAAACCTTTGAGTCAACACTATGCTAGCTCTCAAACATAAAGCTGCAGCATCTGAATATTCAGAGATAACTGGCTATGACAAAAGAGATTGTACTTTGTGCTGGTCCAGAAGAAGGGATGACTCAAGCACTCTTCCACTCTGGGTCTGTTCTTTGGTTCTTTATCGATCATCTTCTCGATGAGATCCTTGGCCACCACATCTTGAACGTGCTCCAACTTATACTTCCCCTTTTTAATGTTTGACATAAGCTTATAGCGTTCACCACCAAAAGGATGGTGTCCACCGGAGAGGATGAAATAAATCAGCATTCCTGCCACCTGAAAAGTCAGCAACGCAGTTTAATCAACAAAATATTTTGTTTTCACTTAATCATAAAGAGAATACATGATACACAAATGCTTACCTGTATATCTGTGCTCGATTTGTATCGTATGTCACCGTCTTCTTTTAAAGTCTCTGTGGCCATCCAGCCTTCTGTTCCTGCACTGCGTGTGTGATAAGTAGTTTGATTTTTAGGCAAACGTCTGCTTATGCCAAAATCAGCTAATCTTGCCCTTCCGTTCACATCTGTGAGATAAATGGAGAAGATTGATACAGTGAAAATAAATCTGTTGTACCACCTGAATTCAAATATTTAGTAAATGTTTGAAAACAGCTTCAGTGAAGTACATTGTTCTATATATTTTTTTCTTTACTTACCGATCAAAACATTTTGTGGTTTGAGATCTCGGTGGAGAATTTGGGGCCCTTGACAATGAAGTGCCCTTAAACCGTCAAGGACGTCATGGACAAGTTTCTCTGGACGCAGAATGCCATCATTGTTTCTGATATGTTCTTCCAGGTTGTATTCACAAAGTTGAAGAAAAAGATATCCAAAGTGCTCATGTTCTGCAAAGTCAATATATTTCACAACACAGCTATCGTACAGTTTCGGAAGTCTCAGAAGTTCTACCTCATGCTTCAGCACTTGATAGTTGGTTTTAGACATTCTCTTAATCGCAATTTCTTGGCCATCGCTTCCTCTCAGCCCCAAGAAGACTTCAGTTCCATCGCTTCCTTTCGCTATGCGAAAGTCAACATCACTGATGTAAGCAATGCTTCCAATTCTGATGACTTTACTTTCATCACTCTTTAAGCAGTGTACAAGCCTCTCTAATTTTCCCCTCCACCTCTCGCTAATTTGTAGCCAGTTGTGTTTTCCCGATGCTTCAGCTGGAACTGCTGGATCAGTTGAAGCAATGCCAACTTCATCATTTGACGTTATCCTCGCTGATTTAAGGATGCTAACGGCATGTTCAACAGACGGCAAGTTTCCAACCCATAGCATACGACTGTCAAAAGCTCTTAACACTTCTTCTGGGTTTGTTTTTCTTGGTGTAGCAATTTTAAATTCCACAAAATCTCTTAATCCAGAGCATAGTTCATCTCCACTGGAAACCAACCTAAAAAGTGTCTGAGCTATTTTATGATTGAAAGAATGATCTTCAGGTTTAGTCCCTTGTATCAAGTCTACCGGTTCACCAGCAGAGGGGAGCTCTTTCATGAAATCATCCCTGGCAAAAATGTTGGCTATTTGCAGAGGTGTGAGTGGCTGTGGTAACTGTCCATTTGGATCAACACCTGCATCAAGTAACATCCTTGCACAAATTGCAGGTGCATTGTACCATCCAATGTAATGCAAAGGTGTCAAAGACGTTTTGGAACAAACATTTGGATCGCCATTCTCCTTAAGAAGGTAAAGGACAATTTCCCTCTTTTGATATACAAAAGCAGCAATCAGTGGTGTTATATCATCATCCAACTCAGTGCAGGGGAACAGTCCATTAATGTCATTGTCCCTCAGAAATATTTTGAGGCTCTTGCGGTTGCCTTGAATTACAAACAGTATTACAGGATGTGTTGACGTTGGAGGGATTTCCAGTTTAATCTCTGGTAGACCATCCATTTCTCTGCTTCAGATTACCTGTGGGCAGACAAACATCATAATTATTAATTCATGTGATGCCTTTGTAAACGTATGAGTTGAGCAGCCTGTTTTAAGATGCATTATCAAGGATCTTGATGAAAAAAAAAATCCGGTCTCGTTCGGAGACTGATATCAAGGACGCATGTAAGCATATATAGTATGATTATGATACTACATAAATGAATAGGTTTTGTTGTTCATCTTTTAATACAGTCTATGTTTTTACCTGAAACCTAAGGGTGTGTGATATATATCGTCAACAATAATGTCTTAATTATTGTTTTAACGATGTGCGAGCTCACGTTATCGAGATAATGATGATCCATGCGTCACACAGGCTCTCGATCAGAGATCCCCAAAGTGTGGTGTTGCGCGAGCTGCCTCTAGGGGGAGCGCGAGAGGAAAAATGTAATGGTGCTCTCTCTATGTCTCTACCTCCCTCTCTCTTTCTGCAGGTTGCCGGAAGCAGAAGGCCCGCGCCATTCTCAAATTTGCAGCCGCTTGTCTGTTTACACCGGACGCTCGCTCTTTTCCTCTCTCTCTCTCACACACAAACCTACAGATACTCATACACAAACAGTGTGATCGGGCACATGTTATAAACTCAGTCTGGTTTAAAACAACAGACTTTATAAACTTATTAAAAGTACGTGGAGCGTTTGACGCAGTTGAGGACTTCCTTAGCGTGACCGAGGAAACAGATTATTAAACTGAGGGAACGGACTTATTCTCATTCCTTCACCTGATACCAGTGAGCTCCCTACATGTGTTCTAACGGCGCTTTGCTTGTTATCTACAGCCCCGTTAGATCCACGTTATCATACCGAGTCCTGGTGTTTAGTTTATAATCCGACTTGTATTGAAAGAAATGCAGTTGATCTACCAGCAGAGGAATGGAGGGGAAGTTTACTCACAGTGATGAAGTGAAGTGTCTCCTGTAGAAAGAAGAATCGAAACTTAACACGTTGTGTGTTTCCTGTATTCCTGTCTCTCTTTCTTGCTCCTCCCAAACAGTCAAGAGACAACTTACCTGGACGTCACCCATTGGTTAGTGAACTGCTGTCATGAAGCCGAGTTTCGAATTACTTTTTTATGTACAGTCTATGCAACAGTCTTGATGATGGGACTGGGAGACCCCGCCCACTCTTTTATAGTTTGACTCTGTTGGTTTTCGTTGAAGTCACTACACACCTTGATCTCTGAGTTTCCTGTCACTGAAGTCTGAATGAAGGAATGATGAAAATAATGAGAAGCTTATTTGAGTGCAGACCCAGTCATGAGTTTAATAAGCAGCAAGCTTTACTGCCCTCAGTTCTGTATTTCAGGTTACACACAGGTTGCAGTGTGTAGAATTTAGTGACATAAAGTGTTGAAATGTCATGTTGCAGCTGATACCCCTCCCCTCATCCTCCCCTTCCAAACATGAAACACAATCTGTGGTAACCTTCAGTTTTCATTAAAACTCAAAGGGTGTTTAATTTGGCCAGTCTGGGTTACTGCAAGAAACAAAGAGAGGACCCCCTCGATGTAAATATACAGTATTAAAAAATATAAAGGGCCCATTCTAGGGTAAAATAAAACAACAATTTGTATAATTTAGAAGAAACACACTCGTGAAAACATCACTAGGATTATTGAATATTTTATTACAAAGTTAGCTGTCCAACAACTGGTTCTATTTTTACAAACTTGTAAGTAGGTGGAATTTCCCTGACATCACCTAAACACACCTCATGTCTACTTTGCCACTTTAAGTTCCTCTGAGCAAAAATTGTATCTAACTGAGGATTTTCTATTAATATACATTTGTTTAAGAAAGCATTAAACTATATCCAGTCCTGAATAATTCACCCCCAAAAACCATTTATTTGTCTTACTGTATGCAATATCATCTCTAGCACCCAGTTACCTTTACCACTAAACTACACTCTAACAACTGTGATCTCAGCTATGATAATTAAAGGTTTGTGCTTTCATTACATTCCCTGTGTGAAAAAAACAAAGGTGTGTGATACTGTATCACGGCAAGCGGGAGGCACTGTGGGTCCATGAAACCCTGAAGGCAACATCCTGTACATTACAACCGGAACATGAGGTAGGTGGCAACCAAACCGGTTCCATCCTCAAATGTCCCAAATGGGAATAAATCAATATTTGAAACATTATATTTCTCTGAGGTTCTGATTATTTATTTATGGGTATAAAACCATTAACAAAGGGTATTGCAAAAATATATACATCCAAATGGATCAATTTTCTACCCTCAGGAATGTCAGCTGAATTTTAAGGGGGAGGCTGCTTTTTACATTTACCAACCCCTCTTCTCATTTTAAAAACTCAGATCTCTGAAAGTCTGAATGAATATAAAAAATATAGTGCAGTCCGTCTGGCACATGGTCAATCACATACTTCAACAAAAGGTCCAACAATCGCATTCAATTCTGCACTAAATATGTTATGTTTCTTTGTAAAAAGGTCTAAAACAATAGGAAAGATAAATACAAACAGCAATTACCCTAAACCGACATTGAAATTCGACTCGAAACAACATCATTTCTGTTATCCTCTTTAGGAGCCGAGTTCCCCTTTGCACCCACACAAGCTCTCTCACAAGGGTAGGCACACAGCGGGCAGTAGCATCACATGAACACAACTAGATAAAACATTTCTCAAAATCATATTTTTACATGTTTGATAGATGAAGTTTAACATCTCAAGAAGCTAAAATGACTCAAAAAAAATTGGTAATGGCGATTTTTCAAGTTTTTTTTCAAGAAATATAGATTTAGTACTCTATGACAAAGCATTGTTGATTGTTCTGATCACATTACCTCGCTATGATCCTCAACTTTGTAAAATAAGAATCTACTGTGGCCAAAAAAAATGTAATTGCTCCTTTTAAGTCTCAAGGTCAAGAGTAAAAACTTCATTCAAAAATCATAGACGAAATAGTCAATAAAATGTCCTGTATTATACATTATAAAATACTGAGTCATCATCATATAGTGAAAGAGGAATATTTTGATGACCAGCCTTGGAATTCTGAATCTGAGGAAAACAGCACCATGTTAATTCTGGAGTTTAATACAAAGCTTGAGACCTAGGTACCCAGCACAGGATTGTTGTATTAACTGTTAATGCAAATCTATTAACAAATATAGGAGGCAGTGATGAACATTGTTTTAGCCAAATGTTTACTTGACTGGATTTGTTTGAATGCTTTAATTAAACTCAACTTAAAATGCAGCTTAAAGATATTAACGTTTATTTAAACTGCCTGTTCAAATAGTCTCTATGAATGGTGCAGTTTCATCATCAATGATGAATCTACCCAGGTTAGCTCTACTGGACTAGATACGGCTGATGCTGCTTTTGGTATCTGCAGTTGGCTCAGTGAAAGTGTGTTCAGATTCTTGAACTGCAAGCCTGACGTGCTCGTCATTGTTTTGGGGTTCCACTTCATATCTGTTGGCGCCCCCTGTCTTTTCTGGTGTGAACATTTCCTTCAGGGGATTCTCTAAATTCCACCCTTTCCTTATGGTGAATTTATAAACGCATCCAAAGAGATCAGGAAACAGTGATGTCAGATCAACGCTGGCTGCATCATCGGGACTGCAAACAGAGAGTTGGAATAATATCACCAAGAAAATCCTGAATGTTCAGTAGACCAGTTACTTCTGAACCTTTGGCTTATGACCTCATTAAAAGTATTACTTTTGCATAATTTCACAAACTTCCCAGGGAATATGACAAACATCTGTCATATTGTGGGAACTGATAGGCATGCACACAAAATTATCCAGTAACTATTTGGGGATAATTATGTCTCTTGATAATTCATATAACAGTGGCAACAAACTGATATATGTGCAGACATATAGTCAACAACTAAGTGCAAAGTTAAAGTTAGTTCAACTTATACCAATAAATAAATTAAACAGTGAAGAAAAGATTATTGAATAAATGCAGTCAATAAAAACATTTTCCCATAAGCTTAAATGTATCACTGAATATAAACTTGTTTGGACGCTTGAAATCCTAAAATGTTTCCAAATGCTTATTTGTCAAAATCACAATCTTATGAACATAATTGACTCCTTTGTAAATTCACCTTAAAAGTGGAGGTGAATGGAGTTGTGGTGCTCAGGGACGGGATTGAAAACTTGTTAAAAATCTCAATATCACTGTTTGGAGTTTATTCATCTTTTTAACTTACTAGTGCTCCTGGAGGTTTCGCATGAAGCGGAGTAATCCCAGTATGTTTTCAGGGTATGGTTTCTTCTTGTCATCCACCCTCAGCAACAGGTCGGGTGAAAACTACAGTGGCAAACAATTAATATTCACATTTATAAAAGGTGACAAAGTGGTGCGGTTTCAAAAGAGTTGCAATCACCTTAGTTTTCCACTGATTGTAGAGAACACCCTCAGCACATTCATCCAGCATCAAAATCAACTCCTGGTTAACATTTTGTCTGCTTGCCACCTCCTTCAAGTTCCCAACCTGCCTCAAGTATTGTACTTTCCTGAGTAAAAACAGAAGATTGCACATTTAGGCGGGCCTGCTTTATAAAAAACATAAATATTTTCATTGCATGACATTGATTAAAAATGGTAGTATAGATATTTGTGAAGATTGACGGAGAAATTTGAGAAAATGAAGAAAAAGTAACGACAAAAGTCCACAGCAGCTTCTCCAGGTGAAACACTTCATGGACTTTTTTTTTAATGGCCTTACTGGCTGCATGGCTCCACAGATGGCAATATCTGTGGGCTCGTCCACCATGTTGGTGTAGACTGAATTGATCTCAAGAACTATGTGATGAACAGCCATGTCACTTAGTATATACATTAAATGGTGTATCCCAATAAATATCCTTGAATTCCTACAGTGATGTCCAGTCAAATATTACATTTTTCCAATCCTCTGATTTAGCCTATGGCCAAACATGTCGGACATTTTCAGAAGATAGTTTGTATTCAATTTCCTTATTATTCGAAAATATTGACATGCTAATATCTTAAATTAAGACGGCGGCCATGGTAAACATGTTACCTTCTTTGAATCACCATGTTAACATTAAGCTGAAAGAGCCACTGTATGTAAACCTTTGAGTCAACACTATGCTAGCTCTCAAACATAAAGCTGCAGCTTCTGAATAATCTGAGATAACTGGCTATGACAAAAGAGATTTTACTTTGTGCTGGTCCAGAAGAAGGGATGACTCAAACACTCTTCCACTCTGGGTCTGTTCTGTGGTTCTTTATCGATCATCTTCTCGATGAGATCCTTGGCCACCACATCTTGAACGTGGTCCAACTTATACTTCCCCTTTATAATGTTTGACATAAGCTCATAGCGATCACCAGCAAAAGGATGGTGTCCACCGGAGAGGATGAAATAAATCAGCATTCCTGCCACCTGAAAAGTCAGCAACGCAGTTTAATCAACAGCATTTTTAGTTTTCACTGAATCATCAAGTGAATACATGCAACACAAATACTAACCTGTATATCTGTGCTCGATTTGTATCGTATGTCACCGTCTTCTTTTAAAGTCTCTGTGGCCATCCAGCCTTCTGTTCCTGCACTGCGTGTGTGATAAGTAGTTTGGTTTTTAGGCAAACGTCTGCTTATGCCAAAATCAGCTAATCTTGCCCTTCCGTTCACATCTGTGAGATAAATGGAGTAGATTGATGCAGTGAAAATAAATCTGTTGTACCAAATGAATTCAAATATTTAGTAAATTCAGTTTGATGTTGATGTTTTTAACAAGTGATGGATGGTGGCATAGACATAGAAGGTCCTGAAGAAGATGGGAACAGGGAAAGACAAGATCTAATTAGCTTTTGAACGTGAGGGTTGACGCCGGTGTCTCTAAATAAAAGCATGTGATTTACGCAGTTGAATTTAAACATTATGTTTCTACATCATGATGCTCTACCCTGATGCCAACCATCACCTGAATGCTACTGACATTTTCCTTTTGTCTGACCTGATATATCAGAACCGAATAACCCGCTGTCTGTTTGTGAAAGACAAAGTCTGTAGAGTGTCAGGAGTCAGTTGTCCTGACATTCTCCAGAGTTCATGTTTGAAAACAGCTTCAGTGAATTACATTGTTCTATATATTTTCTTCTTTACTTACCGATCAAAACATTTTGTGGTTTGAGATCTCGGTGGAGAATTTGTGGCTCTTTACAATGAAGTGCCCTTAAACTGTCAAGGACGTCATAGACAAGTTCCTGTGGATGCAGACTGTGATCCTTTTTTTTTATATGTTCTTCCAGGGTGTATTCACAAAGTTGAAGACAGAGATATCCAAAGTTCTCATCTTCTTCAAAGTCAACATATTTCACAACACAGCTGTCGTAGAGCTTTGGATGTCGCAGAAGGACTTCCTCATTCTTCAGCACTTGATAGTTGGTTTTAGACATTCTCTTAATTGCAATTTCTTGGCCGTCACTTTCTCTCAGTCCCAAGAAGACTTCAGTACCATCGCTCCCATTCGCTATGCGAAACTCAACATCATTGATGTAAGCAATGCTTCCAATTCTGGTGACTTTACTTTCACCAGTCTTTAAGCAGTGTACAAGCCTCTCTAATTTTTCCCTCCACCTCTCGCTTATTTGGAGCCAGTGGTGTGTTCCTGATGCTTCAGCTGGAACTGCTGGATCAGTTGAAGCACTGCTAACTTCATCATTTGGGTCTTGGGTCTTTTCTGGCTTCTTCTTTTTCTTTTTCTTCTTCTTTTTTCTTGCCCCTTCACACTCTCCGTTGAGTTTGCTCAAATGATCTTTCAGTCGTCTGAGCACTTCTTTCAGCTTGTCATTCATTTTCATATCTGCAGATGCCAGTATCTCCTCTGGCACTGACGTGATCCCTGCTGATGTAAAGATGCTAACAGCATGTTCAACAGACAGCAAGTTTCCAACTATGCCATATGTGTAGACTCGGATGTCAGAGGAGAATTGATCGTTGACAAAAGGAGCAACTGTCCCGCACAACTTCTCAATAAAACTTGGATGCCAGCCATTTGTGACTTGTGTTTTCTGTGTCATCACATACAGTGTTGACTGAACAGCTTCTAACAGCTTAATGTCAGGTGTCTCTTTGTAGCCAAGTATTTCCAAAAGTCTGGGGATGATAACCAGTGCTTGCTCAACTGGTATCTGCTCAATTGTGCAAAAGACTGCATGTAAACTCTTTATCGTACAATGTACATGTTCGTGATGAATTTTTGGAAGGTGACTCACTGCCCCTGTAATGAAGGAGTTCAAATTTTCAGTTTCTTTCAGCCATTTGATGCTTTCTCTGCGGTATTTTTCTTCATTTTTCCCAGTAACATTAAAGAGAAGCTCGATAATGGTCAGATGAGTCTGAGGATCAACCAATAGCATACGACTGACAAAAGTTCTAAACACTTCTTCTGGTTCTTTTCCGTCTAGCAAAGCAATTTTCAGTTCCACAAAATCCCTTAATTTGGAGCATAGTTCATCTCCACTGGAAGCCAACTTGAAAATTGTCTGAGCTATTTTGTGATTAAAAGATTGACATTCAGGTCCAGTCGGAGGTATCAAGTCTACCAGTGCACCAGCAGAGAGGAGCTCTTTCACGACATCATCCCTGTCACAAATGCTGGCTATTTGCACAGGTGTGAAAGGCTGTTGAAACCATCCATTTGGATCGGCGCCTGCATCAAGTAACATCCTTGCAAAAATTGCCGGTGCATCGTCCCATCCAATGAAATGCAAAGGTGTCAAAGACGTTTTGGAACAAGCATTTGGATCGCCATTCTCCTTTAGAAGGTAAATGAAAATATCCGTCTTTTTATATACAACAGCAGCAATCAGTGGGGTTATAAAATCATCCAACTCAGTGCAGGGGAACTGTCCATCAATGTCATTGTCCCTCAGTAATTTTTTGAGACTCTTGAGGTTGCCTTTAATTACACACTGTATTACAGGATGTGTTGATGTTGGAGGGATTTCCAGTTTAATCTGTAGTAGATAATCCATTTGTCTTCTTCAGATTACCTGTGGGCAGACAAACATCCTCATTATTAAAACATTTGATGCCTTTGTAAATTTATGAGTTGAGCAGCCAAAAGGCTACTCGGGATATTTTAGCACAGTGTCTACTTGAGTATTTCAAATTGAATCCACAACAAAGTGGAAAAAAACATTACTTTACATATTTTTATCAGCATCATTTTCAGTGCTTTTGGACACTTAAATTAAGTTTCCATTTCTCATTTATTAAGATGGATTACCTCCCCCAAGGAGGTTAGGATTTGATTGCTGGGTGAGTTGGTCAGCAGGATAATGCACAAACTACTTTGAGGTTTTTCACGACATTTGGTGGAAAGATGTGACAGTTTAGGAAAAAACTATTTTCACCCATTTCCCAGGATCTTGATGAAAAAAAAATTGAATTTTAGGAGACAGTTTGGCCTTGGCTTAGGTAAACGTTCTATTGAGAGACATTCTAGTTCAAAACATGGATACAAGTCGTTCCCTAAGTTTAACAAACTACTTGACGCATGTTAGCATATGTAGTATGATTATGATATTACATAAATCAATATGTTTTGTTCTTCATCTTTATATACAGTCTATGTTTTTACCTGAAACCTAGGGGTGTGTGATGTATATCGTCTGCGACAATATCTTAATTGTTGTTTTAACGATGTGCGAGCTCACGTTATCGAGATAATGATGATCCATGCGCCAAACATTCACGCTCTGCATGTACAATATATTAGGCCTCTCTCTCTCTCTCTCTCACACACACAAACTCACAAACAAACCGTGTGATCGGGCAAATGAATAAACTCAGTCTGGAGTTGCAGTTGAGGACTTCATTAAGTAAACCGAGGTCACAGATTATTAAACTGAGGGAACAATTTTTTTCTTTTTCTTCACCTGATGAAGAAAAAGGTGGTGCTTCGTACATTTGTTATATTTGGAAGATACACAGCATCACAGAGTCCTGGTGTTTAGTTTATAATCCGACTTGTATTGACGCAAATGCAGTTGATCTACCAGCAGAGGAATGGAGGGGAAGTTTACTTACAGTGATGAAGTGAAGTGTCTTCTGTAGAAAGAAGTATCGAAACTTAACACATTGTGCGTTTCCTGTCTTCCTGTCTCTCTTTCTTGCTCCACCCAAACAATCCAAGAGACAACCTACCTGGACGCCACCCATTGGTTAGTGAACTGCTGTCATGAAGCCGAGAGTTTCGAATTACTTTTTTATGTACAGTCAATGCAACAGTCTTGATGATGGGACTGGGAGATCCCGCCCACTCTTTTATTATTTGACTGTGTTGGTTTGTCACTCCCCACCTTGAGTTTCTTGTTACTGAAGTCTGAATGATGAAAATGCTGATAAGCTTATTTGAGTGCAGACCCAGTCATGAGTTTAACTTAACAAGCAGCAAGCTTCACTGCCCTCAGTTCTGTATTTCAGGTTACACACAGGTTGCAGTGTGTAGAATTTAGTGACATAAAGTGGTGAAGTGTCATGTTGCAGCTGAATACCCCTCACCTCATCCTCCCCTTCCAAACACGAAACACAACCTGTGGTAACCTTCAGTTTTCATAAAAACTCAAAGGGTGTTTAGTTTGTCCAGTCTGGGCTCCTACAGCAAACATAGCGGCCTCCAAAGAGAGGACCTCCCCTGATGTTAATATACAGTATTTCAATATAAAGGGCCCATTCTAGGGTAAAATACAACAACAATTTGTAAAATTTAGATGAAACACACTCGTGAAAACATCACTAGGATTATTTTTTATCAAATTTCTGTCACTAGATCCCTTTCACCTAAATCTTACAAACTGGACCTTAATCGGTAGCTGTTGAGGCCTGTATGTAGCCTGACAGGTTGCCCTACCTTAATCAGTAGCTGTTGAGGCTTGTAGGTAGCCTGACAGGTTGCCCTACCTTATAAATGGATTAAAGGAGCTTTGTTTTCAGTATATATGCTCTTTCAGTCTTATCAACCACTTCACACACACTGTCATACATAACTTGTCTATCACACACCATTGATACACCGTCGAACTCTCTCTACCACCTCAGAGAAAGTTGAAAGAAACCTTTGCACTGAAACAAATCGTTTTCTTTCCATTGCTGCGTATTAGCTGATTAAAAGTGTTATACTTCCCTGCAAGTGCTGACTTCCGTAACTTTAAGCTTCCATATATTTTGAGTTTTCACTTGAACATTATGGGTAGAAAATTTGCAAAATGAGAGAGATTGACAAAGCGCATTGATCATCATCCTAATGATCAATGCACGATAGAACACACCTCACAATCATATATTTACACATTTATTTTCATACACAACTAATTCAACTTCCAGTATATTTTGAGAATAACATTCAGCACGTTTAAAACTAAACAATAGAAAAGATCTGCATGTTGTAAAGCCTGCATATTCCCTTATGTTTTTTTTTAAATTGCAATATCATTCACTTAATAAGGAGATGTACTTTTTGAATTCTGATTTAGTTAGGTTCATCTTAAAAGAATTTGGCAAACACCCTTTTTTGTATGTCATGCTCTTGCAAGCTGCGGTAACATTTCTTTTGTT
This sequence comes from Pleuronectes platessa, assembly GCF_947347685.1. NCBI lineage: Eukaryota > Metazoa > Chordata > Actinopteri > Pleuronectiformes > Pleuronectidae > Pleuronectes > Pleuronectes platessa. The sequence continues at coordinate 8,153,151 of NC_070648.1, forward strand.
AACTTTAAAGTAAGTGCAAAGATCTGTTTGGATTTCTGGCTGACAGACAGGTAGTGGCATTGCTGTCCTTGTTTTATGTACATTTTGTTGCTTGTGAGTCAACATTTCAAGGAACAGAAAGACGGACAGAAAAAGTCTCCCAAATGAAGTGGATATATTTACATAGATTTTGTTTTCTTAGTGACAGCCTAAAAAAAAGTTTACAGAGTTAGCCGTCCAACAACTGGTGCTATTTTTACAAACTTGTAAGTAGGTGGAATTTCCCTGACATTACCTAAACACACCTTATGTCTACTTTGCCACTTTGAGTACCTCTGAGCTAAAATTGTATCTAACTGGGGATTTTTCTATTCATATTCATTTGTCTAAGAAAGCATTAAACTATTTCCAGTCCTGAATAATTCGTTCCCAAAAACCACTTATTTTTCTTACTGTATGCGTTACCATCTCTATCACCCAGTAAACTACACTCTAATAACTGTGAGCTCAGCTATGATAATTAAAGGATTGTGCTTTCATTTCATTCACTGTGTGAAAGAAACAAAGGGGTGTGATACTTTATCACGGCCAGCGGGAGGCACTGTGGGTCAATGAAACCCAGAAGGCAACATCCTGTCCATTACCACCGGAACATGAGGTAGGTGGCAACCAAACCTGTTCAATCCTCAAATGTCCCAAATAGGAATAAAACAATATTTATAACATGTTATTTATCTGAAGTTCTGGTTCTTTCTTTATGGGTATAAAATCGTTTGGGGGTTGCACAAATCTTTACATCCAAATGGATCAACTTTACACCCTCAGGAATGTCAGCTGCATTTTCAGGGGGAGCTGCTTTTTGCATTTACCAACCCCTCTTCTCCTTTTAAAAACTCAGATCTGTGAAAGTCTGAGAACACAAGGACAAGCCATTGATAAATAGTAGAGACACCTTTAGGAGCTCAACAAATTCCAAACACTACTTGAATCCAGCTCAGAAAACACTCTTGTCCCTCCTCAAATATATTTTTGTCTTGGAAGACGTTCGATTGCAGGAAGGGCAATAAGGCACAGGCTCTTCACAAGCTCAAGTCAATGATGATGTGCTCAAAGATCTGTGTGTTTCCCTTAAAGCTAGAGGCAAAGATGAAGTCCCTGCGGCCAGTGGGAACCACAGTGAAGGAGCGCGGCGCCTGGATGTACACCTCCTTGAAGCGGTCAAAGAGTTTCTCTTCATCATCCCACAGGTAGATCTGTGAGAAGGTGTAGTCACTTCCCAGGGCCAGGTAGATGCGTTCTTTGAAAGAGAACGGCTGCAGAATCATGGAGCCTCGTGAGGGCAAAGCCTGGATCTCTGCAAACTGTTTTGCACCCCAGCGTAGAACTTTGGAGTCTCCAATGTAGCGTGTCAAAGCCAGGTAGAGTTCCCCCTTGATCCGAAAGTGCTTCACAGCTACTACATCCTCCATGTTGGGGATCTCGCCCTGCAGGACAAACTTCTGGTTGCTCCGGCTCCACTGGTAGATCACAGGCACCTGCGAGCGGCTTGCCAAAATAAGGTGGGCCTTCCCATCCAAGTCCAAGAACTCTGCATCTGTGTCGCGGTACCACTCATGCAGCGACTGGTATGAATAGAAGCCCTTATTGTTCCATTTGTAGAGGGTAGACAGGCCCGCTTTGGAGCTGTCAGCGATCACAAAGAACCAGTCAGGGCCTATCTGGAAGGCCTCAATGTCATTGGGCTTAGAGATCTTGGACACCTCAATGTCCTGGAACTTGCTGAACCTGCTTTGGTCCTCATCAAACCTGTAGATGTGGGAACCTCCGAAGAGCTGAGCCACGATGACAAACACCTGGTCCTCGATGACAACCGACTTGCAACCCACAATGGACTGACCTGAAAGGCAGGATAAGGAAACGAATTAGCTGATGGCATTAGCGTCAAAGTCCACCAGGGCACTGTTGTTGTCTTTGTCATACCTGTGATGTTATCATAGGTCCTGAAATTCATCTCTATGTGGTCCCATTGCAAAACCATGCAGCTCTCGATGCTGGGAGCAGCAATAGTCACGTAGACATCGTTCTTATAACTGAATGTGTCAACAGACAGGGATTCAGACATCACCGATTGATGGAGGACAAAATCTGTAACAAAGACAAGAAGATTCCTGAATTAAAATGTACACAAAGAAACAAATTTAAAAAACTGTCCACTTTAAAACGATAAACACAATCCTGCCTTTTCTGTCGACTGCCTACTGTTTACTATGTCAGACTGGGGTAAGATGGTTGATTTTGATGCCAGCTGGCTCCAGTGTTTCTCACCCGTTGAGATGCACTCGTTGTGCAGGCTGGCCATGTCATTGAGGCGCTTGTCCGTCATTTCCTCCGGTCCGGCACACACGACATCGGACACCGTGGCGTTGGTGTTCTTCAGCCACGTCATCAGCCACTTGGCACGGCAGTCACACTCGAAAGCGTTGCCCCGCAGATCCCTGCAATAGGGTAAAACCGAGCGTCATAGCCGAGAAACAACGTAGCAAAGCCAGAAGCGCCGAGGAAGAATAAAGTTAGGGGGAAGAAGATATGTATTGTTCGCAGGATAGATTCGTACGACAACAGGGGACATTATTCGGTGCTATGTGACATACTTACAGCTCTATTAGTGATTCCAGGTCAATGAAGATGTCCCTGGGCAAGGAGTTAATTTTATTGTTTGACAAAGACCTAGAAAGAGCATCAATAAATCAATAAGAAATTAATAATTCAAAAATAAACAACATGAGACAATCTTAATTACTTTTCAAGCAAATGGGCGAAGACAACGTTTTAGATTAATATTCAAATCTAGATAATTAATATAGTAATAATAACAATCATTCTGAATATCTCTGTAAACTTTCAACAGTGTTATCAGTCTACTATTTAGCATCACTTCTAGTCCATATACACCCATATTTAATTAATTAAGATTCGTTTGAAACATACAAGTGAGTCAAGTCCCTGAGTCCCCTGAAGGCAAATTTGGATGCGGTCTCTATCTTATTACTCTCGATGAACCTGTGGAAGATGAAAAAAAAGGGGAAATACTGTGAATTGGGTGATAAATCAAGAATATGTCACAACTGCAACTTACTCATGGTGTGTAACTGATATTGCAAATCAAGCGTTTTTGTTTCAAACACATTCAGCCTGATTTTCTGTCAGCGGGGTTCCCCTCTCTGTTCCAGTGGAATCCAAGTCCCACAAAGAATCATTAGGATTCGGACTCTTTTAGTTTTGGACAAGAAGTAACAATGACTTCTGCATCCGTCGTGCAGATACTGACACCTTCATTTGCTGTACGGTAAAAGGTTGAAGTGGCTCAGTTATTGAAGGTAAAATATTTTTGTCAGGATGTGCACAGACACTCTAGTGATGAAAACATTATATCTGCTTTTTAAATAAAAGAAAAACTGTAAAATGACACTCAGTGTGATGAACTAATTGCATTAGTCTCTGCTTGACATTATGTGGAAACTAAATTCCACCAGAGGGCGTGCGGTCCACACTTTCTCATTCACTCTGAAAAACCAACATCCAACCACATAACCTCATCACACCCATAACAACACTCCCGTTAGATGGTTTTGTTGTGATATATTAAAGTGTGCAACGAGAGAGGAACTCACAGGTACTCCAGATGTGAGAGGCCCGTGAACGCATCATCCCTTATAGTTGTTAGGGAGTTGGAATTTAGAAGCCTGCAATGAAGAATTACACACACGTATTAGCAGGAGCCGACATTATGCATGGTTTTATGTTTCATGTAGGAAAAACAGAGTATAGGGGAAACACTTCATGCAAAAACACAGTGACTACACCACATGACCAAGGTTTTCTGACCCTCTTTAAACACACACACACACACACACTCTCACACACACACACACACACACACACACACACACACACACACACACACACACACACACACACACACACACACACACACACACACACACACACACCACAAGATGTAAATCACATCCGTTTGTTTAAGTGCTCTACGTCGGCCACGCCTTTGTTTATGCTGACATCACAGCCATCTGTGGTGGAGTCACCCTGCAGATTGATGGCCCCTGCTTAAGTAGTCTACAATATGGCCTGGGACGGCACCGACGGCTCCACACTTCACTCCCAGTATTCATCTGCAGGTGTCCAACGGCAGCTCCCTGCTAATAGCTTTAACATGCACTAAACAGATGCATCACTGTGCATGCATCTGCAGAAAGTCCGCCGCAGGAATACATGAGCCTTAATTGATTTGTGCTATGTTAACATTGGGTTTGGTCATATGCAATGCAGCTTTACACGGTCCGATTCCATGTACCACTGCTCCACTGGGCAGCGGGGTGCATTTAAGCCTCGGAAATTCCAAAGGAGTTTGGGAATCTGCATCTGCAAAGGAGCCATATGGCTTCAAGTTCAGGGGGGAGAAATGGAAGGTGTTCTTACAGCAGCTGTAGGGACGGCATGTGAGCAAACATCGCTTCTTTGAGCTCGGAGAAAGTCCCATTCACGATGCTCCTGGAGGAGGGGAAAAGGCAGAGCATGAAGAGGAGAGGAGATGCAGAAAAGTGATGAACTGAGGCGCAGGAGGCAGTGAGGACTGCATTGCCTCCCAGATTTTGTCAAATGGTGCAAAACCCCGGATAACTGAAATAAAACTCCTCATTTGAATATCTCATACGTGCATGTACGATTCAGTAAAAATACAAAATAAACGATCACATGGTGGGGAGGCTACTCACAGAGAATTGATCTCGTTGGGGGAGATCCTCGGGACATAAGAGGACCCGACGCACATGATCGACTCCTTGGAGCAGCTGCATGATGAAGGGCATCGGAAAGCCTTCTTGAAAAGAGCCGGCTGAGACAGGCAGCACAGCGACACGCAGAGCAAAGCCCACATCTTGGCAGCTGGCATCATCTTGCCTGGCAGGCTCGCATGTGTGGGGGCAGCAGCAGTAGCAGCAGATGATGATGATGATGGTGGTGGTGGTGGAACAGTGGCACCGCGCGTTTCCACCCTGCACCATGAAAATGCTGCACTGGCTCCCTGACATCAGCAAATCAGCTGCAGCTCGCTCCCCTCCGTCCACTTTAATTATTTATCACGCCACCACGGCTGCAGCCCGGGGAGCCGCTGGTTAAACAACCACGCGCCACGGAGGGAAATAGGAAGCTGGACATCTGGTAACCTGTGCGTTGTGTAAAATCGCATTTAAAAATAAGGTTAATCTTTTAGTTAATTTAGTTTCAATACTTGCGCAAATGCAATGTTTCTTTTTATTTGAAAAATCCGGGAGACTGCTTGTGTTATCTCTGGACATGATTCACCAGCAAATACATCCCATTAAAGTCTCAACTGGGCATAATGCATTGGTTGATGGGTTATTACACAGGACATGTTATTTACAAACACACCAGTGGACCCCTCCACCAGCCACACGCTCCCAGGGGCGCAGAACTGCAGCACCATGGACAGTGCCTCTGAGCGTTTCAAACGAGCAAAGCTTTATTGACACAACAGTGCCTCTACTCTTGGTCTGTGTCAACGCTCCGGGTCTACTACATATAAGTCCCTCGTCATTAGGGAGTCCTCCTTAAACAGTTCCACAATGTACTGTCACTTTTTTATAGTTCATGTGCTGGACATTGTGTGCAGAGCTTTATTATGAACGGTCTGTGGTGCAGAGGGAGGTTCAACCTACCTGGTTTATCTGCAATGAAGATTTTACTTTCAGGGTTTTTCATAAAATGAAACTGAAGTTGCTTTGTTACTGTTCATGTGTGCGGCTTATATACCAATTTAAATGTAAACGCAATTAAATAACCGAACTGATGAGATGTTTGTGGAATTAGTTGGTGGGTAACACATCTCCTTACATTACACTACATTACATGTCATTTGGCTGACGCTTTTGTCCAAAGCGACTTACAATTAGTACACTCAACATTTATGAGGGGCCATTTAGGGGTTCAGTATCTTGCCAAGGACACTTCGGCATGCAGATAGGGAAGAATGGGGTAGAACCGGCAACCTTCTTGTTGGAAAACGACCACTCTACCCCCCTAGGCCACACCGCCCTCCCTCCGAGGGGAGGCACAGAGCAGCACCCATGGAGGTTGTAAGCACTAAACTATGTGGAAAGTGCGAAGCAAATCAAAGACACAAATTAATAAGTAGGTGTAAAATAAAACTAATAAGTGAATATATTGTAAATTGGATTTTGGAGTACCTCTAATGTGATTGGCTAAAACCCTCCTGTCGCTTTTCAGACTGCATACAAAGCCTGAGTGCTGTGTAGTCCATACATATTGTAAGCAAAGCGTATATGTTCAGAGACACGGCATTTAGCAAACTGCTAAATGCCGAGGCTTTTTAGAGCCATGAGAAAATTCATTGGACAGTGTGACAAGGAATGAAGGAAGGTAGAAAGGACAGAAGAAAGGTAGGAGGAAAGGAAACAGAGGAAGAATGAAGGAAATAAAGAGTCTAAAAAGAAACAAACAAGGAAAGACAAAGAAAGAAAGACACTGACATAAAGACCGACAGACAAACAGACAGAAAGAAACTCTTTACAGAGAATTTAGAAGAAAGATAAACTCAAAATAAAAACATAAACATAACATCAAGACATACAGACCATAATAATATACAACAAATTTCAAAAACTCACATCAACTATTCCATCAGCAACCAATCCTGCTTTTAACTGTGTACACAGGATGTTTTAGAGCTTTGTCAAACATTTCCATTCACTTTAAACCATTAGAGTTCTCTTTAGTGTATCATACAAAAGAAACATGGGACTTGCTTTTTAAAATCACTATGTTCACAATATTTGTTTACCTCGTGAATATATTTCTGGATTTGCCAAAGGCCTCTGGCTCTTCATCATTACTGAACTTCCACCTGGCAGCTGCTGAGGGGCAGGAGTGAAGGAGCAGCAGCCTCCCTGGGTTACTCAGGACCTGAGTGACGTGTTTTTACAGGCAGCCTATGTTTGGTGAGGAAGGGACGCGGGTGAAGCATCATATAAGGCAAACCGGAGGCGGCGAAAATCGATAGCCTTTTAAACCCTGAAAAAACGGATGAAAAAAGTCAACGTATTGCTCGGTGTGAGTTCCAGTGAGGTTGCCATTTTCTGATTTACACACTGCAGCAGACTTGATCAATAGAGGAGTCGTTTAAAACTGTCCCTGACAGCCTATTCTCACAGCGTCTCTGCAGCATCAGCAAAAGACGTGGGAACAGGGGACGGAGAGAGAAGAGGGGGACAGAAAAGGCACGTCGTGTTGTCTGAGCTGATGCACATACAGCGGATGAGGAGCCTGCTCAAAGGAACCAGAATCTCTTCTGTGTTTTGTGAAAGCCACTCTTGCTTTTCAGGGCACTGAACTGTACCGCTCAGTGTTTTGCCACTATAAACTGTTTGTGGTTCAGTCCAGTGTAGGAGCAGAGAAAGTGTTTCTGACGCAGCACCCCGTATTCATCTGATTCCAGCCCACCTTCCCCCGATTGCAAATGTGTGTGAGAAACAAGCGTCTGCTCAATGCCTTCACTGCTCAACCTGGGAACAGCGTGGATACAGCAGCCTTTGGCCGTCCGCACCTCCACTTCTGAGCCAAACATGGAGTGTTTGGTCTCTAATACACCCACGGCGGGGGTCTGCTTGACGTGTCCCAAGATTTTCAGAGAGCAATCAACCTTGATGATCAGCAGCAGATGAGGGGGAGAGCATGGAAGAATTTGGACAAAGCTATATAGATTCGTATCCTAATGACGGAGAGTAGAGAGTCCTAGGTAAATCGGCAGAGGACGCGAGAAATGTGAAAATATAGAAATCAACTCCACCTGCATGTTGAGGTTCTGTGCTTTTAAACAGGATAAAGTAGATTGTATGCCTCCAACAACCAGTGCAGTTTTTGAGCTTTTACCACTGAAACCACATCATCTTTGAGTCCAAGTGACAACTGGTCAACATTTGCAGGAATTCCCTAGAGGTAGACTTTAAATATCCTGTTCCAAGATGCCATTAAAATGATTTAGGAGGCCAATCTGACCTTTGACTTCCCAAATCGAGTCAGTGAATCCATGACTCCGAGTGAACGTTTGTACCAAATTTCAAAAATTCCCTCAACGTTGTTCTTGAGATACCGTGTTCTCGAAAATGGAATGGATGGACGAGCCAGACCTGATGCCTCTGGACACTAGTTGTCACCGGGACAGAGCGGAACCAATAATAAAACAAAAAGTACAAAAGGTTGTTCAGTCCCGTTTTTTCCTCATTCGGTTCATTTCATTTAGCCTCGCCTTCGAGGACTGACACAGGGATGTCTATGCTTAGATTCTTTTTCTAGATTTTCTGTAATGCACATCACTAGTTCAAGAAAAAATGGTCAAATAATCCACTTCTCTGAGTCTTAAAAGGTCAATGTCACATACTTTGCACAACAGTGCATGTTTCCTACTCTAAATACAGGAGAGATCAATGTTTGCTGTACTTTATTGATTAGCTGCTACTTGCGAGCCTGAGAATAAATGAGCTAATCCAATATACAGGCTTCAGACGGAGTTAATGTTTCAGCGGCACTCGCATCGCATTACAATACACAGCAGAAGACCGAGTGCAACATACTACAGTTTAAAGCCGTGTGGTTTTAGATGTCAGTGAGTGGAAGAGCTAAACGCATTCCCAGAACAGAAGAGTGGATAAAGTATGAAGTAAACAGAGGGACACAGTTCAAAATGGTTTATTGAATATTAGATTCAATATAAAATGATTGACACACACAGCTTTGGAGTTGTTTTGACATCTTTGCAGACGTTTAGTTTTAATTTTAGATCGGTGGCATGACTCTGCTTCTGAGTCAAGCATTTGGATGCAGATCATGTCCTTACAACGACTAGTCCACCTCCACAGAACAGGAATTATTCAGCGACATCAGCTTGTGTTGTTTTTTTACCAACACCTGCACAGTCTCATCGCTGCTGAGCTCATATCTTTGACCTTCTTACATTGTCTCACCACGCACAGTTAGCGCAGGCACAAGAGGCTCACACTAAGCAGAAATCCCTCAAGAGGCTTTCAGACGTGCAATGAGAGCCTCCGGGCTTTCTGCGGCCAGCCCCCCCCAAGCAAATCTCCCACGGAGATGATGTAAGATCGCAAAGATGTCAAAAGAGCTTTAGATGTGCAGTAAATAAAAACATGTGATCTCTGCAACGGAATTTATATGTTTCATCCTGCCACTGCCTGCTGCGTCACAACTCGCCTGAACGCTCCCGAGATTCCTTTGCTGTTGTGGACACGTCTGAGAATGTGCTGCTGCGTAGTTCATGTGTGAAAGGCAGGACCCAATAATCCATCATGTCTAAAAATGGCTTTTGTGTACGTCTGGAAATGTTGTCGTTCTCTTTGTGTCATTCTCCCGGTGTGTCGTCGCAGCGGGGTGGGGGCGCCACGGAGCTGCTCTTGGCCACATTGGACTCTTTCCTCAGGGTCTTCAGGCACTTGTCGAGCCGCTTGATGCACAGCGTCACATCTTCTCGGGTGATGCCCACTGCAGAGGCAGCGTTGAGGTAGGGGCAGGGGTACGAGTCCGAGTGCGACATGAAGCCGAGGAACGTGTGGCCGCTTATGGTCTGCTCCTTGCCCAGCGGTATTACCCTAGAAACATGGACGAAAACAAGGATGATGTAGCACAGCGATGGTTATTTTACACAACTGGAACCAATGACTTTATCACAACCTGACAAACACTACTCACTTAAGTCAAGGCAAGTTTATTCATTAAGCAAACTTAAAACAACCAGAGTTTTGAGCAATAAATACAGAAAAAGAAATATAGGAATGAAAGAAAATATGATCAAATATATCAGATAAAAGGCTATCAAAAGAGAAATTAATACCAACAAAGGAAAAAGCCAGAGAGAACCTGTAGTTTCACCATTGTTTCTACCCGTTTGCGCTTCGAGCAGTTGACTAATCACAACAGTGCTGAGCGAGTTGGCCAATCAGATCAGACTAGGCTTATCGGAAAGGGAGGAGTTAAAACCAGCTGTTTCAGACTGAGGCTGAAAAGAGGAGCCGCAGCAATGGACAGTTTGAGGAAAGTGATGCGTTTTCTGAATACTAAAGTATGTAAACATTTTCACGTAATAAACCAAATTTGTATTATGAACCTGGATATGAGCAGAAGGGAAGGAAAGAAGAAAAAGCTTCATACAGCAAGAATGAGCCAATGTCATCAAGCAGAGATGAAAGAGCTGAGGCGGTGCTGCATTCCCAACATTCAGAAGTTTGTACACTGCTAAACTGCGGCTCCAAATGTATCAAACTCAAACCGACGCCTCTGAAATCTGGCAGCGTGTCACCACTGTCAGCACAGTTCAAACTCACTTTAATGGGAAATCCATTACTGGCCAGCTATTAGGACTGTGTGCACGGCAGAGACTATAATGGCCGAGGGATGCATTGTAAGAAGATGTAGAGCTGTGTAAATCGTTTTTTTTCTGGATAAGAGACCAACTTAGAGCTGGTGTGGAAAAAGCCAGCTCCCTCTGACGGTGTCCACGATCTGACGAGCGTATTTCACTTAAGAGTTATGACAAACTCCTTCAAATTAAATATCTAGATTAATATGCGTCATTGAAGCGTGGACTCTGGAAGTCGATGCCTCATTTAGTATGCTACTGAGAGACAAGGACAAAAGACTTAAGTAGATTGTGATGCTCTGACCTTGGAAAAATGCTCATTTGGAAGAGAGGATGAGAGGACGTGGGAAGCGTAGAGGCTATCACTTTGCTGTTATTATAATGAAATTGAGACATGATGTATTCGAATCTGAACATGAAAAAGACACAACTGAATAATTCCTAATAAATCATTCCTTCCTGATATTTAAAATATTTAGAATTATTGCCTTGTGGTTGTCTGATGCCCTGGCCACCAAGTACAGTTTAAAGGTTCCGTGTGTAGAATGTAGTGACGTCTAGTGGTGAAGTTGCACATTGCAGCTCACCCCACCCTCCCCTTCCAAACATGAAAGCGAACCTGTTAAGTAAAGAAAAGAAGACTGTAAAGAAACTTGGCAGCCTCCGTAGAGAGGACACACTCCTGATGTATATATAAAGTATTTTAATATAAAGGGCCAATTCTAGAGTAAATAAAACAACAATTTGTAAAAAATGTTGATGAAACACACTGGTGAAATCGTCAAAATCACTCGGATTATTTTATATTTAGTTTCTGCCAATAGATCGCTTTCACCTAAATCTTACACACTGAACCTTTAAGTCAATATACTTTATATTTACAGACTCATATGAGGTCACTCTGACCTTTGACCGGTTAAATCTAATCAGTTAATCTCTGAGTCCAGGAGAAAACTGGTCAAAATTTGACTAAATTCCCTCACAAAAATGTAAATACCAAAAGTAAAACTTGGTATTTACACAGCCATTAGTGACTGAGGAAGAAAGCAAACCAGGAGAATGGACAGTCCGGAGAACAAGCTGCAGAGTTTGTGCCTGTTGGTAGATAGATAGATAGATGGATACTTTATTAATCCCGTGGGAAATTCAGCTGTGATAGGAGGTAGGAGATAGGAGATAAGAAGGGCTGTCTAATCATCTCAAGTAGTTTCCGCTCCACCGTATTCCATGGATCTGTCTGCCCGATTGGCAATTTTTGTTTGCCAACACTTATCTCGCCCATGCACCCTTGTCTTCCCCACCCATGTTTCCCATGATCGTAGCATTGTCCTTGACAAGTTTTCATACCTGGCTCCGGACACTTGGCGGGTGAACAACATGGAGCCCAGCTGAGTCACTGCTTTGTCGCTGTCGGCCTGGAGACCATCCAAAGACATGGCTGAAGGACAGACACGCCACGTACACACAATTATTCCATTAGTTCAAGAAATGTAGGGTCAGAAATATAGAACACTCTCCACAACGATAAACGATACAGGCTTTGGTCTGTGGCCGGAACATTAAGCTTACCCAGTGAAATGGGGTTATGTGGGGTGTGAAGCAATCTCTCCCCGTGTGCAGAGGCCAGACTCTTCAGCTCCTGGGCCAGGAGCAAATAAATCTCCTGCAGGCCGTGCAGACAGAGAGAAAACATGAAGCGACTGTACAAGAGCGGACCAGGGCCACACAAAAGAACTATAAATAGCAGCACAATGCTTCTTTCCCACACTGCCACAGCCTTATTTTAGCAGCAGCAGCAGCCGCCTTGGTTTTTTGCAAATCAAGCAGATCTACCCACAAGTCTGTGTCCCTTCCTCCCCCTTTCTCTCTCCTGCCTGCCTGAGTGCCTCCCCTCCCAAAGCTTCAGCACAAGCAGTTTGTCATCTACCTCTCCATCTCTGGCCACGAAATCCGCTCACATCCAATGTCCACCTCTGGGATCAATTAGAGCGGCAGGAGGATAACACATGCTTTTATCGAAGGATTTTAGCATCCATGCGTTTTAAACTACCCTGACAAAGTGTGTTTGGCTCAGAGTATCAATGCAGAGTGTGTTTGTGTGTTTGTGTGTGTGTGTGGGGGGGTTGAAAGGCTGAAAAAAGAATGGTGGGAGTTTTCAACACAGATGTTATGAGACCGGGCACAAACAACAACCCCGAAGTGTTTTTGTTGCGTTTGTTCCCCAGTGAAGCGTCGCACGTCAACGGTTCGGCTCATCTGCAACAACGGGGGTGTGTGCGCTGACTCATGCTTTCCTAATATTTTCTCTGTCATGAATTTAAACAAAAACAAGCCTTTCAACAATGTCAAGTGTCTCCAAGTGTCCCTTGTTCTCCGCTAACAATGGACGACTTTATGGTCCCAAGAAGAGGGGGCGCTGGTGGTGGTGAGTGTGTGCTCGGCTGCGACTCTGCAGACAATAAGTGTGTGTGTGTTTGTGTGTGATGACAAAAAAAAGAAAACCACAACATCTGCTGGTTCTTTTCAACATCTAGACATTTTCTAAAATGGTTACTTGAGGCTGTAAATGAAATCTCGAAAAGTTTGAATAATTTAAAGCTCTCTGACACTGAGAGGGATGTGAGGGAAATCACTCTACACAACCTGGAGAACAGGTCTTGTGCATTAATTATGCATCATGTGGACCAAGGGGAATCAATAAGCCTTGATGGCGTCGGAGAGTCATGTGAGAGGTTGGAGGAATTTCCTCGATATATATATTTCTGCTATGGGGTGAATTTTTTACGCTACTGGCAAATTGCAAAACCTGGAAGAGTGTCATATTTAGATATGAGCGCTTCAGGTAGCATCTAATACTCATTTTAGAAAAACAAATCTCTAATTTCTGAGTCTCCTCTGAGGTCTGTGCATCAAGAGAAACAGATATAGTCCAGAAAGGTTTAACAGCACATTTTCAGTCCAGCAGTTTGGAGGTGTGAGAATGGTGCAGTGCCTCCTGTTTAAAGAGGGGAATTGCTGCATTGTGAGCAACTCTGCTTTAAAGCAGGGAGCCACCAGGGGATGTTTTCGGAAACTTTCTGGATCAATTCTATCTCGCTAGAGCAGACGCTTCCCTCGACAAAGCTCGCTGCTTGTTCGAGCTGAAAGTCTCGTCCTCGGGCAGATTGCAGGTAAAGCAAAGCTACACACAGACACGCACACACATTCATAACATGTGATTCACTGCAATTCAATATGACTTATGTAAGCTGTTCTTCAGGGGAAAGATGTTGACACAGCACACAGAGGCGGATATTCAGAAGAACTCTGATGCCCAGTTGACATTGCGGCAGTGTTTTTAATCTACAGAACGCTGATCCGCTCCTACCATCTGAGGGCATCCAGATCCCACACACAAGTCAAACTATATTTGGCCTGATTAAGTGACGAGTGAGTGCTCTCACCTTTCTTTCTGACAGGAGTTTCTTGTAGCCGCTGGCTCCCAGAGTTAGAAGGGTGATGAGGACGTCAAGGGAGGGCGAGGCCGAGGCTCGACCTGGACACAGAAGGACAAGAACCAACATTGTGAGGCACAACAGACAGATATTCTGTTGTTTACAACGACGGAAATAAAGCCTATGGCAATCTGTATCTTCACATAGTGCAGTGCGCATTCTAAAACTGCCTCTTTGGAGTGGTCTGTTTGCTTGGCCTGTGGTGATTTTCTTTGTGAAACTGTAACAGTGCTCTGCAGGAATTGAGGCACGGCAAGTCAGGACGCAACCTGCAGAACCCTGAAGCCTCGCCACCGTGTCACTCACACTGATGACCCCTAGATGCTGCTGCTAGAGAGCAGTGGTTGTCTGTTCCTTAAAAATGTATCATTATAGTATATCATGGGTCCAGATTGCACCAAATGTGAAATTGCACTTTTTTTGGGCCCTGAACAATACACAACACCCAAGAGTGAGGCTGATAATATGAACGCTTCTTCTGATATGTGAGCCACAGACAGACAGACAGAGATTTCTGGAGTTATTAGATGTGTCAAAAGAAAAATAAATAAATAATGAGCGATTACTAATAATGGATATATCATGACTGTGGTCATACCCCAAAATTTATCATATTTCACTGGTTGAAGATATCAAATTGTAGAGGAAAACAAAAGATGTGCATTTCATATATTGAAGAAACACACCAGGAAATAAAGGACACAAATCTTTGAAAACAAGCAGATGCTAAATATGTACACGCATTAATACACAGCCACTCACCTGGGTACATCTGACTTATCTCCTGTACAAAGGACTCATCGAAACCTGCTATTATGGCGCCACCTACTGGTACCATGAAGTTCTTGTCCAAGCTCTGTACAAAGGCGTCGATTCTCCCAACACGAGCCCCCTTATGAAAGACAAGACGTGACACATTTCACTAACCAGTGAGCAATGAACATATGATGACAAAAACATTTTTTTTTAGAATATTCATAACAATAAGTGCTATGTAAATAAGAATAATATGTTCTTGTTTAAGGCGCTTGCATCATGTCCCTGTGGCTCTTATATTGAAATAGAAATGACAGAGACATGTACACAACATTTTTGTATTCAGTTGTGGGCTCCACTTTAAACTGCTCTAGAAGCACTTCTTCAACCACACAAATGAGAGATGCACTGGGGATGAGGTGGCACCTACCTGTTGTATAAGGTGCATGCATTTGGACGACTGCACGCCATACGCATTGTTAACTATGTGGGGGATGTTGTATTTGGCACATATCGTGGCCAGTTCCTCCAGCCTGCAAAACAACACAACACGGACATGAAGAGCTGACAAATGACATCTGTGAAAATATAATCTTTCACATTTTGAGACTTTGGAAGTTGTGAAAGTGTCTGATGATCCCCTGCTTCCATTTCACTCGATTGATTTTGTGGGTTTTATTTTTTACGATGAAGATCCAAATTGCCAAGGTTTAAATTCCGACATGTACACAACTAATCAATCAGAATGCATTTTGATGATAATGTCCCATGTTAAAGCATTAAGTAGGAAGTTCGTTCCTCTATCCAGGTTGATATGAAGTTTATTTGGCGATTTATTTCCTATATTGGTCTTTATTATGTCTTTATCATTGCTCATTTATTTTTGTCTTGAAAAGAGTGTGTAACGGACCTGAAGTTAGGATCAATCAACAGGCAACACAACTCAAGTTGTAGAAAATCAATGAACAAAATGCACCCAGCTCGGACTGTTCACAAATGAACGTGAATCAGTGAAACTCACCAAGTTCTCCTCTTTTCATCAATATTGTATCCAGATATTAAGTGTTGCTTGATGTTGATTCAGTTTGGTTTTCCCATGGCACGTCAAAAATTTGCTTCCTAATTATTGGCTGTTTAATGGCGTTTATTTGCACAGGGAGTAAGATTATAAATGAGAGCTTGTATCACCTGTCAGGGACTCGGGGGGCGAAGCAGGACGTTGTCGAATGGACACACAGGATGTTGTCGGCGCCAAGCTCCTCCACCTTCCGCTCAACTGCTTCCAGGTCGGTGCGCAACTCGTCGCCTTCAAGAACGTTCTCCACCACCACCGGTTCAAAACCTGACGGAGCAAACACCATGAATTATATTCTCCAGCACTACTGAGGCTCTTCCTGCCTCCGTGTGTCAAACAACACTGTGGTGCGTGAGCAGGACGTACGGCTGACATGACACCGGCCATTCAGGTCGTGTGCTCACCTGCTGTGATCATGGCTTTGAAGCAGGACTTCTGGTCGATGCGAGGCCAAATGATGTAGCGCGCCTTGGGCCTCTGATGACGAAGGGTCAGGAAGCACAGGGTCAAGCTCATACCTGTTGCCATCGGGACGACAAAGCAGCTTGCCACACTGCGCACACCTGTTAACAAGAAACACAAGGCTTACTGTTGTTTTCCACACAGGTACTAACAGTCAGCCTGGGAAATCATCCGTATTATGTCTGCTCTGAAAAAAATTGCTATGATTATATCGAGGGAATGTTTAATGCTAATTCTAGTTTACAACATGGAGATGTGACGTTTGAATGAAGTAGGCATTCAGAAGACCCAGAGGGTTCCAGCTGTTGTGTCTCAATTCAGGGGCTGCATTCTTTGGAGGATGCTGCAGACCGCAAAGGCCGAACCGAAATGAGTCTGGACCACAGAGGATTTCCAGGATCAGCGTCACCAGCTTGTCCTGCTCTTACTGCTGTTGCTTAGCAACAGAGCAGAAGTTGGACAGGACGAGGGAGTTTGAATGTGCTTTGGTTTTTTTAACACATTTGTCGTTAGCCGTTAAAAAACGGGGGCATTCGGAGGAACCTTCAAATTGGGACAGCCTAGTTGCACCGCTGTGACGCAATCGGTCTTCAAATGTTTTTGTCTGTTTTGAACCCCTCAAAATACCTGCAACTACAATATTTATATTCCCCACTGCTACTCAAAACAATTTTTTCTTAGACATTTCATTTATTAAAAAGTCATAAAATAAAATGTGTGTAGGTGCTATCTGCATCGACGTGCACAAGCAACACAGACAAAACAAAACAGACGCAGGCTAGGAGAGGCAGCAACAATGTGACTACACATATGATTAGTCAACTACTTTTCAACAACAACAGCACCCCCTGCTGCATATTAGCTGTAGATGCATTGCCACTGCCCCTGCTGTATTACTGCACCGTTTAACAAGACTTGTCTACACCGAAGCACAGCGTCAAAAAGACATTTTTGTATTTGAGTATTCGATGTGTCTGTGTGAACTCCAACAGGAGACATGCTGATTTGACACACCTCCTCTAAAATGAAAACTAGCCTCCAATTAAAAAGTTATTCTCATAAACAGTATGACTTCATTCTCAATCTCAGAATTTTCTCATCTTTAACTGGCCCTAATACTCAAAAAATCTATTGTTCTGGTGCAGGATATCAATCAATTTTTGACTGATCAGGTTTACTCACCTGTGAGCTTTAAGATGTCCAACACGACTGAGTTGGTCAGCTTGTTCAGCAGACTGGATCCTGCCGCTTTGGGCTGAATGGCGGCGATGTCACCCGACCGACCGATGCCATGGATCAACCTACACGAAACAGCTGAATGTCACAACAGGACCCGTTAAACAACTTCCTAAACTTAATACAAACTTCTGAACAGTGTTTATATCAGCCAGCAACTGTCACATCTGGGGTGAATCGGTAAGACTTTCCCATGCCAAATGTAATCACTCAAAAAACAAATGTTTACACAAGTTCAACTTACTAGTTTTTCCTGGAGATTTCAGTAGAGTTGTTATCAGACATGAACTGCAACCACAACACTCTCTTCAAATCTGACCAAGATCACATCAAACTCGTACCTGTAGTGTCGTCTCGCCACAAGGCTGGACGCCACCCGGCCTTCCCTCTCGCCCACTCCACAGTTGCCCAGGAAGTTGTTGCTGTCCATCACAGCCAGCTCGTTCAGGAAGAGCTCTACGGTGCTCTCGCTCCATCCCTCCTCCGGACACTTGCCCTGCAACACGCACAACGTGAAATGACAACGTGTTTGTGTCGCGATCGCAAACGACACCCGACGTCAGCGGTCGGCTTTACCTGCTCCAGCAAGTGTCTGATGAGCTGCTCGTGGCCGCGTCGCGCCTGAGAGCCCTGTCGAACGTAGGAGGCCGACACGATCTTCTCACTCAGGGTGAAGTTCTCGAAGTTCATCTCTGCCAAAACACACAGAGCGTCATGTTAGTGTTAGCAGACGACTGACAAACACTTTAAGACACACCTTCTAATCAATGGCTCCTTCCAGCTGGATAACGCTCGATGTCAACACGGATCAGAGTCCAGGACACAAAGACCTGACGCTGTTTTGAGAGTAAAAAAATTTGTAGGGTGTAAAGTTGTGTTCTATAATAATTACCCTTTTTTATGTAGTTATTCTAGTACATTTCATGAATGTTAAATTCCATTTGCCCACATCGTGAGTAGTTTTAGTTTTAGGTATTTGTTATTGTCAAATTACGACCCCACGAGATCTACTGGTCCAACAAGGTCAGTGTTTATTCGGGAAAAGATGCTAAAGAGGTAACACACACACTTTACACTGCATTTATTCTTTCTATTCAATTCACATATTAATATTTCCTTGCAGTTATAAGAGATGCATCTTTACTTTAATGATGGGTATTTTTTTCACCATGCTCTTTGCTGCTGTAACACTGAAAACATGATGATTGACATTGGCACATTGGTTTGGTTCAGACTAAAGAAGAAGTAAGATAAGACTTGAAGCACTATTTTTTTTCATCTCAGTTGGTGTCTCACAAAGTTGTTTAGTTTGTCCATTCTGGGCTACTATAAAGAAACATGGCTGCCCACAATTGATGTAAATGTAAAGTATATAAATATAAAGGGTAAAGTAAAGAAAACAACACTTCATACAATTTAGGAGATTACACACTAGTAGATAGCAGACATCGATAGGATTATTCTATATTCAATTTCTGCCAATAGATCCCTTTTACACACACTGGACATTTCATTGTTGCATTACCCTGGAAATAACAGCTTTTTCTTACATGTATGTAAAGTCATACAGTGTTGCATGTTCCTGGCATGATTCAGATTGAGTGTATGAAGCCTGCAGTAGAGGTCAGAGGTCACAGCAGTGTCAACACATGCAGCCTGGACTCTGTCAGTCTCGTGCTGTTCACTGTTGGAAGAGGCCGCTAGCTCTGCGGTGCTATGCTAATGTCTCCACAACGCGGCCGTGCGGTGACAACGAGACAGTTTCAGATCACGTTCGTGTTTCTTACCGTCCACCTTCCACGCCTCGTGTTTCTGTGCACGAGCTGAGCGACAATCCGTAGCGGCGGAAACAGTCCGGAAGTAGCGGCCCCTGCGTCACGCTGTCATGTGACCACGCAAGCAGGTCATGTGACCGACGCTACGTTCAAGCTCGTCTAGCCGGTCAATTTCAAATTCAAAATCCCGGTGACCTTTTTTATTTTTTATTGAAGACTTAACTTCCTGACAAATAATAACAACTTACAAAGCACATTATGCAGAAATGATATTAGATAAAATAATAATTAATTAAATAATAACAAATGAATGAATAAATAAAATACAAACGAAATTATACAAATCATAGTGATAAGTTCCCTTTTAGTTCCACTAGAGGTCCTCAAATATCTTTAAGTCTTCACGAGCTCCGAGAAGAGACTTCAGATGTTTCCCCTCCATTAGAGGTGATTGTCCATCCCTTCTCACCACAGAACATGGGTTTCATTTTCCTCCATTTAGATGTGTGGATGACAAATGTTTCAATGAATCAGCTGGTTCATGGTCAGATCAGTCTTTTTAATGCCCCTTAAGTTAATACCAAACACAATGTTTTCCCTTGAGAGGGGAACAGGGGTTTTGGATTTTAGTTGACAGCCAGTCTTATAAGTTCTCCAAGAATGATACAGAGTTCATGCATTTGAAAAACAGATGATCAGTAGTTTCTATTCCAGTGTCACGAAAGCTGCGGACATCCAGGTGAACTTGTTCTGATCAAAATAATCCAGTTGGCGGACAGATCAGCAGAGTTTGGGGGAAATAACTGCTTCATCATCATTTTATTTCTGACATGAATCTCAGTTTTATAGAACATCTTTTTTTATACATTGTATTTAAAAAATATGACATGTAATACTTTTATTACATTGCTGAAAACTAACTGAATGACTAACAAACTAATTCCTGTTTTAATTTGATCTGATCTATTTTATTTATTTTCTGCCCATGTCATAATTTGTCTGTTTTTTGTCGTTCACTCTGTAACATTGTTAAGGAAAGTGCAGTATAAATAAAGTCTACACTGGAAGTACTTTGTAAGAGGAACAGAGGTCTATAAATAAGTTATGAATCAATACGTTTTATGAATAAATTGATGTTAAAATGTACTTAAACACAGTTATATTTAATTAGAAATACTCAATAATATTACAGTATTAAAGTCATTGCATTGCATATTGCAATCTGACACTGTTCACTGTCTTGCATTTCACTTTTTACTTCACTTTCTATGTCTTTTATCTATTATTAATTTTATTTAGATTTGTTTATGTCTAAATAAATGTTACTTTGTATAAATATTAGAAAAAGGGAGTAAATAATAAGTAAATAGTGGGTAAATATATATTGTTTCTTTTTTTTTGCTTTTCTTATGTTTGTTGTATTTATTGTGTTTGTATGTTTTTATGTTCTATGTTTATTGTATGCACCAATAACCAGAGCAAATTCCTCGTAGTTCAAGATCAAGATCAAGATCAAGATTTGTGTAAACCTACTTGGCAATAAATACATTCTGATTCTGATTCTGATTCTGATTCTGATTCTGATTGGGAATTATATCACACAACATATCTTTCATTTCAGCTTTTGTATCATATTTATTTATAGCAAGGCTACTTTACATACAGGGTTAACATCATTCTGACCAACAAGAACACACCTGAATGGGCAAAGGTAAATCAGCAAAGTAAATGCACTATGTTTACTATGTTACAAGTAAATGCTTTGACTTTCAAGGTAATTATAATGGTGTTCGTATGCAATTTCACTTAAGTTCTATAGTACTTAAGTGAAAGTGCATACTAACACCATTATAATTATCTTGAAAGTCAAAGCATTATGCAAAATGCTGCTTACAGATTTTGTTTTAAATAAAAAAAAATTGTTACTCCAGATAACAGATTGATGTTGTGTAGTGAAAAGTAAATTTTTCTCCAACATGTAGTGGAGTGTAAAGTGGAACAAAGAAATTTAAATGTTTCTTTATCATTATGCAAATAAAAGCATTAAGTATTTATGTATTGAAATAACATTGCGTTTGCTGAAGTTATAAGAAGATTGTATATAGCAGTACTGCTGTGATCGCATGCAACATTTACATTGAGTGTTTTGCATTGCATCAGGAATAAAAAAGGTGACACACATGCATAAAAAAACCTATAGCAACATATGTTTTTACATTATACAATTTTCTAGATTAGGAATCATTAGATAGAAGTAATATATCTCTAAAATGCAATAAAAAATATTAATTCAGTCTTCAGTCTTATTCTAACCCTGTGGACGGCAGCTCACTGTTTCTAATGCAGGCATAAAACCTGTCCCTGTACTCTTTAAGATTATATTCACAAAATAGGAGATAATATGTGAGATAAAATTATATAAAACACAAAGCAGCACAATGAACAATGAACGTTTTGCAGTATTTCTCAGTGTAATCAAGTTAGGCCTGTTTTCCTTTCGGCACTTGAGAAAATTATCCTTCTTTTGCAGCAAAGGGGGAAAGAAAGATGACAATTTGATGGCATAGCAGGGATTTCAACTCATCAGCTATGCCAACATCTTGCCTTCCTTCCAAGACCCATGTTCAAATTCTGTTTAGATGGATTTCATGACCCACTGAATGTATTTTGGCAGAGGGGACCTTCCATCCAAGAGGGTTCACGATCAGCACATGGCTCTTCATGCTGAAATCACGTGGAGAGAAAGCTTGATTTCAGCTGCCCTGTGTGCAACTCACCATCAGCACATTTTTAAATGGTAAATGATAATAAAACTATGGGGAGTTGTCTGGTAAACACATCATCAACAAAAATGGCTGCACTTTACAAAATACACAAAACAAATGTAATGAGCGTTTATAAATGAGACAACTGTAAGTGCCTGCTGTCTGCCTTCACCCTGTAGCTTTATCATCACGTTACCTGTTGAGGTGTGTGACCTCTCCCACGTCCTGTTCTGGGTCCGTGCGTCCTGGGTCCGTGCGTCCTGGATCCGTGCGTCCTGGCGTCAGGCGTCAGCACAAATGAAAGCAGTCTGACCGAGGGCGAGATAAGTTTCTCCTTCCACCGCCCACTTCTGCTCAGCCGGAGTCACACGTTAAGTGCAGTAGGTGTGTCCTGGGGTTCGGCCAGGCAGCAGCTGGGCCGCGGCTTCCTGCACCTTTGGGCGCTGACGAGGAATATCGACGTACGTTCAACAGCAGGAGGAAGAGGCACATCCCCTGTATCCTACTATTACGTAACAATTAAACGGAATTCATGAATGATTATTAAGATGTTTTACTTCATAATTTTTATGTTAAAATGTACAAGGCATCATTCATATTATATATATATATACAACTTTTTAAATGGTTACAAAATAAAAGTATTATTTCATTTATTATAACTGTAGACGCATGCCAATAACAATGTAAATTGTTTCATAATATACATCTATATTATGATATTATACACAAACATGTTAATATAATATAGTATAATATATAATAATATTATATATAGTTTAATATACATATGAAACTATGTCTTTTCTGATTAATAAGTGTTACTTATTTTATATAAATTTAGTCTACATTTTACATAATGTATAGAGTGTAATTGTATACATTTAATAAAGTAATTTATACATAGATAGATAGATAGATAGATGGATACTTTATTAATCCCGAGGGAAATTCAGATCATCCAGTAGCTTGTACACTTAAAACATCACTGACATATATACATAAATCACATATATCACATACATCACATACGGAGAGCATATGTACAGATACAGGTATGGAATGCAATGATGTGATTGTGTCAGTGAAAATAATATCCTATAAATATTATAGAAAAACCACAAGAATTGAATTATGTATAAAGAAATTGTCTATTTACCCACAGAAATGTGTTTATTATGTGTTGTCAAGTCAATGAAATCCGCCATTTTCTTAGTTTAAAAAAAAAAAATGTATTGCTTCATTTGCCAAAAAAAAACTATTGTCCTCACTTAGTGAGTGATGTCCACACAAACATGTAAACTGTAAAGTGCCATGTGTATCAGAAATCGGATGCTGATCCACACACAGAATTAACCATGACTACAGGATCCGGTTCATCAATGAATCACACAGAATGATTCAAAATGTCGTCTAGACCAAAAAGTGCTGGGCTGCGGAAAACATCTCTGAATGAGAGGATTCTTTATGACCCTTAACCACGACCAGCTCCACAAGGCTGACACTTTCTGCCCGGTATATAGATACCATCACCGAATTACAGCTGCTGCACTGATTCATGATGGTGAAGAGTCACCGGCCCAAAGAAACTACACGTGTGTCCTTCCACCACAGTGAGCAACTACTCAGTCAGACGTTTTTAGGTACTTCGTCTGTACTTGAATGTTTCCATTTTTACACAAATTTATACTTTAATTTCATCACATTTCAGGGAGAAATATTACAATTTGTACTCAATTTATTTTTCAGTGGCAGCTACTTTTAAAATTCAGAGTTTTGTTAAAAAACATTCATTAATAAATATTCATCTTGGCTTTTGATTGTGTTTAAACTTCTCATGTTGTTTTATTTGAATGAAATCCAACACTAAAATGCTACTCACATGGGTTATAATGCCATATGTAATAATAAATCACTCATAATGGTCTTTTTCAAACAGAATAAATACTTTTACTTTACTTTTGCTGCTGAATCTTCTGTAATGAAGGTCATTTAGTGTTTCTACATTGTTGTGTGGGTGCGTTTCAACAGGTTGCCCTCACACTATCCACCTTTAGTTGTCATTCTATTTTTAAACATCAACTAAACATAGTCTGTCCTGCATAGTATTTATATAAATATTACTGCATTACTGGTGGTTTTTGTAGTTCCTTTCAGTCTTTAGGGAAACGTTCACTGATCAGACCGTTTTCAGCCGACCCACATATCAATCTTCCTCAGGATAAGACACCCAGGGTATAGATCTCAGCTGATGAACAATCTTTTTCTCTTAGAACAATTTGACAATCCCAAACTTGATTTAGGCCCATTCGGCATTGATGACTCACTTCCTAAGGTGTCGACACAGGCCACACCTGTCAACTCCCTCAGAGCAAATACGCAGAAGTAAAAAGACAATAACAGGACCTGACAGGGTTAGCATTTCCATTACGTACATTAAGCATTTGTTTATCATGGTAACCGCTTTGTAAACAGAAAACAAGGGGTTGTAATCAATGTGACGGAGTTTGGCCCAGTTTTCATTCAAACAGGTAGGCCCACATAGGAGAAGAAACGCCTTTCTAAGAAGATGTAACTAGAAAGCAGAAAGTGCAGTTACATGACATATTCATGACAGTGCAGTTATAACAAAAACACCAATTAAATCTGTCAACGTTATTGAATTTGTCCTCCCGGAGGTGCGTGTCGTAATCCTGTACGATACATAGTTTCATTTTTCAGAAATGTTATTGTAACACTGAATATGCATTTTAAACTGTTGAAAAAATATACTTTTTCAAAAGTTAAAATAACAACAATAAAGTGAGTGAATTGACAAAATACAAGCAACTCTGGAAACACAACACAAGGGGCCATTTGTCTTTAGGTGATGACAAAGGAATGTGGATAAGACACTTGTAAACACAACAACAGTTGTTTTCAATTAGAAAATAAAGCTTTATCTTTACTGACTTTTTTTTAATCTATGACTTCTGTTAAGGAGCAATACATATATCAGGTGATAAGATATACAACAGGAACAGAAGCAGCGAGGAATCAAAGTCAGATATATTCATATAAAGTTAGCAGTGCTAATCAAAGGTGTGTTTTATTGCTGGAGACTTTTAATTCAATGTCATGACATTTTTATTCACGATCACTTAAAAGCAACAACGGCTGTTTTTACACTGAATTACTTTTTTTTTTTTAAATAGCAGTTCAGAAAAAGTGAGACCATATGCTGTTGTTCCACAGTGTCTGACTATTCAGTAATATAAACGATCATCATGACATATCAGGGCTAGTCAACAGTTATTGTGCTGATTTTCTCTCTCAGACGCTTCCCAGGCTGAATCACACGGCCACATCTGCAGCACTCGCTCTCCACATCCACACTGACCCTCCTGTGAGTCACCTACAGTCTCAGGTCCCAGCTCCCTCCACCCCACCAAAAAACAACCAAACACGGCAGTTTTGCTAATGACTTGCATGCGTCTGGGATATTTTGAAACGGTTCTCTCCCTCTGCAGCCTAAGACGAGCCCTCTCTATAACCCCACACTTGCAACAGGGCCGAGTGAGTGTGCAGGATTTTTTTTGGGGGGGGGCTCCTCTGAAATGTTTTTTTGCTGATTCAAACTGGAGCACACACCCTGTGACAGCGAGCAGATGATGTCACCGGGCAAAGTCTGGCCGATAGTGAAGCCGGCTGGCTGAGAGAGAGAGAGAGACGCCCTCGGTGCTGAGGACCATGTGGAGTTTATTAAGTGCTGGCACATGAGTTAGAAAGTGTTGTAAAAATCAAGCTGGTGGAGGGACAATCCCCACGGACTCTGACAACACTGACACTGACTCACAAATTAAAAAAAGATCTTGGTGAATCAGTATAAATGAAGCCTCTTGACTATTAGAGTTGATTCGACTTCACATGAGTCTGTTCAGAATATACTATGATTATCAGTGTATGCCTTCAGGCTGCATAGTGTATTGACAAACTTTGTACATTGGAAATTCACCTGAACCAACTACAGGTGTGGTGCAAACCATTCGTAGTGAAACCAGCTTTCAAAAGTGAAAATAAACAATTGAGATCTGTATGAAAATGAAAGCATTTATAAAAAAAATCCTCATTACACCCCATGAGGGAACTTAAATCTTTCACAATAGATATTTTAACATGACACAGGGGTTATTAATCAAATTTGGCCTAAGGGTCAAGGCCCATTCGTCTCTTTTAAATTCAATCTGCAACAAAATTAACACACTTATCAATATTGATTCCCTAAATGTACGGGATTCGTTCTAATCAAGATCCATGAATTGTTCCCTGGGAAATTAATGGAAACGTCTAAAAGAAAAAAGTCTCTCAATGTAGAATAAAAAGAATCCTGGATCTGACCTCTGATCCCAATCCGCACCAAAATGTTATTGGTTCTTCCGTAACACTTTCCACATCCTTAAATTAAGCTCAGTGGAATCCCTGTAAAAAAAGTCTAATGTTCACCAAAGTATCAACACAAATGTTAAAAGAATAAATAAGATAATTAATACAAGTTTGGAATCATAGTGGATTTAAAAAAGAAATATTTCACAAAATGTAACAGTTTGTAGCTATTGACTAGAAATTTCAACTGATGGAAATAAGCTGTTTACTTAAGCTGCATTTACAATTTGTATTGATGCCTTTCGTAGTTGCACTTTGAATTTTCTTGTTGTTGAAAATCGGGCATTACTCTGAAGTGTAAATCATAATTAAAATAATTTGTTGAAACTTAAAACTTCTCTACAGCTCCTCATTACATGACGTTTCCAGAAAGAAAAGAAAATCAGATGCAAATATTTGATGGAAAATAGGATTCCAATCGTAGTCACCCTAGTCAATAGAAAGCAAACATCTTTTTTTGAAATGACATTAGTTGTCAACCCACTGAAACTGGACGTGAATGATACAATGATGTGAATAATAATGTGACTTACCTCACAGCTGTTTGCACCAGAATCAGTTTCAATTCCAGTGAAAAGGGCAGAGAAGCACCTGGCTGAGTGATACACAGTTCTGAGGAAAGCTCAGAGATGGCATTGTAGATCATTAAAGAGCTCGTAAAGTCCTTAAAGAACTGGAAATGTGGGAATATCTGTGGGGGCGGCCTGAGTGAATTTGTTGGAATTCTTTGATAGGGCCATCAAAGGTTGTTCAAACAATGTCATGCGTGTCTTGTTGTGTTTTGAAATCTTAACCCTATAAGACCTCACCCACGTCCCAGCCGCCTCTTCAGTGTCAGAGAAACATCCTGATGTCTCCTGACTCAAGGTCGGATCACCCAAAGAGTCCATTACTGGTATCGCCTCTACCTTGGAAAAATACCTCGCTGTTATCTCGCATCAATTGTTTTTTGAAAAACAAAACATAAAAAACAGTGAAGGCTGAAAAAGGTCAGACGTCTGACTCACGTTGGGATATGTTTCCCGTTAATTTCAAGGAATTATAGAGTTTCATGTAAAACTGTGAGACAACAGTTCTGTGGAAAGGGGGAAAAAAACTTGTGGGTGGATTATGTGAACAACACCACGGGCAATTCTAAATTTGATCCCAAGAGGGCGCCCTACTCCGCATTAACTCATCCTCTGACACAGGAACTCAATGGGAAGTGAACAAAACGCGAATCACTACCCTACCCTTGAACGGAAACACAACATGGAGGATGTTTCACATCTGCTCCACAGCGCTGATCGCTTCTTCACGTCATCATTGAGGCCACCTGCTTTGGAAATTATGTGTTTTCATTGTAGCTGAGTTTGCTTTTTGTTTCCATACCTGGAAAGTGCAGGAAGAGTCTTTCTTACAGGAAATTCAAAGAGGACAATAAGGAAAAAGCTTACTAAAGATTTGGCCAAGTTGCACAACTTTGCGTGACTTGGAAGTGACGACACAAGAACGGTCAAGATTGATGCAGCACAGTTGGAAATATGCTGACTTTTATTTTGTAGTACTAAGTCAATGTTGCTTTTCCCATAATGCAAAGCAATTTTTGACTGCTTTCTTTCAAAATGGTTTATAAAAACCAATATTTTACGCAGATGTAACAAGATTTGAGTCATTATTGATTTAAACTGCTCGAATACAATGAAACATGAGACAAATTCTCTTAACAATATAGTTATGAGATAGATTGAAACTCTTCAAAACTTTTACGCAATACGTAAATATTTATGTGTAAATGTTTGCGAGTACTGATGGTAAATATAAGCAGAGCAGACACATTGTTGCATATTTCAATTGTCTTTATTTGATATATTATATACTTTGTGTTTTTACATAAAGAGACATATTTCTTTTACACATATAGATTATATATCGGTTAATTTGTATCTGTATATATGTACACCTTAAATAAATCTTACATTGACACCGAGAAAATAAAACATTTACAGTGCAAGAATGTTCACAAGTGGCCAACTTTCACCGTCGCTTACCCTGGAAACCACAATCAATGCCAAGCTCTCGTGCTAAACCGGTTTTTACCTTTTTTTCCTTTTTTAATTCTCACCATTCATGCTCTCACACAAAAAACTTCATGGAAACTTGAGAGAAAGAAAGAAAAGTGTTGTCGTGAAAGGGTTTCGTGCACAGACACAGAATGCATGTGTGACCATGGAAGGTCGACCATACTTGAACAAATGATCTCTTCACTTGTTTCAGCAAAAGTTTGTGAAAAGTTTATTCACTTTCGCGCCAAAGGTCAGAAGAAAAGACTTAAGCCACTGTCATGTCGGCATGCTTGCAAATAATTAGCTTATTTAAGCAGGAAACAGTGAAAGAGCTACTTTAGTTTCCTCCTGTGTCCAGTTCTTCAGCTAAGCTAAGCTAACCAGCTAACTTCGTATTTATATAGACATATTTTATAGACAATAGAGTGCTAATGTCCTTACGACGGAGTATCAGGACCTTATTTAAGAATAAAAAAAAGCCTGGGATTTCAAGATTAATGTTGTAGTTGAGTAGTTAAGAATAAAGTCGTAATTGAAAATAAAGTAGTATTTTATGAGAAACAATTTGTAGTTTTACTAGAAAAAAAGTCATAATATTAAAAGAATAGGAAATGAGCAGCAAGGAGAACCCGTGCTAGCCAGAGTTTCACTCATTCTGGATCCAAAATCTTGACCAATCACATTAATTCTTGAGAAACTACAAAAACCCTTGAATAGCACACATGTAATTGTTGATAGCCTTACAGACGACCACGACCAAATATTTCATCTTCCACAAAGTCCTGATACTTTTAGTAATATGATACTGATGAGCCGAAAGATGAAGTACTTTATCATTTGAAAAAAGCTATAGTAACTATAATAACATACGTAATTTCAATGAGTTTACGACTTTATTTTTGTAAAAGTACGACTTTTCTCCTCCTTATATTACAACTTTATTCTCCCTGGGAGTGGCCCTACTACTCCGTCCTACTTCTAACCTAATATTTGGCAAAAAAAAGTGAATAAGTGTATTTCCCAAACTATTCCATGTTGTGGCCGTGTTAAGATGAGCGTGTGGGCACTCTGAAGGTTTATTGGCGATTGACCACAGGAGAATTTCACAAAGCACATGAGTCATCCTGGAGGACCTCGGTTGAATTGTTAAATCCCGTTGG
Source organism: Pleuronectes platessa (assembly GCF_947347685.1). Lineage (NCBI taxonomy): Eukaryota > Metazoa > Chordata > Actinopteri > Pleuronectiformes > Pleuronectidae > Pleuronectes > Pleuronectes platessa. The sequence goes on from NC_070648.1 coordinate 8,182,806, forward strand.
TGGTAGATATTTTAAGGAAATCTACAAAATGAGAGCACACAGTGAATGACAGCTTAAACATACGAGTTTGCTTTGTGCAGGGATCGCCATTTTGTTTTTCCCGTTCTTTTTCCAAACTGTAGCAAATGTCAGAAACCCCGGTGGCAGCATCACTTCTGAATCCGAGGTGGGTACGAGGTATTTTACACACTCCTTTCTCACCAGAAACTCTCGGATGTCGAGAAGCCTAAAAACAAACGCTTGCGTGTTGTGTTTTGCTCACCATAAACAATAAGTGAATTCAATACATGTTGGTTTCTATTTACAAAGTAGAACCAATGCGTTTTTAGGTGTTCATCTCTGAATGGATGCATAAAAGTGAACATACATAGTTGGATAAGCTCAGCTGTACAGTCGGTGGGTAACCAGCCCAAATTCCTTGCATGCATTTTTTCCTCACGCACTCGGAGAATCTATTTACTAGTATTTTACAGTTACAGTTACAGTATTCCTACGAAGCTGCTGTACAGTGGCTGTGTTGAGGTAAAGCGGGTGTTTCTGGCCACGTAGCTAACAGGAACGGGGTTGTAGGTCCGATTTAGGAGAAATGGTCGGGGGAGAGGGGGGGGGGGGGGCCTTGTGGACCACGTCGAACAGCGGGGGACAGACGCATGGGTGAGGGGGCGGGGGGGGTGCAGTTCTCAACAGGGACACGCACGGTATATTGCTGTTATATCTGTGTTCTCCACACTCTATGCAGCTTAAAGAGAGATTGTGACTATTGTTTCTAGATTTCTTTTTTCATGTTTTCTTTGTGCAGGTGGTTACAGCATCGCGTCTACTCGTGGATACATCGAAGGAACGGTCGTTGTGTGATGACTCCAAACGCACACATGCACACGAAAGCACCTTTGATCAGAGAATGAAATTGCACAAGTTTCGATAGATATATCGTTGACCACACGCGTTGACATTTTCTACACAGAGACTGAGCACTGGTTTTGCTATAAGATGTCGATTAAAACGTTTGGTATATGACTTCGACCTCAAATGTTGATTGGTTTGCGTGTGTTTTTATTTTTTTTTATTTTACATGCAGTTGACTCCTTGAAACTACGACCCCAGGAGCTTGAGCTGAGCCCAGTTCTATCGTGAACAAAGCACTAGACATCGACTAATCTAAACCAACCATGACGCTTAAACACTGTTAAGTTCTTCTCAAATATGTTATTTTTGACATCGACTTCATCATGGAGCTTTAATGAGCCTGAGTAACTCAAGCTTTCTTTTAAATTCTCCCCCAAAGATATCGAAGGCTACTGTATATGTTGAGAGGCTAAACGTCGGTTTTCTCACTGCTATCAGTCGGTGTGTGAGAAGCATGAATACGTCAGAATGTGTGTGTGTCCAGGGAGAAAGAAAAGAAAAAAAAAACAGAGGAGCAGATTGTCAAGAGGACTCTACACCATCTAATACTGCTACAGTACAACTACTGCTACTTTTATATATTTCATGAATCCAAAAAAATTAAAGGGTCTCCTCCGAAGAAACATTCAGCGGTGAAAAACAACATCTGGAGGGGAGGAGGGGAAAGCTTAGACCCGTCACTCAAACAGAGCACGGATTCATTTACGGGAAAAAAAAAAAGAAATAAAGAAGAATTTTGTCTGCCAAGCAACAGTCTCTCTTCCGTCAGGTGAATCTTGTCGCTGAATAGCGTCAGACAGGAAACACAAAATGTTCATCCACACAGTCAGTCATTCCCCCAAACTCCTCTTCGCTCTTGCAGACAGCATCTCAGTCCGTTGAACTAGTTCCAATATGCTCAGGGTTTCAGCTCAATCACGGCATTTAGAATTAAGAGTTTTATTCAGTGGATCTTTAGTTGTTGTTTTTCTAACCCCCAAAGTTCGCAGGAGGTCGTTCAGGCCTTCTAGTGACACTAATGGCATGCATAATGTTTTCTATATTTGGCGGATACACCCATAATCCCCCTCACCGGCCAATTCAATAAATATAGTAAATAAAAGTCCACTCAGGTTCGGCCCACGCTTAATCAGCCAAGCCAAAGTCTTGTGCCCTTTTTGGTTTAACCGCTCCCCGCCACCACCTGCCTCCTGAAAATATCAGTCCGTTCCTTTTTCTTACTCTATATTCTTATTTGAATCTCTCATCCAGTTCTTCTTTTATTCAAGGGTTAAAGGATCATAAAGGTCAGGTGAGAGTGATTGCAGACAGTAAAGATGGCTGTAGTGGTGGTGGTGGTGGTGGTGTTGGTGGTGGTGGTGGTGGTGGCGGCGTAGGAGAGGAAGTCGGCCCCCGCTCGTCCCTCAGACGGACACCGGACAGGCAATGACCTTGTCCTCCAGCATGACGCTGACCACCAGGAAGACGAAATACAGCATGAACATGATGAAGCCGAGCAGCTTGCTCATGCGCCACTTGCACGCGGCGATGGAGATGATGACGAAGAGGAGCATGAGGAAGAGGAGCACGATGGCGCAGAAGAGGCCGTTGGAGCTGACCTGCACCGGTTGCATGCCATTGAAGAAGGACCAGAGGAGCCAGGGGAACGGCAGTCTGCAAATACAAACACACACAAACACACACACGTGTCACATGTTGATCTTCAGGGTTACTCCCCCCACTCTCTTCATTCAAAAGCATGGTCTTTCACTTTGAAACCAGGCCTTTCACAATTTAATTTGGAATCTGAGATCATTAAGTTGCTCACATACGCTGTGAGGTATTATATCTAACCGCTAAATAACAAGATCATGTACAATACATTTACCTATCGAACTAAACAATGTATCCATGCACCCAGGATTCATAATATTACAAAAATAGTTCTTAAGTTATCTACAAACATTTAGCTTGTATATGTGATGCTGGATTTGTTCTCAGAATAGATCTGAGCACAGGCCGCAAGGTAAAAAAGGATCTCATTTCCTCTCATGCTTAACCTCCAGACTCCAAAACACAGAGCCTTAAAAATAGTAAGACACTGCACTGGCTCGTACCCGACGGTGATGTCGAAGATGTTGGAGCCGACGGAGCTGGAGACGGCCATATCCCCCAGCCCCTTGCGTGCCACAATGACACTGGTGATGAGGTCAGGGATGGAGGTTCCAGCTGCTAATATAGTCAGGCCCATAATCTCCTCTGTAATCCCAATGGTCTCTCCAACCTGTAAAAAAAAAAAAGGAAAAGAAAACAGAGAAACTAAGCTTAGGGGGTGATAAAAAAAATCTAATCTTTTATTGCAGCTATTTTCAATTTCCTTGTGGTGCTCGGGAGCGGATGGAGGTGAGAAAAGTCTGGGCTCCGACAACCCATCTGTTTTGAATAGGGCCATTGTTATTATTTATTAGTTGGTGGATTATTGAATGTGCTTCCATTTTGAATGTCAAAGATAGGAAATTGGGATAAAAGACAGCTGCATCTTTTTGGACTTGGATTATGTCTAAATGAGAAAACATTTTTTTTGCTGTTGGACTGCTGCCATGACCGTACAGCATTAAGTCATTTTTACAGTGCAGTGTCCCCAGTGGCACACAGGCCTTGGAGAGCTAAGTACCTGGTGAGCCCACCACACCATTAGGTACGAGAAGCCTGCGATCCAGCAGATGGAGCCCACGAAGCTGATGGGGAAGAACTTCTTTGCCGTCTAAACAGACAGGAAGACAAAAATGCAGAGTTATCCAGTTTGTTGGTTGCGAGAATTGAATTTGTCTTAGTCACACACACACACATGCACACACACGCACCGGTTTCCTGACGTCAGGCAGCGTGAGCCAGAGTGGGAGGACGATGGGTATGATTAAGAGGTAGGTGAGGCGCTTGCGGTTGGTGTCGGGCCAGGACAGACTCAGGGGCTGGTCCTCTTCCTCCTCATCCTCGGCCTGAGACGAGACACCAAAGAGAGGGAAACAAAAAGATAATATGCACTTTAGTTTATTTGTTGGTCTGGAGCCGTCACACGCGGCCGCCACGTTCACATCATTTTATTTAACACATGGGAATATCAGCCAAATAAGGCTAAGTTTGAGCTTGAGTGGACTATCTGGGGATCCACCTCACGATAGCAGCCATCCAGTGAGTCAGGCAGTGTGCGGGCAACACAAGCACTTCAAGACACAGCACAGGGACCTGCAGAAATTGATGGCAGGACCTCGATGTGCGTTTGCTCTGCAGTGACTCTGAGACAGAGGAGTCTGATGACTGTGATTTGGGAGATTGCACTGAGCCTGAAGCGCTCTGGCTCTCCAGACCCCCCCCGGGTTCTGATTGGACCTGCCACTGGAATGCCAAGTGAGTTCAGGACCCGTCTTCAGCATCAAGTAAGCTGCCACTGTCTGACGATGAGGGGCAGTAAGGCACTGAGGGGTGCTTTTCATTGACCCGTTTGGCTTTTGTGCCGACTTGCAAACTTCTCATTTAAACATTCTGGTACTTGTGAACTTTAATGGTACAACAACAAGGCCCTCTGAGATTGAAAAGATGACTGGGATCCCCTTGAATCCAATTATATAGGATGCTAGGAGCCGTGGGGACCTGCGGAGAACAGGTCCACACATGCAGATCCAAGCAGGACACACTGATGAACTAGAATTTGACTCTTGCCCTTTTGAGGGTGAGCAAAGAGGGTAAAAAAGCAGAATGGTGCAAAAATACATAAAGGGGATAGGAAGACATAGAACAGGACAGATGTTGATAAAAGATGTTGTTCAATCAACAATCATTTTCTCAGGAGATCCTTTATGTCCTAATAGCTTCAATGGCATGAGCTGAGCGTGCCCAGAGAGTGAAGCAGTCAAAGATCATTGAAGAGGGCTTCTGCACAATTCTTGAATCATATGGAGCTCATCCTTCTGTGACAGCTACTGCTGTCGAGTATTGCCTGGTAACCTTGGTTATCAGAGCTGCCAAACAAAAGGCTGTGCTTACATTACTTATGCTCAGCCTCCTCATTTCTCCTCTTCTCCATATCCAGATGGCTGCATTGTTTTCTGTTAAAAGGCCTAAAACCAGAAGCCTGAGGCTCGGTGAAGATCAGCTCTGAACCTCATCTGTTGCTTTTCAATGATGTCAAGGTACCAGAGGCTTTTATTAGTGTTATGAGGTACTGACGGCAGTGTTTGCCAGATAATAGCAATACAAGCTTCTTCTTAGGTCCACAAGGGTAAAGCTGCATATATATTGCATTGCAGCTTTCGTTTTTTTTCCCGCTTTTCGGAGTTCCGTTTTTTTTTCCGCTAATAAAGCTCACGGTGAGTCTGTCATTTGTGCGTTTATGATTTTCTTTACCTGCTTTCCGTGCTGAAGTATCCTATAGAGCTGGTGCTCCCTACTCTGACTTGGTTACCAAATGCCAGCCCCTTGGGGGCCTTTCCTGCCCTGCGGTGCCTCAGTTGGCAACAAAGCTAACTCCGAGCTTAAAGGGACTGACTTTTACCGCAGCACTGCAAGGGGAGTTGTGACATTTGCTTTATTAGATTTTTTTGCCTACCCGAAGGGGAAGCACTTGCGCTGGCAACTGGTGTAAGGCACTTCAGCGACAAGAGGTACAAATGGTTAAAGAAGTGTTGTTACAGGTAGGGTTGGTAAGATGTTCCTGCAGCATTTTGTATATGTTAATATTTAAAATCCTCTTCACGTCACGATCAATAAATAAAGTTACATATAAAGTATCACACAGAATATGTAAAATTAAAATAAAAAATAAATAAAAGCATAATTTCACTATTTTTACCGTCCCATTTTTCACATGACAGTTTAATCTGTTTGCAGCACGTAATACAGGAAAAGCTGCCATGAGAGAATATCAAAAATATCTTTTGACACAGAGGCTCCATCTGGATCTGAAATGCTCAGATCAGAAAGAGAAAAAATGTTTTATGTAGTTTTATGTGGAATAAGTAGGATGAGTCACAGGATCCTGCTGGTTGTGGTTTCCCTGTAAGTTATTTATAGGAACGATTACAGGATATTTACATGCTCATGAATATTCACAATGTGAAAATCCATGTTTTTACAGAATTTGCTATGAGTCATATACTGAATGCGCTCATCATAGTAATATAATACGATTATAAAACAAGATTTTTTTTCTGTTAGCCTCTCAAGGGTTTTAACAACAACAAAGGGAGAAGGGAAATTGAGCAGGTCTTAATTTGACCTTAACTATATCCCCTTATTCCCCCATCTTGGTTGCCAAGGCATCCACAAGGAATTGGACAATTAGAATGACAGGGCCTCTGGCGGCGTGTGAAGGTGGGAGCTGTTTCCAGCTACTTCCTGGCTGACACAGACAGGTGCACTGTGGGACGGACCTCTAAAAATAGCAGCATGTGAGAACCAGGCGTGCCAATAGACGTCCGGCTTCTTTTTCTCATATTCCATCCATCAGCTAACCCACCTTCGCCCTCAAACAAAGTTTCAAGGTGATTCTAGAAATTTGCGGCGCGTTGCCTTTTTCGTTTTATTTACAGACACACATATTTCAGCCTCGGGAGAGTAATGACAGTTTTATCAGCAAAGACTATTTTTAACCCAAGAGTGAGAGATCAATCTGAAAACAACTCCGCGCAACGGAACAGATCAATACACACCTGGTCATGCTTCAAATAAGAGCTCATGGCCTATTCTGAGATCCTCCCATTTGCATCCACACGAGTTTGTATTCACAGATGAGTGTGTCTAATATCTGCTCCGTCTTACGTAGGAGGGATGTCAAAGTGCTGCAGAAGAAATTTCTTAGTTCCAGCAAGGATCGTGCAAGATTACAATCTCTTACATAAAAACCTTTGTACGGAAAGCTACGGGCCATATTACATTTATTACAGTTCATTTGCAAAACCTTTACAAATCCCTGTTACACACAAGATTATTTGAAAGGGGAAAAAAAGGAAATAATCTCATAGTGGGTGAGTAGCTTGAATCGAGGTTAACTGCACAAGATTAACCCAGAAAGCAACTGGCTGCTCATATCTGAGATGAAAAAACGAAAATCGTTTTAAATAGTAAAACTCAGGAATCATTTTTGAATGAAAACGGAGGCAGCGTTTGTTCATCCAAACAATTCAGTAACATTTAAATTTGCATCTCATCAAACCTAATTTTGAAGCTATTTATGGTGGGTATTTATATGAGCTCTATAAACAGATGCTGCATGTGAATGTACAGAATCTGAAGCATCCTGGTCTCTGGTTCTACCTGTCACTTAGAATCTGTTGCACGTGAGGGTGACCTTCCTGCATGTGTGCCCCCCCCCCCCCCCCGTTACTGAATTGATTGAATTGATTCTGTGGGAATTGTTGTATCCACTGTCTGCACCGGAGGCCCTGAGATATTGGCTGCTGCTCCCAGAGGCTAATTTGTGGTCAGACGGTACCCAATGATCGATTTGGCTGAAACCTTTAGATGTATTTATACATTTTAGTTCCTTTTAATAGATGGAAATGAAGAAAGAAATGAAGTATCCATGCGTTGGAGTTCTTCTGTTGTATTTTTGACAGAGCTAACTTCATTTATAAATAAAACTCCCAGAATGATTGTGATGCACTTAATCACCATAACATGGAAACATATTTCAGCCACTAAGATGAGATCACAACGCAACTTTTTTAATCTGTATTTTACTTTACCTTTTACTCAAAGTAGTCATGGCAATATAACTATTAAGAATGAAGGGCATGCTATTTCTCCTCTGCCTGCTTCCCCCTCAGGGTGCCCACTTTGAATCGCTGCCCTCTTGCCCCAGGACCGTCTGCTGGCCTGGCGGGTCGGTGTATCCCACCTTCATCGCTCATGCCAGCACAACAGCTGCAGGTGCCATTCCAAGACTCACTCTGTCCGGGCAGTGCGTCAAACGCCTGTGTGTGTGTGGGTGCGAGACGGTGCTGAGGCAGATTTGAGAGCAGTGCACCATCGCAAAAGCCAACTAAGAGGTTGCTTAGGGCCCCCGTGGCCACCAGAGGGACCCCAAGAGGCCTTGAATACCCCCACAAGAAAGATAGAGTGGCCGCAATCATACAAAAACACATTATTATATTAACGGACTGACAAGTCAATACATCTGGTTTAATCAATTGCAGCGTCCCTGTCAGAGATTGAACATGTTGCGGTCCATGTGAGTGAGTGGTTAACGTCCTTACGGGACCTTTAAGTATCTATGTAATTTTAAATTGTCTGTCGTGCAGTATATCTTAACTTGTTTAAAATAAATGCATTGCTGGTTTATTTTGCTACTTTGCAGTACAACACAGTCAGTAGACCACTCAGTACTGTGAATATTAAAGTGCAAATTAACACTAGACCACTCTTGGACGTTGCTAGCTATTGAGATTAAAAACTATTGAAGTATAAAGGCTAACACTGGTATAAGCATCCCAGCAAGAAATAATCAAATTGACGGCACTGAGGCAGGGGGGCCCCCCAAAATCAAATTCTGCTTAGGGCCCCGAAAAGATTAGGGCTGGCTCTGTTTCCAGCGATCTGCGGCAGGGAGCAGCAGCTGAGTGAGGAGTGTGATCGCGGAGCTCAGTGGGAGTTGGCAGGTCTTTGGCAAATCTGCCTGAAGATGGAAGAACTCGCCCGAGTGCATGCTGGGAAATGATCAGCAGCGGTGACCTGTGCCATAGTCGATGCAACCTTTGCATCAATCACACCCAAGGTGGAACACAGACACAGATGAGAGGCATCAAATATTTATAAATGTCTCTCTGACTTTGATATTAGTCCCTCACTTTTTGTCCCCTCCTCATAACTCGACCCGATTGGCTGGCTCGGGGCATATTTAAGGTTGAAATAAGAATTTTGCTCCGTTCTTGTGTGCGTATAATACACGTGTGTGTGCTGCGATTACTCACCGTCTCTCCCTCTTGCACTGCCGTTCCGTTCATGGGTGGTGTCACTTCCACTTCCACGCTGGAGCTGTTCGGAAGGTTCTTATCTGCGGGACATTTGAAGAATAATTAACGTGTAAAAAGCATTAATGAGGAACATAAGCTGTCAGTGCCCGTTATAGAAAGATATAAAAAGTGAGGACAGTGATTTAAATCCTTATAAGAATCACATCCTTGTATCGAGACTCATTTTAATATTGAAGCTTTTGAAATCCTCCCTCTGTGTTTGAACGGGGAACGTGCATGTTTCTATCCTCGCCCTCCCTCCTCGCTTCCTGGTGGCTGGTAGGACTCTATTTTCATTTGAGGCCAGACTTACTTAACAGCGCTTATTAAAATACAAAGAGCCCAAAGCCATGTAATCAGATGATAAAACTATAATAGCTTTAATCCGAGTGCGGCTGTGACACAGTTAGTACGATTCCTGGATTGTGTAATGCAGCTTGCTAGCGCCCTCGTCCGATACGTGACCTCGCTCCTTTTCTTGGAATGCTGCGATATTAGGTATAAAGTACGATATGAATCCAATCACGTGCTGATAGGAAATCTTCTTCTGTTTCAGGCACCAGCGACTAAATTCAAGATGTGCTGCGTGAAACACCAGTCATGAATTCTGATCGAGATGGTAATATGTTAATAAGGCGCCGTTAGCATAATTTAGCCTTGTTGATAAACATCTAAGTCCCGCTTTGATTCTGCTGCTCGGACGACATCGAGGGCCATGAAACCTCCTCGTCTGGCCTCCTGTTTATCCTTTGGTCCAGTGCTCTTTCAAGTGAGAAGCGCACATAAATAACACTTGGCAGTGACTGTGATTGATTTAAATACTGCTTGAAGACAGCACTTGCAATCAATTCGGCAGTTCTTGATAATGCCATGCTTGTTTAACACCGGATGTGATGCCCATTAACTCTATGAGGGAACAATCCAATAGAAGCAATATAAAGGCCGGTAAAGCAACAGCAGCAGGAAACTGATGATTAATAATATAATATGTAGTTAAAGCAATAGTTAAGAATAAATATAGAACTACAATTGACTGGAAATATGCACAGGTGTAGTTGTTAATTTAATCTGAACAAAAAACCCAAACTAGTGCTTTTATACTTTGCTTTTGTAGGAATTAAACAAATGAGGTAGAATGTTTTAATAACGTGACAACACTGAAAAGTTTTTTCTTATCTGATATCCCTATTGGCCCCTACTGATATGATGTCATCACCCTCCAAAACTGCTATAAGGCTTATAGTTATAGATAGAGGCACAGAAGTGGACGCAACCCTTCTGATCTCTGAGCAACATAAATGCAGCTGTGACTCTTTTACCTGAACGGCTTGCCACTCCATTTGCCTTCTCACTGTCTTCCACCTGGCATTTCTTCTTAGCGATCTTGTGAAGGATGGACGCCTTCTCTCGGAATTTACCTGCAAAAGAATCGCCACAGTGGTTATAGAAGAAACCCAGCAGCCTCTTCAGGGCGCCCCTCTGTCCCCTTTGACCCCGGACGGGTCACATTTCCAAAAAAGCACCGTTCAAGCAGGGCGGGGGGGTTCACACAGAACTGCCATCGAAACAGAAGCAACAGTCAATATAACATAGCATATCATATACTGATGATTCTGCAATGTCCTGGTCCTTGGAGGAGAAGCCAGCAGGGTGAGATCTGCCTCCTGGAGGTCAGACACACTCCCGTTCTTGTTCAGTTCTAAAATCAAAAAGTCAAGTGATGTCAATAGCCGGGGGCAGCACTTAAGAGAAAAAGGAACACAGTGAAATGATAGCCGTATCGATTTATTAAATCGTTATCAAAGCTATTATGACTTATACTATTAAGATGGAGAATTTCGAAGAGATAATAAATAAATAACAAACGTATTTCCTGGTAATATTGACGGGTTCCATAACCTCAGTCATACAGTGCCTGGACGCAGCAGACTGAATTAAAACCAGTCATCAATTGAACAACATGACCTTGTGGGAAGTTGTGGCTTACATAAGCTGCCCTTTTGAGATTATAAATAAAAGCTCCAGGCAATTCTGCTCCTGACGTAATGACTAGCGATGACTGACCGCTGGTGTGTGAAACAACTTTCCACGAAATCCCCCGCAACCCCAAATCCCCCCAGCGAGACCCTCATGAACAATGGATCTAAAGCCGAGACAAGAGGAAACGTGACTCCAAGCGGAGCACAGTCATGGGATGCAGGTTCTCAGGTTCTCGTGTGATACAAGATAGATTTTAATATTTTTTGCGGGATTGTTTTCATTCGACACCAAAGAACTCTGTCGGACCTATCAAGCTATTTTGGTGTAAAACCATCTTGTGCATCCATATTTAATTTCACCGACATCCTGTGCGTGTCAGTCTTTGCATGCGTGTCCTGCCTCGTCCCAATCAGCCTGTTGCAATCAATTTGAACGATCCCACCCCCCCCCCCCCCCCCTTTTTATTTTAAGAGGGCACGGCTGATTTGTCAGTGCTTGGCACAGTGACGCATCAATACGTACTCCACCCAGCCATGTCAACACTGTCTGTGACCTTCTGGCAAAAATCATTAACCACCCCAAGTCACTGCTGGCCTTCCTCCCGTCTCTTCTATCGCACTCCATCGTTTGTGTTCCTCTCGCCCATCCATCTCAGGCAAACACCGTCCTTCTCTGCCTTTGTCTCCTCGATGTTTGGCAATGCACAGCGCTTCCCCACCTCCCTGTCTTATTTCAGACGCACACAAAGACACACACACACACACACTGTACATGTCTACGAGACGGCATCACACATTCCTCTGCCTTGACATCACTCACCTTAAGCGGTCATTGACGGTTGGTTGTGTATGCGGCTGCGAGTGTGGGGTTTTGCGTGTTCGTTTATACAAGTGTGGGTGTGAGGTACGGCTCGACAATTGCCATGGTCAGGCTTTCATGACTAAGTATTCAAAGGAAATTCTATAATCTTGAAGAACCCCACTCTGGTATGTGGTTTCAGAGCAGGATGGGAAAATATTTCTACAAAAAATAACATTTATATATGGCACTATGTCCATTTAGTGGAACAGATTCAGATAGATTCCAGTCTCAATGCATTTTGACTGAATACTCAGCTTTCCTATGGCCTTTAGCCTTTTAAGGGTATATTTAAAAATGAGTTGTACGAGCAAACAAAAAAGAAAAATCTCATCACAACCTCACAGTTCCCTAAAGCAGGGTTTCTCAAGCTAAGGGTCCTCAAGGGGTTGCAGAGGGTCCCTGGCAAAAAGGGGGATAATTTTTTTCCACTATATTTCCACTATTTTTTCATCCATATGTTACACACTGACACAATGTTTGACTATTTTGGTCCTGAATTTCATACACTTCCTGAAATCAAACACTCAAAAGCAAAAATACTAGTTATGCTATTTTTGTTTTCTTCACTCTGTGTCGTACAGTAAAGAAAAATCACGGGAAGGCCCACTTAAGGTGCACGCGTTGTTTAAAACAGCACAATTTGCATCATAATGAGGCAATTTCAAAGGCGTCTTTGCAGAATAACTGAGTCCCGGCCCTGCTTGAGGCTTTCGTTTCCCCTGTCAGCTCCGCCTGTTACACAACCACTGGGTGGATGAGTCACTCCGGTTTGCACGAATTCAGCAATGTGGGTCTTACGTGTGCGCACCCGCTGCTGGTGCAAGTGAAACCTCCGAGTGAGCGCTGAGGCGTGGATGATGTATTTCTCAGCAACGCAGAAGGGTAACAGGGCCAAAGAAAGAATCGGGGGGGCGGGGGGGGAGGAAATAGAAAACCTTGTGCTTGGTGTTTTCTTAGAGTGTGAGGAGAGGTGGCTGGGGTGGTAATACATCGCATTTGAATGTGTGTTGTGCTTTTAATAGCCCTGGAAATATCTGAATTTTCATCGAAATCCACAAAAGCACTACACACAGTAACACACAATATCTATGGGCATAGATTTAAAACAAACCAAAAAAATAAGTAGAAGGTAAATAAATAAAATTAAAAGATGGCATGGCGACCCTGATTTGCACTTATGCCAGTGAAATCTCAGAGAGGTTGTGGAAACGAAAGAAAGAAAGAAAGAAAGTGTGCAAACTGTACGCCACGAGCAAACTGAAAAGAATGAGGCGGGGCGACGGATGCTTCATGACTGAGATGGAGGAAAAAAACTGAACAGAAGCGGACTCACAGAATCAAGTAGTGAAAACTTTCAGGCTTACCTTCCTCAGTCATTGAGTGATAATATTTTAGTTTCCCATAAGTCCCAAGCTCTACAACATCACAGCAAAAGACAAGGGTAAGGCAACGGACACACAGAGAAAAAAAGGAAAAGAGTGAACATGACAGGAGAAGAAGAAGAAGAAGAAGAAGAAGACAGGTCTGCTGGTTCTACAAGTCGCATGCTGTACACTCACACACAGGCACGACGTGACACACAGACACACACACAGACTCTTCCAGGTCGTCACTGCATAAGTGCAAAAACAAAGCAGCAAAGGATTGAATTACAAGGAAAGTACATTACAGCCTTACAGTAATTCAGTCTGATAAAGAGCCTGCCAGTGGCCAGGCTGCGGCTATTAGAGACGATTTGTGAGAGTAAGGGAGGGAGAAGGGGCGGTCGATATATTACCCTAACAATAATAATAATAATAATGATAATAAGAGGTTTATACAATGGTATCATTCCAAAAAACAAACAAAACAGGAAAGTCAGAAGAAAATTTACTGGGTCACCATGCAACAAAAAGATGAGTCCTCCTCTCCTCTGCACGCAAGCTTATTCAAAGGCTCGATGATTCAGCGATTTATTTCCACAATGAAACCCGAACAATTAATTTGATTCCCTTGCTGTGGCAGTTTCCCGTGCGACTGCAAATAGACGGTCAGCACATCTGCACATGATGAATTAGCGTGGAATTCAAACCTGCAGCAGAGCAGCTGAACGCGAAGCAGGGCAGAGCACGGAAGACACCGGGCTGCAAGGGTCTGCCTCCCACAATGCACTGGGTGGTGGAGACGTAGCCCGCGTTCATAGCGCTTCTCTTTCCAGTTTTCCCTCGCTCATAGCTTGTCGCCTGATACTAAAACAATCAAAGTCTCGCTCCCTCTGTAAAGGGTCGGTTCATCGAAGCTCTTTTCTTTTCTCCACAGCTATAATCCAGGTTCCGAGATATCTGCCTACGAAGTCCCCACGTCCACTTCAAAACAGAGAGGGTGAAGGAAATTATGTTTTACGTATTCAAACCCATAAAAGATTGTTACCACATCTTTGCAAAGACACTATAGCCGCTTTCAGACATGCACTGAACTCCAGAGATTATCCGCCCTTTTCCGGAGGAGGTGCACGTGTGAAAGCAAAGTGAGAGAAACCGGATTAGCTGCGGACTTTCTCGAACGACACCCCTAGTACAAAGTCCGTGGAAAGAACCTTTTGAATAAACCAAAAAGAAAACAAATGTCTGAGTTGAAAAATGGTGCCATACAAGTAGAAGACAGATTAATGTGTCAGAAAAGAAATAACGCCGCAGCAGAATGAATAGGTCGCTTCCTGCCTCTGCCTGCTGCGACCGGATCCTCTCTCCTGAATAATGCTTAGGATTTGTTGCTGTTGTGTATTCATCTGAGCAGTGAACCTCCAGCTGCATTGTGCGTGTGTGAAAGGCAAAAAACGGGGAATGTCCGCACCCGATTCTCTGGACCTTACTGCCAGGTCAAGTCTGAAAACTAATGACACATTGTTTTGAGCCAGTAACTTTTCCACTCAAGACGTCGTCCCTATAAATATGCCTTGGAATAATTTACAAGATTCACAATTTTAGCACCACCCTCGTGTCAAATGCCATGTTCAAAAACCAGGTCATGAAAAATTGAGCTGTTTAAAATTCTCACGGCCTCTCCTTCTGCCACTCAGCTCCTTATGTGGTGCGTGTGTGACTCTCTTTCTGTTGAAAAAAACGTGAAGCAAATCCAACTTGTTCATAATCACAGTCACTGTCTTCTGAATAGTTTTGTGCGTGTAGTGGGTGTGCAACACGAGCGCTGTATGTGCCCACACGCCCACACGCACTAATATGCGTCTCTGCCCAACAGTGGGCGACCGCCCCACTCACATGTGAGAGGATTATGGTGCGAATCTCGAGCCAAATGCGAGACTTGGCAGCCCTGAAAACACAATCTAATGAGATAAAAAAACACAACCCGCTCCAACTGCAGTGTCTTGCTCGTCGGCTGCGCTCCCAGACAAATGCCACAAACCCATGTGATTAGGTGCCTTGGGTTTGAAGTGCACTCTAACTGGTGCTACTCTAAGGGGGAATTAACCCACAGCGCAATCACCACCCGCACAGCCGCCTGTCTGAGAGACTGAGAGCGAGAGAGAGGGAGACTTGTTGTTGTTTACCACGGGCCCTCTTGTCCTTGTCGCGTGACCTCTAAACCTCTGGCGAGCCGTGTACGAGACAGTGTTTGCGTGTGTGTGCATGCCCGGCCTGTCTGCTGGGGGTTGGTGTGACAGGAAAATTCACAGTCTGTGCTGAGGCAAAAAAGCTTTTAACATTGATTTTCACCCGCCCAGCACAGGGAGGCTCAAAAGGGCTGGGGAGATGCGTGTGTGAGTGTTGGTGTAGGAGTATGGTTGGAGGGATCATGAGTTACTAAGTGTAGTCAGCTGGCCACAGTTACATAACATACAGGTGCGATTATCTATCAAAACAAAATAAAAAAAATGGGAGGGCAAGGTTATCAGGCAATAAGGGAGTCCCCATGAATATGATCATATATTAAAGGAATGTTTTTTTAAGAAACACACCTTGTTTGTAGTCAGAGTTAAACAAGAAGTAAATTCCCCTCTATGCAGCTCTCGCATTTTATATATAAAATATTGCTTAGCGAAAGTTTGAAGAGGTGAGGGTATAGCTGATTTCCTTTTTGCCAGCTATAGTTTAATATTTATAGCACAGATAATATAGTGGTATTGACCTTCACTCTATCTCTTGGCAATAAAATAACATTTCCCATTTATATAGACTAATTGTTTACAGGCTCCGACATACAGAGTATTTAATAAGACTGATATTGTCTTTGTCTTCAAGAATATGCGACAAAATGTGACTGTACATCTCCTATTTTTAGGGATCCAGACATAAATGCAAGACAAAAACATTATAGATTAACAATGCATGAAGCATGGGCTCATTAATGTCCAATTACAATGCAAATTCTGTATATCATTTTAAATACACATGAGGATGCCACCATTTCACTAACTTGGTGTCTGTGTCATATCTAATGTACTTTACAAAAGTATGAGGAGAACAGCAAATGGAGCATAACCCTACAGCTGAATATATCAATATATATTTATATATACATAAATGGAAAATATATATCTGTTGCACAAGGGGTTGGTGGTCAGCGACATTGAGTGCATTATTGAGCTGTGTGATCAATGGGGCCCTGGGTCACAGACAGTACTGCTGGGGAGAGGAGAAGGAAACAGTACGGGGCAAATTGGAAATGCTGGCTGGATTCATAGATTTACTTCTAGCACTGGATGGATATTCAAATAATAAAAAGTCATGGGAGAGAAAGCGCAAGCCATCATGTAACGTTGGCTTACATCTGTTTTTGGTGTAAATGACCTCGTTTCGTTTTATCCGATTAGGCTGCGACAAAGTTTACCCATTAAACTCCAGAAGTGTTTTGTGGACTCTAACACTTCTCCCACCATCTGCAGAGTGCTGAGTAGATAAAGGGTGATTTTTTATATTTTTCTGTGAACTATCCCTTTAAAAAAATGGATCATTCGAAAAATGACCCGACATCAAAGATGTTCCAGGCAACATTGGCACGTTGAGCAATCCTTCCAGGACATCTCAGTGAGATAATGATCTGCAGGGAAGCATCTGATGAGAGGGCTGCTTGGCTCCTGCGTTGTCACAGAGCAGTGATGTTATGTAGAAGCGAGCGGAGACGGTCCGATATCTGAACTCAATAACAGCCCCAGCTCATAATATTATCTCGGTTCTTATTAAATATTTATACATTTCATTTCACACAAACCACTCGCTTTACTTAAAACATTTCATACAAACCACTGCGTTGAAAGGTGTTTACAATGTACATACTTTGCAATTTCTTATTAAATTTGCATTTTGTATCTTTATTCTATTGCCTTTTTATATTTCTTTGTTGTCTTGGCTTGGTCATTCTGACTTGCCTGCTGCTGTGATGTGTGTGGATCAATAAAGTTTTATCTTGTTTCATTAATTATCCACGACTAAATGTTTTGCGACCATACACAGGCGCTCATCTACTTCCATGAGGTAGACTTCAGTCTTGGGTATGCACAGAGTCGCCATAGAGATCAGATCGTGGGATGAAATCTTTCTATTGGGGGGTTTGAGCGCAGCCTGAATGCTGAGTGCTGTTTAGGGGCCCAGTCATCCACTGAGGGCTCAGACAGCAGACTGAGAGCCACTCTGCCCGTCTCCCTCCCCAGCTCTCTCTGTGGTTCAATATTTTATGCCACTCATAAGATATATTGTCTGTAGCTCCAAGCTGATGGAAAAAGAGATGCAGGAACCTGTACCTGGAACTAACTGTACCAGATTATGTACAGTGTTCATTCCGACAAAAAGCACGCAGGATTGAAGGTCTCTCATTAAACTGAAGGACTTTTACCCGATTGGAAAAATGGTTGAATGCTAAATAAACATCTACTGTTTCTCGGCTAGTTGTGGAAGAAACTGATTGTATTCCATTGCCATTAATTGCTCTGTAAAGCTCTTGTTGATAGAGGTTCTCTGAAAAACCCAGATAGCACACAGATGCCGCGCTTCTGGTATTATTGTAGCCCACAAAAAGCGGATTGCAAGCCGGATTGCAAGCCAGACTGAAGTCCCCAACTGTTTTAAAAAAAATACCAAATGTGTCCCAAATATCCCAAAACAAATGTGGGCCTCTTTGGGCAAACCGAACTGGATGTGAACCTAAAGTGGCCCCTGTGGTAAATTGGGAATGTGGGCCAAATATGACAAAACTAGTTTGGGCAACCTATGGCCCCTTTGGTTGACATGTGGTATTGCTATGGCGTATTTGTGGCCCAGATCTGGCAAAAAGGAGAAGACTGCACAAGTGGCATCATTCCATGGGGTATTTGAGCCGGATAACGGTCTTCAGTGGTCTAATCTTGGCTAAAAACTGTTTTGCTATGAGGGAAAACAACTTCTCACTACATCCCCAGTGCATCCGTTCCTTAACTAAGGACAATCATTTAGAGAATCTCCTTTCAGACTCAATAAATGCAGTGTAAAAGACCTTCCAGAATCATCAAGGACATAGAGTAGAGGGAAGGTGTTGGCAGGAAAACTCCAAACCACACGTCTCAGGCCTCTACCTGTGTTGCAGAGAACAGTAACACCAAGCTAGAACAACAAGCAGTTCACAGGAGGAGAGAGAGGATTAGGGATAATGAAGAAAATCAATGCTGAAATGGTCACAGAGGGTTTCCAGGGAGAATACATCCACAGAAGAGAAGGCGATATTTGAAAGGAGTCTGCAGGGATGGACAGAGCAGAGTTGACATACAGCACAGCGGCGCTTGGGGAATGTAAACATAGGGGACACGTAGGGCGAGAGAACGGTCTCCAGGCTGTTGGAATGAGAACAAACAGATTTTTCTTTTCTTTTTGGGCGGAGGGAAGGTTGGGGATACAGAAATTAGAGGAGTAACTCACCAGAGTCAGCAAATTCTGAGGGGACAGTAGAAGAAAGAGAGATAGGAAGACAGAAGCAGAGAAAAAATAAATCCAGGTGATCTTTAGTTTGATAGGGTACATTTAAGCATTGATAGGTATTATGTCAAGACGAGAAATGTGTGCGACATGTGAAATGAAAAAGAGTCAATATCGCATTTTATTGTGCTGATAAATGAAATAAATGATTCGAATTCTGCAGAATAATTTGGTATTTTGGGGGATAATGATTTTGCCTCATTATTGATATTACTCTCGTGTGCTAAATATGAGGTTTGGGCAAAGAGATAGTTAGCTTAGCATAGAGACAGCTAACAAGGCTAAAACAAAAACCTGCCAACCAGCGCCTTTGAATCTCACTATGAAAATGCAAGTTGCAAGAGATCAGGAAATAGTCTGAAACATAACCTCACAGAGAAAAAAAAGGGACACGAACATGTTTGCAATTACAACCTCTACTGACGAAGACAGTAAGACACAATATAGATTAATTGCTGCAGGAGGAAGGGAGTAATGAAGGAGTGAAGAGTATATTGGAATCACAACACACACAGGCACACAAACAGACACACACACAGGCACAGGCACACCTCTAACTACGCCCACTTTAAAAGCCTAACAAGAGAACGGTAACCACTTCCCAGCAGCAGCAAAACAACCCCGGACTTTGCCTCAGCTCCGAAGAGAAGATGACTTTATTTCGAGAAACGGCCTATGAAAAATGCATGGATGGAGTCCTGCCAGCTCCCGCGTGGCCCCGCTGAGCTACACTTAGAGCCTAAGAGCAGGCAAGGACAAGCAGCACAGCCTCCATCTTTGATGGATGCACCTGCTCCGGCTCCCTCCACGCTGTGAGCTCGCCAACAAAGTGCTCCTTTGCATTAATGATATCTGTAACTGCGCATAGGACACGGTCAGTAGGACCCACGCAATCAATGAAATTATTTAACGCTTCAAAACAAATACGGCCCCGTGATGAGTCCGTCGTTCTGTGTTCACTGGAGCAGGTGAAAACTTTCCAATGTGCTAAATGGAAATTTCTAAATAATATATTCCAACCAAGCTGGGGCCCGATGGGTTTGCTTTTGTTCTCTGCGGTAATTAATTCAATCCTCGCTTCATGTCACACTGCAGTCGTTGTTTCAGTGCATTCATTTCTAGTCTGTAATTTGCCAAAAGACTTATCGGTCAAATGTGTTAAACTAACATCCTCACATTTCAACTGTTTTCTCACTGAAGCAGGAAATGGCCCTTTTGACCATTTTAAATCCACATTCAATTCATTTTTTATGACGTCAAACAAGTAGTAAACGCGTCACTCTGACATGATCAGTGCATGTTGGATGTGCCTGTGGAGAACATATGACAAATGGCCCTACATGGAGCAGCAGGCTGGAGTGTGTATAGCCCTCTGCTGTACATTTACAACCAGAGATTCCTACTTCCATGCCCCCAGCAGGCTATGATTTACATTTTAATCACTCAGATGGAAAGATGAATACACTGAGTCGGGACGCCCTGGAGTCTGTGTACGACAATGATTGGATGCATGTTAATGGGAACTTGAAGGTCCGTCTTGGCACGGCGTGTGCATCTTTCCTGAGCTGACTCATTCCAGGTTTGGCTTTCAAGGAATGCAAAGTCATTTCAGAGATAGCCCCTGCCAGAGGGGCAATACAGAGTCTGACTAGCATCACCGGCTTTTGGACCTTGTCCTGTGTGAGAATTTGTTGTTAAGCAACACTGATGCTTTAAAACTCGGTGAAAGCTAGAGTGTAAAAAGAACGACATCATCAGACATAAACTGGTATTAGCTTTCAATATTAATATAAATTTTTAGGGATTAGGATTCATCACATCATGAGATGTTCCTTCCGCACCGAATTCAAACACCTTTTCACCGAAGCTAAAAAGCAAGACTCTCGAACGACAAATTCTCCAAACCCGCCTTTAACCGCTGTTGCCCAACCCCCCCCCCCAACCATTAACGTACAGTTTATTCTTTCATCTTTTTCACGAGAGTGGGATGACACTGCACCTCCCCTGCCGTATTAACATATTCATCCCCTGCGCCGAGCACTGACACTGCCGTTTTACATTTCCTCGAGCTAAGCTAATGGGCCTTCATCTTGGATTAAAGGAAAATGATCTTCCACCTCGGCTGTGCTCTGACACAGCACTAAGCTTGTCTCGTGTGGACCGTTTTTAAAAATGGATCAATCAATCTTGGCATAAAGCATAGGGGCTAAAAAAAAAGCCTAACCCTTTCTTGTTGTTTATGGTGGAGCCTATGGATTTTAAGGGCTCATGGTGGTGTTTGCAAAGGATTGAAGCTAATATTTCTATTTCCATTGCTTTCTGTAAGTTGTCAATACCTTATTCACATTTCCATTTCATCTGAAAACAGAATACAGATCATTTCAAGGGAGAGACAGAGAGATAGGAGGAACATCTGCCCTGCACATTGTGGTGTCTTTGAGACTTGAAGAGTGGTGTCGTCTGTGTACGGTTTGACCTTCTTACCTTCACTTAGTGGGTCTAGCGTGTGAATCATCAGCTGGAAAATGCTGTTCCTCATCAAGCTGTTGTGCAGGGAGGCGGAGCTACCCCCCCTCTGCAGTCGAGGCCTCGCCTGCGAGAGGAGAAACAAGTGTGAATCAAACATCCTGCTGCTTGAGACGGGGCTCTTCAAGTGAGGCATGCTTTCTCCTCGTCCAGTAACTGGATCTATTATTTATGTCAAAAAGCAAATTAGCCAATCTCAAATGCTACTTCTTGTTCAACAAAAGGGAAACCATGCTTTTTAAAGTTAATTTGTATTTACATTATAAAGTATGATCATTTTACATACGTGTGCTGGACTCTTGTTCCTTTAGAACATTTCAAGCTCAGTGATCAGGATTCATGTTACTGCAACATTTGTTCATGCATATGCTGCACCACCTCCAGGCATGCTGCTGGTTGGAATAAGATTCTCTAATCCTCTTTTGCATAAAACCTCTAAGCAGAAGTGAAAGAAGCACAGAGCGCCACAGCATCTTAGAAAACATGAGTCCCATGCGTTGACACGCGCATCTGCAGTTAAAGTGGATTTTTCTCGCCGAACCAAGGTCACACCTGCAGTTCAAGCTCAAGAACTGTGGGAAACTAGGCAGCGTTACAGGCGGCAGCTGCTTGGAGTGGGTCCGCCTTTGGTAATGCATGAGCACAGGAGCTGTCGGGTGCTAATTCACAGGCCCATATGGGTGAGAGAGGGAGGGAAGGTGGACATGTGAAGTAGCATGGCTTGCGTTTGGGTCTCGGAGGCGCAGCTTCTCAATGTGACCCTGACGATTCTCCTTCTGCTGCTCCGTTTTATTTGCTTCCTCGACGAGGCAGGTTCCAATTTATTTATTTAAGAAATAGAAGAGTCTAAAGCTTTCTCTGAACATGCAGCTTCCTTGAATGTCTTTAGCTTGCTGTGTGCAAAATGTAATTGTTACATAAAGCGGGTTCAGAAACCAGACGGAGCTGCTCTCTGCACACGGGGAGGCTGAAGGTTAGAGATAACGGTGCACGTCTCGTTCACAGTACGGGGGTGGGGAGAGAAAAGACAAGTTACGCTACTACATCTACATAGAAACGGGGACAAACATCGAAGCAGACAGGAAGAGTGTCAATCAGACAGGACCTACCGACAGCTTGCCGTCATCCTCCGGTGCCCCAGGACTTAGCTTCTCATCCAACACAGAGAGAAAACCAAGTAAAGGTGGGAAGAGGGAGAGAAAGAGAAAAACAGGACACAGATATGAAGCGTACCACACAGACAAGACGAATAGATGATAAAGAGAGACATTGCGACACGGTTACGGAGATGGAGGTGACTGACTGTGATGGAAGTGGACAAGACTTGTGGGACACATTCCTCCCCACTGCTGCGGCTGCCCACTGTGTCAGTCGCGAGCTGAGCGAGGTTAGACCGTGTCGACTTGCATTTTCCTTTAAAATGTTGTTTCAATTTCACTCATTTGACTCAAGGATGTTGACTCGTATCAATTCCAGGCACCGCACAGTAGCTGTAAAAAGTAATGGTGATGATGAAGGACAAAACTCTTTAATGGACCCACAATTTTCACTACAGCTGTGAAAATGGAAAATAACATTTGATGGTTTAAAACGTTGTGCCCCTGGATCCGCCCCCGGTCTTAGTTTAGTAGTTTGTTTAATCCATACTCAAACTAATAAAGGCAAAGTTCTCAATGATAGTTTCTGTCATTTTGGGTACTTGTTATCACATTGATGTATGAAGTGCTCATTTTCAGATAGTCAGTATTTAGGTAGTCAGTACTTTTTCACATCTCCGTTTGTATTTTATCTTCTTGTCTTTGGTATTTACTCCTTATTGTATTGTATTGTATGGATTTACAATAGCATTTCCTCAGCAGGCACCGTGTTTATTGCTTTTGTTCTGTCGAGCCCTTCGTGTTGCATTGTTTGCATTAAGTATGCTACATGAATCCAGTCTGATTACTGGCTTCTTGCTCGGCTAATGACGTGAATGTTCTTATCTTATTAGTGCTGCCTCAAGCTGATGAACTGCCTCGAGAGTCGAATGCTGTCAAATGGTAAAAACGTGAGAACTTTGCCTGTGAGAGCGGCTGAAGTGCCACATCGTGTCAAACTGACTCCAGTCTGTGAACAATCACTCAGTTCTCTGCCATCGTTCTCAGCGGGCCTTTTTTTTGTGTGTGTGTGCCATGTGCGGCACTGTAACACGGCCTATTTTTGAAACAAAAGCCTTTCACCAACTGTCTGACTGAACTGCGCTCACTTAATCTCCAAAAAACACGAGTGTTCCTCTGTTTTCAACTACAGACACAAAGCTTTTGTTCAGATCTTAGCATATCCAGGCTTTGTTTTCGCAGCCTACACAGGTTGCATACAGTTATGTGTAGAACGTGTGGATAAAGTGGATTAATGCCAAAGAAATGAATTCTAATTGATCTTGTGGATTTTGAACGCAGGGCAAATATACAAATTTGACAACACGGCCTTCGGGGGTTGTCAAGTGATTCATCTGCATGCTAAATAACGGAGCATCGCACTGAATCACCAATCTCTCGACAACAGGACGGGGGAGAGCGGTGTTAACTTCTGTCCATTAGGTGAAAGCTTTCGTGGGTGTCAACATTCCTCACGACAGATTTCTGGATTTAAAAAAAACACAATGACCCTTTGGGCTCCTTTTGTTGGATCATCAAACCAAGTTAATCTCAACTTGTAGGAACATTTACTGGGGAGCTGGTTTCCTTGTGAACATCAGTACCCACTGTGCTCCACTGTTTAACAGCTCGTCAATTTCCATGCATTAGCTTATGCCACTGCAGAGCTGCACATCTGTTATAGGAACGTTGGAGCTGAAATTATACTTTCCCCCCCGATAAATGTGACAGAACTTGAGCTAATCCAGAGATTTTCCATACAGCGATTCCTTTATAACCTCATAGTCCCCCTATTTTAGATCTCCGGAGAAATTCCAAGCACACTCCAGGGATAATAATTCAGTTTTATTCCCAACCACCATCCTCAAAGGAAAGTCAGTGGGGTTAAGGGGGGGACAGGTGAATGTGCCAGATAGAGATTACACCAACGGGCCGATCATTAAGCCTGCGTTAAATATTATGACTAATAATCGCAGAGGGAGATTAGTATGTTCCCGGTGGTTTGTGTGTTCTGATTCCAGCCGCTCTGCCGTACAGTTCTTGCATAATGTCACATCAGAATCGTTCTTGGAAGCGGATCAGCTGAGGGAAATAAATGTTCCTCTGCAGCCGCATTCATGTAACGACGCGCTGCAGAGAATTATCGAGCGACAGTGTGGCATCAAGCAGAAATACTTCCGCTTTCGGCACTGAAAATTGCCCACAGCTTTAAAAAAAAAAAAAAAGGAAGGGGAGGGGGGTCAGCAGGAATCGGAGCGCGCTGCTGAAACGCAGAGATCGTAGCTGGAAGTCCTGACTTTCGAGCATCAGCAGCGGATTATACATCTTCTCGTATGAAATCTGACTGGGGCACAAAAGGAGTCTATTTCTGGAGGAGTTTGATTTGCATTTTCCTTTTATGCTCTGACATCCAAGCCAAATTACTTAGGAGAATAATAGACTCCAGTTTGCCAATGGTTGATTAAATCCACCATAGCTGTGCTCTATCCCTTAAATCCTTGATTTACTCCTTGATATATCCCTAGATATATTAAAACATACAGGAATAGTACTTAGCCTTACTATTCATCAAGCTAATGAGCCAGTTTGCGTATCACTTCCACCACGTCTGTTTCAGTGCTACTCGGTTCTTCGGAGTTTGCAGTCATCAAATGAAAGCAAGGGATTCTTCTTCTACTCTCACTCTAAATCCAAATAAACTGTAATTTCCAGAGCATTAAATCAAGCTTCCAAAAACGACACAGCATCAGGTGTGAAGGTTTTTTAACTGGTTTATCGCATTAAAACAATGAAGCCAAAGTGTTTTTGCTTACTTTCTAACTTTAATTGTACTTTATAACCATATAACTCTATTTTTGACAGTTTGCCATATTGTATTGTATATCTTAAATTCCTTTTAAAGAGATGCATGAGAAAGATTAAGATATTGCCGGGATAAAGGGAGTTTAGCTTAGCATTAGCAGTGGCAAAAATTAAAATTAATTTTAAACTATAGTGCAGCTTTCTTTTGAAGACTGTAAGAGTGACCTGCAGTAATTGAGTCGCGGCATACAGACAGATTTCTGAAATTATTAGATAGATTTAGGGTTTAATATTTATATATATTTTTTTTTTTAAGATTTGAAATGTGCAAGTCAAACAGTTAAAATCGAATCATGATTTCGTAAACCGTTCAAAATGTATTTTAATGGTTGTCTCGAGACCATGTGGAGGAGACGTGCACAAGCCAAGCGTGAATCTGAATTAACAGGATAGTAGGGACGGTCATGCATGAGAAATCGTATTTAAACTTTTGTGGCTGTGGATTTACTATAAATAAAGCATGTGTCAGCCTGCGAATGTAAAGATCTGTGAAAACCACATTGCCCGGCTTGTTACGCAAACTGGAAAAAGGGAAATCTTGCACAGCTCCGGGCGTTTGCCTTCACGTGCGCCCACAGTCGGCAGCCTGTCTGTCAGAGCATGACAGCACGCCCCTCGAGATTTGTCCATCTAGATTCATCGCGTTAGAGCTAAACTGTTGAGCAGCACGACGAAGCAGCCTCTCTCTCTCTCTCTCTCTCTCTCTCTTGCCCTTTTCCCCGTTTTGCCTGGAGACGATAATGATGATCTTCGAGGAAAAGGAGGGAAAAGATGCACAACAAGTCAAGAAGCCATCCACTTGCTAATTAGTAACCCCTTCATTTTTTCTAACAAGCAGAACTAATTACAGGAGCTGCCACGACGCTGATTTCCCACAAGGCAGCGCTCATCAGGACTGAGCCAAAATTGCTTCCTCTTACACCCCCCCCGCCGCCGCCCTGTGAACCAATCAGACTCCGGCTTTTGGGGGACTAATAGGAGAAGAAAAACTGCTGTGTCATTTTTGCAAGTGACTGTAATGACACAAAGCGCAGTTTGAACCGGCGCCCGGTTGCGTTTCCCCTTCCCTTAATGATAATGCTACAAATGTGGTGATGCTTCAGCGGAGCGAGAGCTTGAAGTGGAGTAATGACCTCCTGATCAAACCCGCTGTTCGTCATTCCCATTAGATGGGCGCTGGGTTTTGATCGGCACAGGCGGTAAACAACACAAGGCCGGTGTCTTCTCTGCTGTCGATGAGGGAAGGTTTCACCTGTAAATCCTCATTTCTGTCCTGCACCTCGTCGGCCGCGCTCCCATTGCGTCACGCTTTGCCCCAGATTTTTTATTTAGCTGCCCTCTCCTGTTTGTCTTTTGGGTTTATATGGTGCTGCTATTTACTGATGCCGAGTTGCCCCTAGGCATTTGGGGCAACAGTATTACAGTACCACTACAGTACTTTCCAGCTTTCTCAGTATTTCTGCAGTCTTTGTTTAGCCTGTCATTCACTGATTATGTGATCCGCCAAGGAAGAATGATATGGGGAATGGAAGAACACATACAGTTTTTGTACTGATCCAGAAATTCATTTCCCCCCTTTCTTTAATTTTGCAAGATTTTTTTCAACATTGTTCTTTTTATTTTAATGGCATTGTGTGGATAAAGCTGTGGATCTCGTGGATTTAAACGTGGCGTCAAAGGGATCGATTCAGTGCTTCTTTTGATCATAAGACAAAAGTATATAATATTAACGGCCTTACCCTTTAGTTTTAGTTTAGTTCTGCAGTTAAATCCTACTTAAATATCATGGCGACCCGGTAGAGTCCAGATCACCACGAGATGCCGTTTAGAGGTCATTTTCCCATCGAGACAGCAACCACTACTTTTATTCCCCCTCACCCACATAATCCTGACCAAAGACCAGAGGCTTTGTTCAGTCGTTACACTGTCAGCACATACCGTAGTCACTTCCGATCGAGTGAAAGAGCTCACACACGCACACACACACATGTACACGCACACATGCACACACACACATGTCACACCACAGCCCTCATCTTGGAAATGAGCTGGAGGTGTGTGTGTCCAAAGGAAGCTTCCTGCCCGTTGGCCCCTTACATTAAGTACATGACGGGCTAATATGCTGATAGAGCCCTCCTCTGGGGTCACCTTGGTGGGCTTGAGTGTGAACAGCACTGGGTAAGGGGGGGGGGAGCCTCGTGCATCTCGTGCATCATTCTCATCAGTGATGGACATAACACGCTCAGATGATGACAGAGTGGGAAGAGCCTCTCAGCAGATTCACTACACCACCAAGCGTATTCTAATTAGCTCATTAGAGACGGTCTGATTGCAATCACTTCCGTTTTAAGAGTTTCTCTCTTAAATTCGGTTTTTCAGCTCCTCCGTGGTTCTCTCTGTGTGTGGCTGGGTGCGTCTGCAGCTGGAAGATCTATACGCCAGATGATGCGCAGACATTATCGCCATGGATTTCACAAATTACGGGTATTACAGGAACCATGACTATCGGAGCTGATGTAATGGTCAGCTGCTTCGGCTTAGTAAGGCTGACGTTGAGGGTCAAAAATCCCCCCGAGGAAGGAGCTATGTATGTATATAAGGCACGCCACATACAGTATGCACAGATTCTATTTTGCTGGGCTGTCATTTCATACACCCATGAGATAGAGATCTCTGTGCCCTTCACATGATGCTTTTACAGTGCTGTTACATTCGATAATTTGACCCCGCTTTCAAAAATAGCCCGTGGTCGATAAGGCTTTCATTTTCTTGCAAGCCTCAACATTTCACCTTCAGGCTCTCACTCAGTACAGAAGAAAAAAACGAAGGCTCATATCCAGAATTGCATTTTTTTAGGGCCTTCTTCCTATCACTGACATCCTGGTTTGATTTGATGAGGTTAATGTGGGAAAATAATTAATTCCAAGCATTAAATAAAAGACCACAACAGTTCACATCATATCCGATAATCTAAAACAACACTCAAGTCCTAACGGCTGCCAATGAGGACAGAAGTTACAGCTGGAGCCAGAGCGGTTCAGGCTGTCTCTGCATTTCAAAAATTGGTTTCATGACTGGGCCTGTACCGAGATCAGTTGCTCTGCCTGGGCCATAAAGTGTAAGAGCTTTTTAAAATCCAATGCCTCTATCATGCAGTTAAGTTAAGGTGCCCTCTCTGCGAAAAAAATTAACTCTGCGTAATCCATTTCAGGAAAGCACCCTCCACTTGTCCCGAATCTCTCCTTTAACCCTTCCCCTTGTTTAAAGTGTGGAGTGGCCCTCGACAACAAAAAAAAAAGACCCTCACATCAGTAGTGGTCAGCCAATCATGACTTCTCCACCCACATCACCGAAACAAACGAGACGTAAATGAGGACTGATAACCAGGAAGTGGATGAGTCCTCTACTAGAGCGGAAAACACAAGGCCTGTTGCTGCATTATTAGCTCTTTGTCTTATTCACAAGGTATTATGGGTAGCCCTGCATGAAAATTGGCACGACTACATTTAAGAAAACAAAAGGAAGGAAGGGTGCGGGGGTGCTGTCCATGGTGCTGCACCAACGGCAGAGATTGGGTCCCAGTCTTCCTGTTGCCGAAGTGTCATGGGCAAGATACTGATTGGCCCTTATGGCTGTGACGTTTGATAGATGTAATATATGAATATGCGTGTGCTTTTAATAGTCATCAAGACTAGAAAATAACTGATCTTAGCATCTGGCGGTAGAAAACGATACTTCAAGATGATGATAAATATTGACGATATTACAAAATTAAATTAAGAGTGAATTTCTGTGCAGACACAGATAATGAGCTTCTCCTTTTTCTACTATTGGGAAAAAAAAATATGCATTGCTTTTCAAGGTGGACGACACTGTGCCCTTACATGATTACACAGCAACTGGGATAAGTGGCGGCGTGACCTTCAAATCATTAACAACACTGAGGAGGCAGCTAAGAGCCACGGTCCCCTCCGATAAGAATGAAGAGGGGGGGAACGCAATTTTTTAACAGCCAATTAAGGAACAGCATAAGAAGCAACTGTCAGCTCCCTGTGATGCAAATAAGAACTTCACGTGTGCAACTGTTTCCGTTGAAAATGCGATTAAATTACGTTGGGACAAAAGCGGGGCGTCGGCGGGTAGCGACACGGCCAAGAGAGCTTGCGGAATAATTGCAGACAATAGAGGCAGAGAGGGTGAGAGACGCAACAGCCTCAGCTCTGGGTTTATCTGAACAATACCTTTATTTCGATTGACTGGTCAAACAGCCCGACAACAAGGTACGAGCTCGGAAACAGGAAAGCTAATTATAGGGTCTACAGTAGCGCTCTCACCGTTCCCTCTCCGTTCTAGAAAGTACGCCACAGCTGGAGCAGGTGATAAAACCTTCTCATCGTCATGGCGAGAGCCGAGTCACAGGATTTCTATTTTTATAATTTTAGACCCCGGCTCCCTGTTGTCACTGGCCAAGCTTAAGCTACAGAATGAAGTACACGCTGCACATGTTTGCAAAGGTGCGCGCATGTAACATTCAAACAACGCAAAGGACCCGAACACAAACAAGGACAACTAAGAGAGACTTTTTTATGATAAAACTTAGAGCATCAAAACATCCGTGAACTTATTTTCCCTCTACTTTCCATCAAACTCTGCTCCTGTAGCTGTGGAGGGCTTTTATTTTGTCATCTCTCCATCCACCACTCAGTAACCTTGACCAATGCACAATTTTTTTTTTAATTTAGCTTTAAACCACGGTCACTGCTACAACTTCTCTTTTAAAAAGGATACAAACATTCATAACGTCACTGCTTCCATAGAAATACAGAGCTCAAATCAAGGACGAGGGCACTAACCACACAGAAGGCATAGCGAAATAGACTTGATTCATTTTAACCTCAACATCCCTGCACTGAAAGGGGAGATCTATGTTTTTGTGTACTGTTCTTTTATCGTAATTAAAAATGGGATTTCCCTCCAATTAGCTTTACAACTGCTTTTATTATCCAGTCAAGCCGAAAAGTAGGAGTTCATCTGTGCACATCTGGATTTATGCTTGACAACCATAGTAATGGAAGATAATCCCATGCACACGTCGCCCACGACTAAGATAAACAGGTAGCCCACGTGGCGCAGCCTGATATTACAGTGTGTGAGGTGGGAGTTCACTTGGATAAAACTGAAAAGCAGCACAGCCAGCAGCAACATACAACAACTGTTTTTTGTGTGTGAACAGAAGGTGTGTGGCATCAGCACTGGTGCTCAAATGCCCAAATCCACAGGGAAGAAACACAAACAGGCTGCTCCCCGCACAGAATCAGGTTTGTAACCGATCTTTGAAGCGCATCCTGATGGAAGATCTCGCCTCCGTGACGCTATTTATAGATTGGTAATGCATCAGAGGTCACACCTTCCATCTCAGCAGAACCAACATCTGCCTCGATACCCGCTGGCTTATCCAGGCTCGATGATAGCAGGAATCTAATATTGTGGTTGGATGCGGATTCTTACCTAGACACTGATCTGCACACAAGTAACCATTACTTATCATTTCAATCGACTACTGATGTCACACTCATGATTTCATGTAAAGAGCTACCGTCTTTGCTTCAATTATTGTTAAATGAAACCAACTATTCAGGTACTATGTGCTGCTCCTTCCTGAGGATGACAAACTGACGCTGGCTTCATCGTCATGACTGACAAACCCTCGTTTTCAGTATGTCACGACGATCACTACAAGTAGGAGGGGGTGGGGGTGTCACTCCTCTGTCTTTCATGAAGCCACAGTGCACAAAGTGCTGGCTAATCTGATCTGTCTGAGCCCGTATTTTCAAAAGCAGCCAGTCAGTCCATCAGCCAAACAATGAGAGGCCACAAGATAACAAGATAAGCCCGGGCCGGCCTGGTGAGGTGGCCCTGAGGAGGGGGGGTGCAGCCATGTGCGGCCGGAGTAAGCCTGCTCTGCAGCGCCTAATAAATCTGACATCATGCCATGTCAGGCCTGACCTCTTTCAGAGACACACAAGGTTTGGAAAAGATGAACTCTGTAACAATAGGTGTGTGAGGAAAAGAAGTCCAGATTGGAATGGGAAAATAATACCGCATTCATTGTGGAGCTCTTGCGCAGAAGTCCGCATTGATTGGCATGGTTTACTGGCACGTTCCTTTTGCATGCAGAAAGAAAGAGTGTGGACAAATGGCTGCTCCAGTGGAACATCATCCGCATGCAAAGCCAACTCTAGTACAAACACATCTGTTGCTTCTCCAGAGACAAATGATTTTCGCACTCCTCCATCTTGTGCTGCCATGATCATTCGAGCTGGTGGCTCCTCTGTGACCTTGAGCTGTGCCTCTGCAGCGTGTACAGTGGGGATTCACAGAGTGCGTGGGCGTGAGATGCGTGCACTCAAATGGGGCATGTAGGGCATCGGGGCTTTGGGTGAACTTTTCCGGCCCCTGTGCACACGCAGAGTGACCCAGTGCTCAGTAATCAGACCTTTGTGCACAGAGCGTGAGTCGACTCGGTCCCGTTAAGTCACCGACCACACAACTAGACTAAGAGGCTTAACTGTAACGGAACGTGCAACAATAAAAGACAGCGATATTATATAGTGAGGCCGTCTTTGACCTACGAACCCGCTGCACGGCAAAGATGGCTGACATACAGCTCACCCTTTGGCATTAACGCAGAGGAAGCATGATAGATTTACTGCAAGCAAACAGAAAATATACTATTGGATTGAATGACACTACGATGTGTTAATGTTGCTTTTTTCCAGACCCACATAGCATGATTGTATTGGCCCAGATTTAGCCCACATCCTACACATCTCACATCTGGCCCACATACCACGTGGCATGATGACACTTGGGCGGTCAGATCCCGTTTGCCGGATCTGGGCCAAAGGAAGACATAGCAATATCACATGTCAACCAAAGGTGGCTTAAATTTTTCTTGTGCTATTTGGACCATATTAGCCATATTTACCACATGGGTTAGTTTAGCTTCACATCCAGATAACAACTTGCCTAGAACACTGAATGTTTGCTATAAAAAAAAGGCCCAACTTTGTTCGAGGATATTTTGGCTACATACATTTTCTATTTTACAAGGGGACAACTTTAGGTTCTCATCCAGTTTGTCTAGGCCACAAGAAGGTCAGAAGTGCTGCATCATTGCCTAAAGTGGCCCACATCTATGTGCTATCTGGGGATACACCACGTTTGAAGCCTCATTATCTGAAATTACTAGTTTAAAGTGACACGATTTCCCCTCAACCTGTACATGCTTTGTCCTTTTGGTCTTGTAAATGGATTTTAAAAAGAACATTGTGATTTTAAACGGAATAAACGTGGATGACTGCCACAGATTACAGGGCCGTGACTCATTAGAGTCACGACGGTAGACGTGGCGTCCCTAAACAAAGGTATTAACCACCAATCAGGCCATAATTAATAGATACATATTTCCATCCAACATTTGCTTCGGTCACTGATAACCAGATGAAATCACATCATGCATGAGGATCAGGTGAAGTGATTACAAGATCCTGTTACTGTATATGAAACTGAATGTTTGAGCTGTTAAGTCGATTTTTGTGTTATACTTTGGATTCTCTTCAGATTTTGAGCTATGTAGTCAAAGCTAAATCAATATTTGTATATCCTCAGTGGATAAAATGAATGTATGTATTTGAAATGCTCTTTGAAACAAACCTACAGAGAATTAGCACTCAACTCTGTAGACAACTTTCAAGCATATATTCAGCCAAATTCCTTTTTATGAAACAAATTGCACTGTTGTGCACTCATGTAACAGGCTTTTGTTTTTTTTAAGCTAATAAAACCAACCGTACTCTGCTTTTGGCCAGACAACCGTATTCCTCTTTCACAGCACATGTAATTTAAATGCGGGTATTGCCACTAAAAAGGCAATTAACTATTTTCCCATTACCAGGAGAAGAGTGTACCTTTCGTTTGTTTTCTCCTCGGTGCATCATGCTAGATTTACAGAGGTAGAGGTAAAGAGGATTTAAGGCTATAAATCGCCAATGCCCGGAAGTTCAATGTGAGATAACATAAAAAAATGAATAATGTATGCCAAAATAAAGACAAAGAAATAAGCATTTTCACCCAGGTGCAATTTTTCCATCACTGCCGATTGGAGCCGGAACAGGAGCTGATAAAATTCCCCGTCTATTGAGTCATTTGACCGGAGAGAGAACGTAGATTGTTGCCGTTCCCATTTCAGAGAAAGTTAGTGGTTAGGACCAGTGGAAAAAGGGGCTTTAGTTAACGGGTTGCTAGTAATTACATTCAGCAGCTAAGAGATATTTCCTGAAGGGTTGGAGGAGACCAAACTTGAGCAAAAGGGAGAGTGAATTATACCCTTGCACTCATTAAGCTCACTTTAACTTCTCAATTTTATGTTTTAAGCTTGATAGTGTTGCCAAAAAAAACTAAAAACAAATTAAAGTATAATTAGATGGCAGTTGCGTTAAGCAGTAAACTTAATATTTGATTTAATTAACATGATATAGTATGGTATTACGTTTTTTTAGTTGTTCCAGCTAAGTTTATTTCAGTTTATTTGCCCCAAATTGTCATTATCATCATCATTATTAGTTTGAGTGACAGTCAATTTCACGAGGATTTAAAATATGCAGGTGTTTTGCTAAAGCGAAGCATTTAATCACACCTTGAACCTTGTTGGGAAAATAAAAAATACTCGACTATGCAATTGTGCCGTAATTCCAAGTCAGTCTTAAATGCACGGGATTATGTAGCACTCACGGTTGTGTTAAGTGGATTGAGAGATTATGGCAGATTTCCTTTTGATTGATGAGGTTGACCGTTGATCTGCCGATCTAACAATGACTTTGAAGAAGACAGCGACCTCTGTGTAGAAGTGAGATTTGACATTTGTCTTTAAATTGAATTGATAGTGATAAGCGTCAAAAAATAAATAAATACATTTAAAAGATGCTCTCACACTTTAGGAGCAATGGAGTTATTTTCAAAGACATTTACTTTTACACAAGTTGCACAAAATAAACCTGTCAGAGAACGAGACCACAGCAGCGGCGGTTACGCAACAACACAACAGGCAGCGGTCGCACACGGCACAAAACTGACCGGTGACTTCTAAATGCAGAACATCACACGGACGACGAGGCACCCCCTCTCCTCTGCTGCTCACTGCCTCGTGCAATGTGACACACAACAGGGACATCCCAATATCATAATGCACAAAGTAATCTCAGGGAAGCCCATTTTAATCAAGTGTTCATTTCAAGGGCACAGCATCAACGGAGAGAGAGAGACGCTCAAATTATTAACTTGTAGAAAAGCTGCTCTCTCGGCTTCATCAATAACATGGAGGGAGTGCGGCGGCTCCGAACGCTGCTGCGAGGCTTCTGGCGAGCACATCACGACAATCCTTGCTTCACTGGCTACCTGCGAGTTTTGGATTTAGATTTGAAGACTTGACTGCTTGTATTTAAAGCCTCGAGTGGTGACTCCTGCCAATATCTGATCTGCTCACTCCCTATGAGGCTGATCGCTGCTTTAGATACTCCGGCAGTGGCCCTACTCACGGCCTCTGCTGTGGAACTCGTGGAACACAGGCAGCCCGTGTTTCGAAACGCTCTCTATGAATAATAGTTGTGACTGCCACCTGGAAAACACAGAGAGACAAAGCAGCGCCGAGATTCTGGAGGTAAATCTCTCGCTTATCCTCGTCCTTGCCCTCTCGTCTTACTTTCCACTGCTCATGTATGAAACACGCACATGCCTAGGAAAATTGCTAATTAAATCTCGAAATAACACTCTTGAGTCTTGAAATACACGCGTCCCCAAAGCGTCAGAGCTCGATTAAGAAAGGGTGTTTAGATGAGAGTATTCTAATAATATTTGTGCCTTTCTGGTTTCATTAACCCCGTAGACCCTGAAACTAAAAAAGGAGTTTAACAGGACCTGGCGAAGTTATTTGAGGTTGTATGCGTTTTCAAAGCAGGCCGCTCAGGGGTGCGGCCGAGGGATTGTTACCCACAATGCATGAGAGAGGAGAATCTAAATGTGCTTCAAGCAATGTGGGAGATGAGACATGACGGCCGGATCTGATCGATTCAACTGTCAAAGTTTGTCTTTCCACACACACACACACACACACACACACACACACACACACACACACACACACACACACACACACACACACACACACACACACACACACACACACACACACACACACACACACACACACACACACACACACACACACACACACACACACACACACACACACACACACCTCTCTCTGGGCCAAAGTACCCAGAATCCATTGCACCTCAAGGTCACCTCAGTCTCTCTCTGGCACTCAGCCTGTGAACCTCACATCTCACTCGTCTCTAAATCAAAGTAATGCAGCACCGATAGGACAGGGAGAAAAACAACTGCTCTTTAAAAAGAAGAGAGCGCATTATTATTTTTAACATTTTTGGTGAAAACGCTGAAGAGCAAATGGCGGCGTTGGTTTTTTCCAGAGTTCCTGTCGACATTGTGGAAGCCGGCGTTTCGATATCCTTTATGTACCTAGAATAAATCCTGGTTTAATGAGGGCTTTACAATATAACTTTCTCTAAATTTCATTTTCCATCTCATGTCACAAAGAAATCTAAATCCGTCCGGATAATCTCTACACCGGTATCAAATTGCACTGCAGCTTCTTTCGCCCTCAAGTGTCATTGAGGGGCCGAATGTTACGTGAAGTAATGCAACGGTTTCTGCTGTTTGACTCTTAGACGTTTCTTTTTTTTGGTAAATTACTGCACTGACTGTCTGTAAATAGCCTGAAGAGAATAAACACGGAGGAGAGCACGCCAACCTGAACCTGTTTACTATGTGTGGTTCAACTCATCAAGCTTCATGTGGTTAACATGTTTACACAATAATTTCAATACAGTGTTTATGTGGGAAATCTTTAACTGGGAGGATAAAAATTGCTCCTGAGATTTCCCAAGGGATTTATTTGTCAGACTGGGACACAATTTGTAGAGCTTAACCCAGAATTACACATTTGACTGTTTTATTAATCCCACAGTGGAATACTGTAGGCCAGCGTTGCTCCAGCCATGTTAACGCACAATGGTTGGTTTAGCCGTTGCAAGCAAGTTGGATCTTTTTTATTTTCCTCATGCTAATGTGAGGAACATGTATCACATGAGCAATGAATAAATGGTCAGGAGCAGGAGATCTGCGTGGATTTCCTTTGAAAATGGTAATTTGGGTGCTGAGAGGAAAAAAGTGTGGAGTTGAAAAACATGTCTCCACTGACAAAATGGGTTCATTTTCACTTTTGGCTCAATCTAAAGGACGTATCAAAGCAAGTCTGACCAACACGTTGGCTTCATGAAATGTGTAAAAGGATGAGTGTGACTATGGCTATTTGAGGTCATTCTCCTCACCAAAATAGTTAAATGCACTCCTGCCCAACTACTGGAACTTCCACAGAGTCTGACAATTTATACATATATGTAAGAGGAGATGATGGTGGAAGTTGGTGGGAGAAATACAAATTAAAGATAACAATACGGATCAAGAAGCCAACTCACCTTGGGCTGCACCGCCACTTCTACCACTTGATTCTGGTTCATGCAGCCTTTGATAAAGCCCTCCATATTGCTGTTGAACTTCATGAAGATCACGTAGGCGGCGTAGCCCGAGAGCAGCGTGATACTTTCCCACATGGAGATGATGTTATCCAGGAAGAAGATGATGAGCAGGATCAGATCCAGGATGTAGAAGGAGACGTCGCGGAAGAGCGGCCACCATGTCAAGTTGAGGATCTCCTTGGAGAAGATGGCGCACATCCCGATGACAAAGAGGATATTGAAGACGGCCGAGCCCACGATGGTGCCGATGCCCACGTTGCTGTGTGAGATGAAGACGCCGATGATGGAGGTGAAGAGTTCCGGGGCCGAGCCGCCCGCCGCCATGAAGGTGGCGCCCGCCACGTCATCCGAAATGGTCAGCTTCTCGGTGATGACTGTGAGCGCCGGGACAAAAAACTCGTCGCACACTATGGCTAAGGCAATGAACATGTAGATCATGCCAAACATGTGGAAGGCCACCGCCCCTTGGCGCCGCTGCTCAAGGGTGAACGCGTCTGGTGGGTAATCCCCCTGGCTCATGTTGCTATTTTCTGTCGATTTCATGGCTATTGGTTCGTCTGCTGACACATTGGGGTCCATCTGGTGTTGGCTGAACAGCAGAGTTCTGTGGGGGGCGGACTGGTGGAGACTCTCCTGGGGGAGCGCCGGCTCACTGAGACCACCTGAGCTCCTGGTCAAGGCACTGAAGGAGACAGCACTTAAGGCCACTAGGCTGACCATTAACCCCAAGATTCGCACAGGCCTCAGCTTTTTCCGCAGACACCGGTGGCCCTGCCGCTTGCAGGCGGCACCCAATATGGGTCGTCGCTCTTGTGTATCCATGCAGCCTTTATCTGAACCCATGGCTGTGCAGCTCGTAGTGTCCTCTCTGTCAGTGGCTAGATAGGAAGAGGGTGCGGGGCAGGTTTCACTGGAGACAAAGCATGGCGTCGTCTTCAGTTTCGACCGAGTTGAAAAGATTGTAGGTGCTTTCCAGGGTCTGGTTTGCCAAATGACGTCTTCATATTAGCCTCTGCTGGCAAACGTCAAAAGAATGAAGAAGGAAAAATGATTTAGTTAGGGAATAAAGTCAACAGAGTACAAAGGTAATTATAATACTGGTTTAAATATCGATGACTATGTTTATTTTAAACACTGGAAAGTTGTATTTACAATAGTCCTTCCAATATATAAAAAGTAAAAGTTTAACAAACAAAAAAGACAAATCAATTAATATCATAGTCAGCGTCGCTGTTGAAGAGATGACAGTATATAAATCAGGGACAATCTCCTCCTGACCACAGCCCAAAGAGATCGTTGTAGATTAATCCAAATATTAAAGTAAAAAAATGACCAGTTACATGTGGAATACTCAGATTTAAATTCATATTTAATGCTGGGTTTTGATAGTAATCAAATAAGGATCATTCTCCCAGCATGCTGAAGTTAATCTCTATATCACATGAAATGAAAAATCAATCAACGTTGTAAATCTGAGGATAAATAAAGAGGATCTAAATGAGATTTGCAGTCATTACAAAGACTCCCAGTAGCTCCATACTTTTAGATTTTGTGTTTTAACTACATTGCAAGTCAACCTAAAACCACGCGAGACACAAACATAGCAGAGAAACTTGCAGCCTGGTCAGAGATAATGATGATGATGGTTTAACTGGTGAAAATATTCTGTCCGTTAAGACGCACGGAGGGATATTCAAAATGTGCAATCTCCTGTACCTGGGATATTGGGACGGAATGTGAAGGCCGACGGTGCACGGACACCACTTGGCTGCAGTCAGTGGAAAACGGAGAACGCTGTGACGCCGCCGCCGCCGCCGCTCAGGTGAAACCAGATAGAAAACACGAGTCCCGTCCTGTTTCGACTTCCCCACCGGCTCCACTCACAACTCTGTCCGCCCTGCCTGTCTGCCCTTCACTGGTCCCTGCGCCCTTACGCAGCGGCACCAGCGCACAACAAACAGCTCACCACCATCACCACCATCAGCACCATCATCATCACCATCATCCCCGACCACAGCAGCCCAGCATCAGTCCCCCCCCCTCCACCCCCACCCCTGGCGAGGCGCATGACCATGATGCGCGGACAGGCTGCTGGACGCGCCGCGGTCATTGCCTTACCTTTGACGGAGGCGAGGAAAAAGCAGGATGCTCCGGCACGGCAGCACGGTGAAATTCGGAAATCCTCTCTCCTCTCCGGTGCCCTCTTGCTCTCACCGAGCAAATCCACAACAAAAAAAACTGTGACCGCTCTCCGACGACAGAGGAGGAGCTTTGGAAGAGGAGGGGAGAGGAGGAAACTGCGCTCACCTCTGGGCTTCCTCACAGCAGCAGTGGCAGCAGCAGCAGCAGCAGCATCCCTCCCGGGTCGGATGAGAGAACATTACAAAAAATAAGATAAATCACGGTGTAGCAGAATATGTCACCGGGCTGCGCTCAGCACGTGAAGCGGCTGCTGTGTGCGTGAGGCCAGGTGAGCTGCAGACGGCGCATCCTCCCATGCTCCGTTCACGCGGCGGGGGCTTTGGTGACGGTGCGTATTGAGGGAGGAGTTGCCGTGGTTACACAGCAAAGGAACTATTTATTTATTATTATTATTATTATTATTATTATTAAGATTATTCCTCTGGTGACGGAACAGGTGGACGTGCTACAGCTCAGCAGCTGGTGCATGTGAGAAAAGAGCTCGGGTCATTTCAAGGTTATACATTGCACGGAGGTGGATCCATTTCTCAAAGATCCCCCTGCAACGTACTGCTCCACAAAAACACACACACACACACACACACACACACACACGCACACACGCATTGTAAGATTAGATGCTTTATATTAAAGTTTAGTTGCATACAATTGTTATATCGTATTATATACTACTGTGAACTATATAATAGTAATAATCTGAATAATATGAATAATAGGGTTATGGCTCCTTTCAAAACACAAGGTGCTTTACAAGTTTAAATGAAAAACTTGAAAAAAAGACAGCAAACAATAGAACAATGTTAAAGCACAGAGAGGTAGCTTATGGTGTACCTAAAACCCCCTGGTGCTCATGGAAGGGAATCAAATGTTTAAAAAAAAAACGTACGTATGAAAAATCCAGGTCCAGGCACTCCAAGTTAGGTCATTAGCATAAGATATTTTTGACTCAGAATCTTTATGACCCTTTCCCCTGAACATCTGGAGTGATTACGACCAGCAAACACTCAGTATAAGCTGTTCTATGTCAAGTTGTATTTTGTTGATCTATAGCTATGGTTAACTAGCCAGAAAATAATATATCAAAAGCTAATTATTTGAATTCTCTTTCGCACTAATCGATTGTAAAATAAGACTAGGAAAGGAGAAATAAACATGATTTGTGGTCATGTGAAACAAGATATTTAGTGAATACCTATTTATTTCAAAGAGAAAGTAGAAACACTGCCATGCATGAAATAACATAGGAAATTAATACAGGTCACTTTTGACCCTTGTTGTGTATCAAGGGGTTAACAACAATGGTGTTCTTGACAGCCGGTAGGGGGACTTCCTCCATTTTGTTGTGTCATGCCCCTAGAGGTTAAGAAAAAAGCTAAAATGTGGGAGGACCTTGTCAATTCTATTTACTATATTGTATTTATCGTAAAGTCCCCCTAGAGGCCAAGTACAATATTGCATATTTTCACCCTGCCCACCTGTAGTGACTGAAAGTACTTGGTCAGTTTACCCTGATGACGTTGGTGTATTATAAAGATTCAAGCCCATTTAATTAAAGGCCTTTTACATTTTTGAAACCGCTTTGAGTTCCTGGACTTGAACATATACGTTTTCCTCAAATTCTGTGGACAATTATAAAGCCATTTGAAAATCACAGAGCTATAGAGCACAGATACAACTGACTGACTCAAAGCTAAGCTATAGGCTAACAGCTTCTAAGCAGGATAGTGGTGTCAATCCTCTTCTCTAAGTCATAGCAAGAAAGCAACTAAACAAATTCCCCAATATTTGAACCAAGCTTTTGGCATTATTTAGTACCAATGGAAAGAGTTGTGCATTCTTTATGTGCCAGTTTGCTTCATTTGAATGTGTCACTAATACCCAGGCTACATCTGACATGATCGTCATCCCTATAGGTCCCGGGGCTGCATCATCTCCACTAAGGTCAAATAACCCCCCCCCCCCAACAACTTAGCATTAGTCGGCGGGTCAAACCCTGCTGGGGAGACGCAACATCCAATCTCTACACAGTGTGACAAAGTATGTGTGACACTCTTGTCCTGGTGCGGTATGATAAATCATGATTCACTGACCTCATTGATTGCCCCCTCTCTGCTCTGCTCTCCACAGTAGCCGCCTCTTGTTACCTAACAGGGAGCAGAGCATTATTTTTCGAGTTACCTAAGATGGTCAATAGTCAGACGTTTTGTCGAATGTGCAAAATTAGCTGATTTGGTAGTTCTTGGTAGCCATAAGAAAATGTGCCGTACGAATGTCTATTAATAGTTGATGAGATCCTATAAATACGTCGTGCATCACAGTGGATGTGAAAGCTTCCATCACAGCAAAATGTGGCTTTAAGTAGTATATTTGATATTTTGGGGAATATGCTTTCCAATTTATTAGATAAGGAGATTGTTTACACTGTCAATTATTATGTATATTAGGCTACCATCAGCAGCTGGTTAGCTTATTTTAGACTTCCCACCAGAAATAGGAGGAAAACTGCTGTTGTTGTGGGTTTGCGAGGGCCTCCTCATCTTAACTCTTTCCGACAAAGCGAATTCTCATTTATCTAATGTCAAAATAACCCATGAAGACTTAACTTTCATAGACTAAAGTCAATCACTTTTCCCTATCACCAGACCAAAGTGCCCCCGAGTGGAATGCTCTCGCACCCATACGTCCAGACGACTATTAATTCTGCTCAAAGTGATTGAGATCAATTGCCTCGCTACATCCATAATGCACTGGTTTTCACACTGGGGCTATTGCCAGTGGGCTTCCTCACCAACCAGGCCCATGTTTTTTTTTCCACAAGAACAAGCTGGTGGCCACTGTCAAGCTGATTATAAAGAGGATCGGAGTGGTGAATGAACATGTAAGTAGGTTGCATCGATCAGATGGCTGGGGTTTGATAAGACTGGACTGAGCAGCTGGGTTTTTGCCACCACCCATCTGTCATTTTGAGGAATTAAAGAGCATGACGTTAATTTCACACACAAAGTTAATTTTACTTTTCAGAACGAGTATTTTAACGTCCTTTGTGGTTGGGAGAGAGTTTTTCAAACTG
Source organism: Pleuronectes platessa (assembly GCF_947347685.1). Taxonomy (NCBI): domain Eukaryota; kingdom Metazoa; phylum Chordata; class Actinopteri; order Pleuronectiformes; family Pleuronectidae; genus Pleuronectes; species Pleuronectes platessa. The sequence continues at coordinate 8,224,953 of NC_070648.1, forward strand.
AGATTCAACATATAAAGTTGAGAAGTGGGGTTTTAATACAGGGTTAAGGTTGAATTCAGAGCCCGGGGGGGGGTCTAATATGAGAAGAGTCCACATGAACGGCCCTCTGTTGGGATATTCATGACCTGTGACTTGTCGGTCGACATTTTCAGAGGCAATGGAAGTTTATATTTTGCTGAATGGTAAGTTAAAGATATAATATGTAAGAATTCTTCTTTAAAATGTCTAAAAACCCCAAGACCTATGTTACATTTTGTATTCACTATTGCACTGATATTATCCAAATGTTTCCAATCATGTTCACACCAAACGAAATTCCCAATTTTATTCAAGGTAACACAACATACTTCCGGGGCAAAAGAAAAACACACTGCTAGCCAGTTAGCCAATTAGCCAGGTGGCTGTTCGTCACTTAAGGATTCAGAATTCATTTAAATTTAATAAATGTAATTTGTGAGTACCTCAACTTAATACATATCCAATACCCTTAGCTTTAAAGTTTGAGGAAATTCTATTTTGACTTCAAAGAGTGAGGACGACACAATATGAAAAGATAAAAATCTAATTTGGGATTAAGCCCAACTATCTGTATGTGGACCCTGTGTTATAAACCTGTCTGCAGATGGTGAATCAAAAGGTTGGTTTGAATATTGACTCTTCTTCACACACACACACTGTCACAATATCAGATTGGTTTGTGTTGATATAATTAGCTGCATGAGCGCATGCATCTGATCGGTAAACATCATCGTCACAAAAAGGGCCCGTGAAACCGGCTCTTCGACTTAGATCTGTCAATATGTTTGCCTATCAAATGAGATCCCATCCAGGCCGTCAGCTCTTTTCCAAACAATGGCCCCCCCAGTGCATACGCAAGCCTCCGCTGCACGCCACCAAACGGGCCGCCCCCATCTGGCAACGTTTCCAGCCGAAAAGTGATGACTTGTCACCGGTCAGGTGGGCTGTGGTGGGGCGGAAGGGGGTTTGGAGGGGGCGATGGCGGCAATTGTTTTGATTCGTCTGAAATCTGTGCTCCGGCAAAAACAGCAGAAATTTCCATGCTGGCCCTGCCCCCCACCCGGCCCAGCCTCGCTTTGGCCCGACAGCTAAATCCGAGCCTTTGTGCCCCACATAGTTGTATGGATTTGTCAGCAATGGGGCAGGGGGCAGCGGGGGATAGACAGGGTGATGATAACCAAGCAAGTTTTTTCCGGTGGAGAGGAAAGGACAATTGACTGAAGCTGGTTGAATTATTTCTATTAAACAAGGACATTTCACTGACGCTTAGATGAGGGAAGCAGTGAAAGTGGAGAGCCCTGGGATAAGAGACTTTTCTAAGAGACTTGCTGGATTAGATGTTGAACCCTCATATTAGCAACCCCCCACCATCACAGGTCTCCACAAAGAGGCTTGGACAGACCACCTGCCCCTTAGGAAAATGCAGTCAGCAAAACAAACTGTGCACAGGCACCAGTGGGATGCTCGGAGTGTAAATAGTGAATCATTGAGGCCGGGTTAATTTTCTCTGAAAGGCAAATGGCCTGAGCACTAACACAATAGCAAGACTGTTCAAAGATAACATAGGGAGACCATTCAGCTTAAAAACAGGGGGAGGGTGGGAGTAATCATTTTAGCAGCTTTAGTAGCTCTCAAAGAAATGAATAATGATGATGATGATGATGATCCCCTGATCAGTAAGACCCCGCTTTGAGTGGTGGTCCAAGGCCACATTTATATTGAGTAGTGCAGCCAGCATTTACAAATGGCTGAGGTAATAGGTTCAAACTAATTCACATTTGTCGTCACCGAATTCATTTGCAGTTGCATGGTTCTACTGTTCTTTGTGTTTAGTAATTGTTGGGTTTCCTGTAGCACATAATACATTTACTTATTGTTCTCTCTACTCCGCCTGTATTTGAAATGTTCGTAAAATTGAAACATTTCAGCACATTCCTTCCAAAGCTCAGTATGCTTTAACGTGACATAATGATGTTTAACATGGTCACCATCTTTGTTTAGTATTTTAGCATGATAAAATGTGATAATTAGCAAAACAAATACTGATTATAATGAAATTAAAGTTGCAGGTATTGGGGTCAGGAACCAAATTTGCTATTGCACGTATGGATTCTGACTAGATGGCGCCATATATGAAAAGTCAGGGTATCTGCCCCCTGGTGGAATGTCTGAGTGAGCCCATATGAGAATAGAGCAGGAATGAGTCCATATTTAGGGAATTAAAGAAGGTGGCATACATGTAGAGCCTGCTGACAGAGATTCGAGAGCTTCAGGTGTATACGGTCTGCAGCTGTCGATGTGCTATAAACAAAAACATGTTCCTGTTGTTGTGAAAGCGTCTGACGGCGACAATCTCCTGCCGCGTTCTTCATATATGAAAGACAAAGTCCAGAAGATTGGGTCCGGACCTTTTCTGGAGCTCGTGTATGAAAACGATCGCAAATGTCTGTACAAAATTGAACTGGAATGAATCCAGTAGTTAGATTGATGGGTAATTAGGCCAGTTGGGTAGATATTTCAGTCATGCCACCGCTATAGAGGCACACCACCAGCATAGAAAATCAATCCACTTTATGTATTTTTAATCATAAAATGTGAACCCCAGTTCAGGTCTCGGAGAGATAATAGGAGGATTAACCTCTGTGCTACGTTTGCATTTCTGATTGATCATGTTAATTACAAATGAAACAGTGGTCTCCTTATACCAAACGTGAACCTTTATATTACATTTTGAACTGCATGGAACCATTTAATCCCCCTAGTCTCAAAAAAGAACTGCAGCAAAAAGATTTATCCGTCAGCTGCTCACATGTTAACAGAGAGTCACTGCTGAACTAGACCGTAAACCATTGCAGGGAGGAGGTACTAGAGTATTTTATCTGAGGTGAGACTTCTAACTCAAAACGTGATCCCCTTCGTGAGCCTTTTTACATCATCAGCAAACACTGAAAGTTCCGTAGAAGCTGCAGAATCGAACACTTCCCGTCCACATTATACGTTTGGCTGGAGGTTGTTAAGCTACAGTATTAAAGTAGAATACATTATCTTTGAAAAGATTTCTCTGCTGGGGTCCTGAGCTTATCCCAAGTAAAAAATCCAATTAATCTTTGCCCTCTTTAACCATACAGCAATTAACTGCAGCAGGACAGGACAATGCAGAAAGACAAACAAGACAGAGGAGACTTATTGATCTGCTCGCTCCATCCTTGACTTCACATGACTAAAAGCAGGCGGGACAACATGTGCGGTTTGTCCTTGTGACCTCTGGAGGCTGTAACTCAATATTTCACGGCTTTGCATCCGTGAGACAGAGGCAAAAAGTAGAGATTTGATTTTGAACCGAGGTCTTCAAGATTCGATCTACCAACGAACAGACGCTGCAGCATATTTTCTTTGGCCGCCATCGGTCACAGAGAAGTCTGATGGGAAGAAGGACGGCATTGATACAGGATGTGTGCTGCATTATGAGGTTAATCCTCCCATCGACTGTCCCACAGATGGGCCGACCTGCTGGGCTCCATGGATGAGTTTTTGGAAGCAGGGGAGGGAAAGAAGTTGAAAATCGCCGCCACCGCCCTTCTGTTAAGTTGAAGGGAGCGGGTGAACGAGAGAGTTTGAGCAAAAAAAAACAGATGAATGGAAAAAGAAAAAAAAAGTGGAAAAATGTTTCATGCTCTGATGTCATTAGGAAGGCGAAAGCAGAGCTGTAATCCTATTTTAATCGCAGTGGATTTATTAAACAGGAGCAGCAGGTTTAAATCTCAGCAGATTACACAGAAAGCCCAAGGAGATATGGAGGGGTGGGGGTTTGGGGTGGGGAGGCTTGCATAACCAAGTGCACTTAAGGTGATGTGGTTCATCTTTGACTAGTCTGGACTGGCGGAGTGGGGAGGCGACGTGGGGCTTCCTCAAAATTTAAAAAACAAAAATCCTCCAAGATTATCCAAGAATCGTGAATTTCTTGGATTAACATGGAAATTACACTCTCCATTGATATGTGGTCTGGGTGCCTGCGAGCGCTACTAATTATTTGTGCCTCAGTTTGCCCTGGAGTTGGCACGAATCTCCTTGACACCCTTTGTCGGAGACCTCTCGTGTACGATGGGTTAATCCCAGGTCACATCACATCTGGATTTAATCAAATCAATCCCTTAGCAGATCATGTAGAACTAGCTTCAACCTGTAGAGGTCACCGGTAATAAAAAAAAATGAAGTTTCCAATCAGAAAAATGACACTCTGTGTATGAGGAGCTGAGGGTCATTTACTTTATATATAGAAGGATAAATAAGGTGCATGTAGTCGATAATCTGTATTCGGGTTTGACTGATTTAACTGTGCAGTACTCTTTTTCTAAAAGGTATTAAATATAGATGTAAATTGTAAATTTGAGTCCCTTAAATGAATTTCCCAAAAAAGTGTCATGTGGCACAACCATGTATATAATTGTGTTTATATATACTGCTCAAACAAATCAAGGGGAACACTTAATCGTGTATAATAATCATCTGTATAACACTAAGTCAGTGACACTAAACAGGGATATCAATTATGAATCAGTTTCACCTGCCTTGATGCATATGAAGGTGAAAACAGGTGCAATGGAGAAGCTAAAGCAGGACCGCCTCATAACGGGGAATGGTTTAACCTGGCCAAAGACAGCATGCTCTCTCTTTATCCTTCCTGACTGATTCTTCTTCGACCCAGCAGCAGGACCGGTATCTGCTCTTTTGTGCGAGGAGGAGCAGGAGGAGCACCGCCAGAGAACTGCCAGAGCCCTGCAAAATGAGCACCACGCCCAGCACCACGCAGCTCGATTGGCATTCACCAGAGACCAGCAGACTTGGGTTCCTCCTGGGCCCACTCATCAGGAGCCACTCATCAGGAGCCACTCATCAGGAGCCACTCATCAGGAGCCTACCCAGACGTTGTCGGAAGTGCACACAAGGCAAACGGAGGTCATCCACAGAACTTGGCCAGGATAACATTCACAATAGATGGATCAGTCTGATTTCAATATATTTATTTTATCTTTTCAGTGTTTCTCTCTTTATTGTCCCCTTTCCCTGCCGTCACAGTACATTTTCCCCAACGTGAGACTAATTTAGACTTGAGAAACGCAAGATAAAAATCAAGAGTGCCTGATTGCAGGTATGAAGATTAATAGACAGACTTGTGTCCATAATGCCTTTGAGAGACCTTTTTCAGAAAAATGCCATGAATAACAAACTTAAAAACTGATAATATACATTACGTGTCATGTACTATTTCGGCTTAAAAAAAATCTTAATAAATCACGTGTCAAACATCATTTAGTGGTTTATTCTGTAAGAGTTGATCATGAAACAATAAAAAAAAAAATTCGTAAAATGTGTAAAATAATTATATGTGAAAACCGAATGCAGACCAAAGTGAGTTCAGACTAAGTGAAGCACAAGCCAGACAGGTAGTGTCTTCCATAAACAAATATGAATTGTGGAGACACACTGTTCAGTACAGAGCGTCGTGCTGTCACTGAACTTTGCTTTGGCCAAACGCGTCCAACAAACAGGACGCCAAGCTGACCATCTGTTAACGGAGCTTCGTGACACAGCACCTCTTTGATGACGGGGGAAGTTTCACATATTTTTAGAGACGTTTGGAACGCTAACGTTTTTGGTACCTGGACATGTCAGCATAGACTGTTTCTTTGACAAAGTACTGTTCAAAAGGCACAGGTGCTTTCCCCCACTCTTCAGCTGAGTAATGGTCATTTGAAAAATACGTGGAGGAAAACCCCGGCTAAGATCATTAAGAAGATATTGGAAAAAAAAATACTTGTCAAAGGGATTTAAGGGAATGCTTGTGATGATGAATCTAATCATCACTTTAAAGCAATAAATGCCTCGTTCTTCAATACTGTCGAGGACGTATTGACCCTCTATGCGCCTGAGTATTCACTTAGATGTGTGCAGGGAGCTCTGCCTGGTTATTTCCGGACACATTTGGTGAACTTCTCAAGAAATAAGGCAGAAATAAGGCATACGAAGTGTGCTCATATACAAACTGGTGAAATTTGGTGTGGATCTGGATAATTATCAAGTTTTTGTAAATCGAAATAAATGTTTGTATTAGGGAGGTTCACTCAGTTAAAAAATATTCCTTTCAGCTATATCAGAGAGAGGATATATTGGCTCGTGTTATGAGAGCCCTGTGCAGAGTGTTTTACATGCTATATGTATCTGATCTCAATCTTTCTGCTGTTATAGATAGATAGATAGATAGATAGATAGATAGATAGATAGATAGATAGATAGATAGATAAATAGATGTTTATTTTCCTTTGCACAGGTACAGGAGAAGTAGGTATGTTCCGTGCAGTATAATTAGATATTGAAATGACAACCCAGAGATTGTGAACTTCATCCATTCTCACTGTGCCGTCCTGCAACCTGCCATCCGCTGGACGACTCAGGTGTTGTCTTTAAAATACGTTTCCTCGCCTGTAGAAAGAGGTGGGACTCGGTCATTAAGTGTGAACAGGTTTTTTTCCATGTTGGACAGTTTGACTTGTCAGGCAGGAAACACTACCCCATGACAACACAACATGTTGTATAAGCCGCATTATAGATGACGCCTATGCTTCCTCTGCTGGGACATGTACAAAATGAGCCGCTCATCCCCTCAGACAAAACTGTCTCTAAAATAATTCCTCACACTTTCTTGTATTTAAAGCTACACGATTTAACTTTTACTGAGCAACAGCGCCCCCTGCAGCCAAGAGTGGTGATTAATGTTGTTCGGCTTTGTGTCTGAGCGTTAAAGTGGTTTTCATTTGGAGAAATAACAAATCCTATCAATCTTTTGACCGGATCTCTGACTGTGTAAGTCCCACTGTGTGTATTACCCATGATCCTCGGCTTCCGGAACCAGAAGAGCTGCAGCTGGAACAAATCCACCAAACTCTGTTTAGAATTCTTCATATTCTAAACGCTTCCTCACTGAATATTGGAGATAAACGCTGTTTTTTTAATGACTTCTAGGTCTGTTAATTAGTAAAAGTTACATAGTGTTGCTTTAAATGGGGCATCCATTTGTCTGATGAGTGTTACAACGCGGTTCATGAACTAACCAAATGTGTTGCATATGTCCTGTGTTACAAAACCCATGAAAGAGGCTGTTGCTTTGATTTGTGTGACACAACACTAATGCTGAATGTGGGATGAATTAAATCTGATCACCTGACAAAACTGAAAAAAAACAACTAATTCCTTATGTTTCGATTAATTAAATGACTTTTTTTTTTACACCTAAACTTCCATTGTGCTAATCTCACCATTAACTAATACGATTTCCTGTGTTTTGTATAATTGCAACGATTCCTGCAGAATTGTTCACATTTTAGTTTTTAGGGAAATATCTTAATTTAAATCACTTGTTTATGACTGACATTTAATGTTACTTCCTACTACATCTCTCAAATGTATAACCCACATGCATGTCTGTAGTTAGATTTTATTCAGAAACGTTTGTCAGATTAAATGATTTATTACTATGAGGTGGCGTTATATTGATATCTTATTATGAAACCATTCTATAGTTGACTACCACTGTAACCGGTCCTGTTAATTAAAAAAGAAAGAAAAAAAAAATCACAATTTCACTTAATTTTTTTTTTGAATTGATGCCTGTGAGGCTGTCAGATTAGCACTGCCTTAATTTACTCCCATTTAGAGTTAAACTGAAAAATGTCCCATAAATGGCTAACTTCCTCCCCCTGCTGGACAAAGCTGAGAGTTACATTGAGTTCGGGAGGACTCCTCCAATGATCTCATTAATGGGCAGCGATAATACAATTAAGAAAGTTGTCATCTATTATAATAGAACAATATTCTGTGCGAGTTCCTTTTGTAGAAAAAAACTAAAACAAAGACTGCGATCTTGTACATCGACCCATAAATTAGTTGCGTTTTGCTGCACCACTGAAAATATTCTGCTCCCCCCCCCATTAAAAATCTAAATTTTCCACTCCATCAAATATCAATATCTAAAAACTACACAAACAAAAGCATTTCATTACTTTTTCATACTGACCTCGTGTATGTTGTTGTGGAGGAACCCAAAGCACCAGCAGGGGGCAGTATTGGCGGCGGCGACGGTTCTTGCGCGGGACAAACTTTAACCTGTGACACCCGCCTGGCTCCTTCCTCTTCCGGTTTCGGCGACAGCAGGTATGGCGGCTTCTGCTTTCCTCTCATAGATTATGGTCTGAAAATCCACCGCAATCCTCCGATTTAGGAGTAAACGTGTCAAATAAAAGTTTGTATATCACTAAGAGAAACGTCACCATCCTCTACGATGCGATGATTTTAGTAGATGGAGGGGTTTATGGGTATTTTTTTTAATCATGCCGTCCCCGGTCTCCGAGCGATGGAGAATGGCCGCAGTGCACAATTACGTCAATAATGGACGTATTTAACGTGTAGTTCAAGCTTTTAATAATGTTCATGTTGCAGAAAACAAACAATGTAATAATGGTGTAATGTTTTGGTTAATAACGGAGACTTCGTAGCATGGCTAGCAGAGTTAGCATCCTAGCATCACTTCTAACCGGGAGCGTTTTGTCTTGTTTACAGCTTCAAAATGGTGCAGCGCCTGACTTACCGCCGTAGGTTGTCCTACAACACCGCCTCAAACAAAACCAGACTGTGAGTGAGCATTGTGATGGCTTCTGTGGATGTGTGGTCGTGAAGCCGAAACCGTGACTGTAACCTATCATTACCGTCTTGTCCCGTAGGTCCCGGACACCAGGTAACCGCATCGTGTACCTGTACACCAAGAAGGTCGGCAAGGCGCCCAAGTCCGGATGTGGCATCTGCCCAGGAAGACTGCGTGGAGTAAGTTTAAGCATCGTAGTCGGGCCTAGGGTCCTTGTTCTAAGTGTGTGTGGGCTGGGACCTCCTTAAATACATGTGGGTCTCCTGCCTCAGCTACATCGGTGTCAGATATGACATGATGGTTACTCTTCATGGACCACAGCTACCTGACCAGCTTCTGGGGGTTCTTCTAATCTCTAATTTAGATTGGCAGTAATTCTATGTGATGGATGACATAACACTGAATCCTGCCTCCTATCCCTGGATTTCTTTTTCCTGTTAGGTTTTTTAAGAACAATGTAAAGTTGACTCATCAGTTCTCACAAACATTCTAAACTAGTTATCAGTAGATACTTCTTAAAGACATGCACTGGACTCCAAGGATCCTCTGTCTGAGTGAGACGCTCCGCAGTTTCTACAGACTTTATCTGCCTGACCTAGTATAATATTTGGGGGAGTGGATGGCGCTCCTAACATCCAACAGATGGGAAACCTAAAAAACATTTCTTAGTAGAGACACGGAGAACACAAAGATAAATGGCACGAGAGTTTGGGTTGTTGATGAGCCACAGCTATCTCGTCTGAAGACGACTGAGGATTTGATGCTGTTGTAAACGTGTCTGTGCAGAAAATCTCCTTCTGCGATGTGCATGTGTGAAAGGGAAACCCTGGGTAAAATCCTAGGCCAATTCTCTGGATTTTACCCGGAGGTCATGTCTTCGTTAGTACGTTATAAACAGAGCAGCTGACCTTTCTACTGATCTTACAACCCAGATGTGGGTGGTCTGTCGCTAACGTTTTCTTGTCCCACAGATTCGGGCTGTTAGACCTCAGGTTCTGATGAGACTCTCCAAGACCAAGAAGCACGTCAGCAGGGCCTACGGAGGCTCCATGTGCGCCAAGTGTGTCCGCGACAGGTAAAGGGATTTCTCATCTCCTGACCCTCACTGAGAAACTTGAACAATGTTAGTGACAAGAACTTGAATTATTAATTCATATTTGCTTTTATTTGCAGGATCAAGCGTGCTTTCCTGATTGAGGAGCAGAAGATCGTCGTCAAGGTGCTGAAGGCACAGGCACAGAGCCAGAAATCTAAGTAAAGTGTGTATTTGTATTGCCACAATAAAAAAAAGACAAACAAATCCATTGGCTGCTGTTTTGTTTTTTTCATGCTTGAAAATAGCTAATGCAACAATTATTATTTCAGGGTGTCCGCGGGGTCTTGAAAGTTCATATATCAATTAAGGGAAATCAAGACCCTTGTAGCCGATGGTTTTTTCCCGCTTATACCAGGGGTCGGCAACCCGCGGCTCTTCAGCCCCTCCCTGTGCACATTTTTCGTATTATGAACGTCACGTTCATTTTTTAAAACTTCATCGTATCAGGCTGTCATGAAATACCAGGAGCGGGCAAATGTGTTTGTGCCCCGCTCACTCGCTCAGAGACACAGCTCGTTCGTTAACAGTTAAAACACCTGAGTTTCTCTCGTCACAGCTGCTCAGAGATCAGCGCTGCAGTTGGTTTGTACCGAGCTTCAGTTTCCGCCTCCAGTCTAACCTGCTCTCACTTTTTGTTTTAATATTTTGTCAACTAAAAAATACATCACATCCTATTACATCGCTATAGTGTCCAACCCCCGGCCTCAGTAAACTAACCATGGATAAATAACCAAAAAGAAAAATCTGCGAAGGAAATAGTTTAATTCTGAGTGGATAGATTAATTTGCTTTCACTCCCCAACGATGCTGGTTTACGGCAGGGAATTGGCAAACAACAAAAAATGTCATGTTTAAAGACATTTCCAGAGCGAGCACATGTACCCAGCTGGAGATGAGCAAAAAAAACAGTTCTGTGTTTCATTTATTTCAAAGTAGGCCTAAACATGCATTTTATAATCCTCCTCATGAGAGTTTGGTGTTTACCTTTTTTGTAACAATTAGAAATAGCAATGTCAACAGTTTTTTTTTATTGATGTTCTATAATTTAATAAATGCAAAAAACTATAGTTTTTATATATATTGTATAACTTTATATAAAACTTTATTGGCTTTGTTATCAAATATGTTTTGCTGCTCCAGACATTTTATTTGAGGGAAGAGGGGGCCAAATGGCTCTTTCGATAGTAAAGGTTGCCGACCCCGGTCTTATACTGTCAGGAGGCCTCAGTCCAAAAATGACATGAGAGATGGTTATTGAATCGGGACATCACACCCCTTTATTTTCCTACACACTTCAAAACTTCTCTCTCGACAACACCCCCTTCCGTTAGAACCCCCCCTTCAAAACAAGAGTCCCAACCAACACCCTGCTTATAACAGGAACTACACATCAACCTTCCACAATAAAGCCACTAGATAAAATAGCTTACAGATGTGTTGTCTTTTCGATGTGTATAGCATATTTGTCAAAAGTCGATGTGAATTAATTTATTCTAGCCCTCATTACAGCGCAACAAAAACATCCTGGGGCTCGAGCGGCGTTGCTAGGCTTGTCTGTCTCAGAGCGCGATTCGCGCTGCGGTCTGCAAAATAGTTTTATTTAAAGTATTATAAAAGTGCAGAGGTGACTGAACTATTTACTGCTCAGTGTGTCTGTGCAGTGTTTCTCACACCACAAGTAGATTCTGACTGCCATATTATTTCGATCTAGCCGCTTAATTTGTCTCTCAAAGTGGACCAGATTGATGCATCTTTACTTTAAAATGTCCTATATCCTCTTCCAAGAGGGTCCAGGGTCCATCCACCATGATCTCTACTAATCCTGTGGGAAACACTGTTTTGCTTTTGTTATAAATAAATTGTGCCTTTTGGCTTAGTAACTGAATTTATTCTTTTGAGCTTTATTCCCGAAATCGGAATTCTGTTGTGTTGAGACAGTGCTACATAGAAGTTCTGGCAAACTTCATTTAATTTTGCAATCTCAAACTCAATAGGTCGCTGATGTAACCGGTTACAGCTCCTAGTGGCACTGGGGTCTTAAAAAATATTGAATTTAATTTTAGGATTGCTGCATATACCCTGTATTTTGAATCAACATCAGGTCAAACAAGGGTTTAAATGCTTGACTGAATTCAAAAGTCAAGGTACCATGAGTGTGTTTAAAATCCCACAAGCAACATACGGATAAACAGTAATTTGTGTCAAGAAACAAGTCGGAGCCGCATGGGGAGAAATATAAAAATAAGGAAATATATTATATTGCCACAGTTAATGATCCTGCAGTGATTAGAAGCATTTAAATGGAAGATAAGACTATTAATCCTAGAGGAAATTCTCTTGCCAGTTTGCTCCAAAATCCAGAATAAGTGAAAAGAAGTGTATTGCAATTTTTTTTTTTTAATTAAACTATTGTTTTACACATGGACAAGTTATTTATAACTCTAACATGCTACATATGTGAGTGCGTTTCTGGTTTGTATGTTTTGTCCACCTTCAAATTACAATCCAATAGCCTCTCATCATACTTAACAATAAAAGACCGGGCACTAGGACCTTGGGGAGTCTGCATCGCTGCTGCGCTGGCTTTCTCACTCTGCCAAGCTCTCATCAAGACATCAGGATTACAGCCAAGGAGTTTAGCTCATAGTAAATGATGCACGGAGTGAAATTGTAAGTACAGGTAGTTACAGAATGTGGCTATCTGTAGTTGTTAACGATTGTTACCTGCTTCAATTTAGGTTTACTTGAGGCAAATGAAAGGGAATATTGTAATGAGCTATGTTAACACTAAGCTAGCTAGCTAGCTATTTTGTTAGAAAATGTCTCCAGTGAGCAAGAGTGTGAACGAGCAAATTTGAAATGTAAGAAATAACTATCGACAGCTCTCTATTCTTTGCATTAATATCTATCTCTAGTATTTTAAAACAATAATAGCAGTGCCTATAGAATGTAGTTGTTTATAATCAGTTCACTAATCTTCTCTGGTCAGGGTCAAAAGACATAAGTGTTTGAGTATGTATGTATGTATGAAAGTATATTTATGTGTGTATGTGTGTATCTATCTGTATAGGTTGTTTAGATAAATTCCTTGATGCATTTCACTGCAGGTTCCCATAGCAACCCCCCCCCCCCCCCCCCCCCCCCCCCGCAGCTCAACGGTCAAGTGACGACAGTCTTCAAAGGTATATATACCTTTGAAGACTGTCGTACCTTTGAAGTCTGTCGTTACATAATTAACCGCCAGTTTTCACTTTTCGCTCAGTTCTCGTCTGACTACTTGGCTGGTTGCACCTGAACTCTGTTCTTTGGATTTGACTTGTAGTCAACTAAGATCTATTTGAACTCTGGTCTTTCACCTGAACTCGTTTCTTTCACCTGAACTTGTTTCTTTGGATTGAGAGAAGAGAAAGATGTTCCGGAGGCCCCGTGTTGTGTCCTTGGAGGCATCTGCCTCCTCCAAGAAGCCATGGACCCCACCTGATCGGAGGGGCGAGAAGTGGCGTCGCGTTCCATCCAAGCCCGTGGGCTTTCTCCACGCTGCCTCCTACGAGCATCAGCCGCAGGTGAACATCGCCTTTGGCTTTCCATCCATCCAGAGGACCGAGAAGACAGAGGAGGAAGCTGTGAGGAAGGAGCAGGTCCGGCCTGAGGAGACCGTCAGCTGTGTCAAGGATAACTTTCAAGCGTTCATAAGTCACGAGGAGATGGACGGTGAGGAGAGCCTGCAGGAAATGGTTGAGCTCGTCTTCAAGAGGGCCGTGAAGAAACCAGACTCTGCTGCAGTCTTCGCCAATCTGTGTCAGCGCCTCTCAACAGTAAGTGATGCATCTGTGACTGGAAGCTACTTTTATCCTGTTTCTTACTTAGTTGAGAAGTTGATCTTTTTTTGCAGGTTGTAACATTCATTTAAAACTTTGATAAACAAGCTATGCTAACCCCTTAATGCACACCATGGGTCATATCTTTGAGATAAATGTATTATATCATTTAATATTCCAGGTATTCATTAAATATCCTGTTTTTGATTACCAGAAATATTGATCTTTATTTTTCCTTTATTACTTTATGAACAAACATATATTTTGTATTGGACATAATATTCTTTCTCACTAGTGATGGATTGTGAAGAAACTCTTAATAATAATTTACATTTGTTTACAAGGTAAGAAAGGAAAAATTAAATGATTTGTGTTAATCAAAAACAAAATAACTAATGATTATCTGGAATATTAAATGAAGACAAATTGATTTCAGAGATATAGCAAAGAAACATTCATGCCATGCATGAAATAACATAGGGTCATTTTTGACCCATGTTGTGAATTCGAAGGGTAGCGATACAAAAAGTACTTTTTTTTTAAAATAGTAAGAAAGGAAAAATTTAAATCAGGATTTGTGATGATCATAAACAAGTTAATTGAGGAATACCTGAAATACTAAATGAATCGTCACTTTGGTTAATCAAATAATAAGTTAATTTAGAGTTGAGGATAATAATCAGCACACACTGATCACTGTTGACTGCATTTGGTGTTTGCTGTATAAAGTGATTCTTTACACATAAATAATCACCATGTTTTCCTAAGTATGTGAGTTGCATTTGTGTTAATATTTCCTTATGGTTTTCTTCTCTTCAGGTGGAATTCCAATCCTTGTCAGACTGGTCGGCCAGCGTCTCCTTCAGGTCCCTGCTGGTCAAACACTGCCAGGCAGAGTTTAAGAAGAACTTTGAAAGGGAGGACATTTCTCGGAAGGGGGGGTCCTGCCTAGAGCCAGTCAGGGACGTGAGGGTTATTGATCGACTGAGGGAAGAGAAAAACAACGCCAAACCCTCCTGTCGCTCCATACATACCATCCGGTTTATTGGGGAGCTGTTCCTCTCCAAGGTTCTGGATGACAAAGCCATGCACTACTGCATCAGGAGGCTGCTGCAAAATGGAGACGGGCCGTCTCTCGAGAGCCTCTGTGAGCTCCTCCAGCTCATCCAGCAGGACCTGGAGGTGGTCACGTCCAGGGAGGTGATGGACTCGTACTATAACCAGCTGAAGTTCGTCGCAGAGAAAGGGAGGAGGGCACCAAGGCTCTCCCTTTTGTTGAAGGACACGGTGAAGGCAAGGAAGTGAGCAGGCTCCACCCCCCACACACCAACCTCACTGATGGATGACCGAGGGCATCTCCTCAATCCACGCTGCTGGGAGGACTCGGCGACTTTAAACTGGTGGTGGTTTCTCATCACTGGAAACTGTCCAGACCTTCTGCCCTGCACAGTGAGGAAAATAAAGATAGTTACACCATCAAAACTACAACAATCCTTATTTCTAGTTATCATCATCTGACACGGTTGAGGGATCACCTTTACACTGTGACAGACAAACCCAGCTGCTGGGCTGCTCATGTTTGAGGAGCCACAGCATGATGCTATCCACCTGGCCACTTTACGCAGTGCTGCAGAGAAACAGAGTAAAACCGGCAGAGATAATTTTTCTATCTGTTTGTATCTTCAGCCACTTTGTAAGCAAGTATAATAATTATTATCAGTGTCTGTGAAAATGTGTCAAATAGCAAATGAGAGATGAGATATTTTCAAAACGTTTACATCATGTTTCTGATCCTCACCGGCTCAGGTGAACAGTTCCTTCAGTCAGCGGTTTGTAAAGTTTCCACCTCGTCTTCATTGATCCATACTGTAAACTCAACATTTGTCACTTTAACCCTGTACAGACTTTGGAGAACGCCGTTATTGTAAAGTTGTATTGTATTGTATACCACAGTACATGTGAATGTAAATACACTTGTGCTTTTTTCTATTCTAAATAAAGGATATGACATGATATTACACAGTGTGATTTTGGTTTATGATGTCTTATCGCCGTAATTATGAAGGAAGAGAAGGAAACATAACAAATCCTGATAACAGACTGATATTCATACATTTTCTGATACTGCAGCTCCAAGTTGAGTTAATCTGATCATGTTGTCCTCTTCATTTGTTTACTTGACAACTAAATAGAGGTTTTATTTAAGATGACACCAGAAAAGTAATAAGTGAACATGTAATACTTTCTACTAATGCAATGAAATATAAAAACAATTTAAAAATACAAATAGAATATAATATACTATAATTGAACGTTATCGCTGGGATTAACTGAGGCTATGTTAATTAATTCAAACTGTTACTTAACGGAAGCACAATGCAAAAGAGCATAAGTGGAACATACCATGCTGACAGTGACCTGCAGCTGGACAGGATCAATGTCTTCTATAATGAGAAGTTCATTTCAGTCTTACTTTTAGGTGAAATAAATGGCATTTCTCTCGTTCTGATGTGTATCAATGTCTCCTACTGAAAAAAAAGTCACTCAAACGATAGATCTACACTGAGTGACTTTCAAGTGTAGATTTAGCACCGGTTTGTCAAAATGTAGACCAATTAAAGTTGTTTAAATCAGTTTTGGCATCAACTCGACAAGTTGATTTCCTCTCGATATGAGTTTTCATGGCTGTACAGTGTGAACAGGAAGAGGCTGAGTACACCGCCCTTCGGGCTGTTTGTGAGGAAGTCCAGGATCCATTCTGATGTAGATGATAATTCCCCCAGAGGTGTGTAAACTGAGTGGAGGGCAGTGGAGATGGCATCATCTGTGGATCTGTTGGTTCTGAAGACAAACTGATGAGGGTCTGGACTGGTTGGGATATTGCTCCTCTTCTTTGGTGAACAAGTTTTCTCTCATGCATTCATAATGCATAAATTACATAGTCTTGTTTTTATAAGACAACTTTTTAATTCTAGCTTTTCAAAGCACTCAAGGTCACCTTACACTAGTGCAATAGTTGTAAGGTGGAGTTTTCATCGTCGAAATTCTTAATGATCAATTCATCGATCGGCGATTGATTGTGATTATGTGGAGGGGCTACAGCTCTGGAGGCTAACACTGCTGCAACTTTTGCGGCGAAATGCACTTAAAACCCGGGTATGAGTTTATTTTAAAGCGAGCGACGGAGTTGGCAACAAGCTGCTGGTGACCGGCACCGGTTCGTGCAGTTCGGGGTGCGTGGAGCAAATCTGTACGGGCCACAAAAGTTATAAGGTGCAGCTCTCTCTCCCCCTCCTCCGCTTCGCCGCCCGGGCCTTGCAGGAAAGGCTGTCCGCTGAGCGAGTGCCAAAGCACGGGTAATTTGCAGCCGGGGGGGGGGGTCCTTGAACACGTTCCGGTGCTATTTTCTAACAAAGCTCCACGAAAACAGCTGTTTTCTATTTAAACCTGCTGCTTCTGCTGGGGCGACACAAACACACAGAAGCTACGACTCGGGTTAGCCTCCGAGAGCATTGTTTCTCCACACCGGACCCGAAATGGGATCTCCCCCCCACCTCCCAGTCCGATGTTTCTCGGGTGGGGTGCCACATATCCCTGCAATACTGCTGTAAATACGTGCACAAGCAACCATTCCAGAGAGTGCTGCAACTTTAAACACAAACTAACAGCAAGCTAGCATTAGCTCCCCACAAACAGCTGTTTTCTATATATACTTGCTGCGTTAGCTCGCCTCTGCTACCCGTAAACAAACACCGACATGTCCCCGGAACAAACGTTCGTAACTTACCCCGACCGCAGGCTCTGCTTCTCGGCCAGAGCTCCACCTCTAACCCCGCTCCCCGCTGGGTAGCTTCCCAGCTTCTCAGCCCCGAGCTGAGGAGGTGGCTGTGGCTCGTAATTTACCCCGGTCTCCTCCTCCGCTAGATCTCTGTTTCTGGGGGGGGGGGCTATGCCATGTAGACTGACTGTGATGTCAATTCTGGTCGTAATCCCATTCGACGCACTCAAGCGTATAGTTTTGGGGAAGGTAGAAATGCCAGATACCCAAATTAACATGTAGAAGCACTACAAAAGTGGAATTTTCATAATATGTCCCCTTTAAATGTCACCATCTGCCCCCCCACTACAAGCACACAAGCAAACAGAGAGATAAAGAGAGGGCTGGGGGATGGCTATGAGGACCATCATCATTTACCCCCCGAACCCCTACATTGAACGGGTTACATACAACAACAAGCGGAAAATCGCAGGCTGACCGGCGCAGAGAAATGCAGGTCCGGTCTGAATAGCCAGGCGGGTGCGCGCTTGAGAATAGCGGTGCGCAGCCGCTACATGGTGTGCTGCTGCCCTCCCTGCTTTTCCACTCAAGCCTTTTTTTTTCACCGGCGGTCACCACACACACAACTCGCCTCCTTCACTTTACGGCTGAGAGTGAGTGCCAGTCAGCTGGGCCGCTGAATGCTATGGGGGAAGGACTGAATTGCACATGCGCGTCTCTTTCGGAAAAAAAGGCCAAATAATTGTTTCAACTCGATTATAGTAGTTTTGAGATCGTTTGACCCCATAATCGAAATCGCGATTAAAACTTGATTAATTGCACAGCCCTAGAAGACACAAACGCAATATTCCTGTTTAAAATTATGAGTTTTTAGATGACATTTTAAAAAGGAGAGAGAGTCAATGTTTCAAATGTCTGGTGGTAGGGAGTTCCATGGGGGGGGGCAGCAGAGCGACCGAAGGCTCTAGATCCCATGGTTGTCAAACAAACAGATGGTACAGTGAGGTGGAGAGAAGAAGATCGGAGAAGTGACTTCTGACCGTTTATTGTAGCTCATCTTAGGCACGTAGACAGGTCCTGGCAGATACATATGGCGTCCTTGCAGTTTAGTTACCGATAAACAGAACGGAATTAATCCCCAAAATGTAACGGGTACACAGTACACAGCATTTTGGATTACGATCTAATTTGAACATGAGTTTGGGTTATCAACCATAGGCAAGCGATTGTCAAAACAACGTACGTAGCTGTAAACTTATATCAATTATGCTAAGTCACTGCATGGATGAAGACTCTTCATATGACGAGTTAATGCTTTACTTTGGCCAAATGTCCTACCACACTGGGTGCAACTAAATGGTTTCTCACCTGTATGTCTTCTCATGTGGTTAGTTAAACAGTTTTTTATTCTGAATCTTTGACCACACTCAGAGCAACTAAATGGTTTCTCTCCTGTATGAATTCTCATATGCACCTTTAAGTGAGCCTTTTCTGTAAATCTTTTACCACACTGAGAGCAACTAAATGGTTTCTCTCCTGTATGACTTCTTATATGTACATTTAATGAGTCCCTTTCTGTAAATCTCTGACCACACTGAGTGCAACTAAATGGTTTATCTCCTTTATGAAGTCGCATGTGTACAGTTAAATTGCCACTTCTGCCAAATGTTTGACCACAATGAGTGCAACTAAATGGTTTCTCTCCTGTATGACTCAACATATGACGGGTTAATGTGCCATTTCGGCTAAATTTCATACCACACTGGGTGCAACTAAAGGGTTTCTCTCCTGTATGACTTCTCATATGCACAGTTAAATGACCACTTTGGCTAAATTTTCTAGCACAATGAGAGCAACTAAATGGTTTCTCTCCTGTATGAACTCTAATATGTTCAGTAAGAGCACCCTTGTAACGATATCTTTTAGCACAATGAGTGCAACTAAATGGTTTCTCTCCTGAATGAACTCTAATATGTTGAGTAAGAGCGCTCTTATAACGATATCTTTTAGTACACTCAGAGCAACTAAAGGGTTTCTTATCAGTTTTACATCTCATATCACTTAGAGGCTGTTTGTTATTTCTTATATTTAAGCCAGGCCCAGGTTCACTGGTCAGAATCCAATCATCTTCACTGACTTCAGTCTCAGAGGAGTCTTCAGTCTTGTCCTCAGGACCTGGTTGTAAATGTCCCTCAGGACCTGAGTTCCTGGCTGGTTCTGGGCCTCCACAGTCTGTTCTGTTCTCCTCAGTCTGAATCTGTTGTGGCTGTGTCAACTGAGCTTTCTCTTCTTCTTCTTCACTCTTCACAGCGACAGGAGTCAATGTGAACTTCATATCAGCCTCCTCCAGTTGTTGAAGCTGCTCTCCCTTCTGATTGGTCCACAGTTCCTCCAGCTCCTCTTTAATGTGGGGGGGCTCTGGGTCCTCCTGGTCCACAAGCGAGCTCCACTGCTGCTGCTCAGAGGGAACCTCTTCTTTACTCACCACCAGTTGCAGGATGTCTGCAGGGAGAGTAGAGAGGTATGGTGTTTTTTGGTCTCAAACGGTCACAATACTTTTCCCATACCGATAATTTATATTTAGTTTGTGAGGCTACAGTAGTGTGCAGGTCAATCCTGGGTTTGAAATGCCAGAATTACAATGTCATTTATGTTCATTATTTCATTCAGAAAAAATGAAAATAATTCATGTCTGCTACAACTTTTTACTTCTTTTAAATCAAGTCTTTTCTGTCTGTCGCTGCCTTTTCGTAAGACACATCCAAGGCTTTGTATTCAGTCATTGACTGAATATCATTCTCCTATTTAGTCTCATGCTACTTTTTATTTTCTATTCTTTGAATAAATTTAAATGATAGACTTAAAGGTCTAGCCTAATAATTGGTTTCATAGCAAGGCATAACACTATGATTGGTATGAATAAATAAACAGGCAAAATGAGCAGAAATTAAACAATTAAAAAAAACAATCATTTTAGGAATTGATACATATGAAGTACAGTTCAAGGCAAGGGATAGTGATGGATAAAGTTTTCTTTAAAAAACAAGTTAAGTCTTTCATTCTCACTTTCCACCTTAAAACTATGAAATTAACAGAACTTTGAGCTAGTTCATGAGAGGTGTGAACTTGCACAACACTGCTTAAATGACACAAATGAATGAGACAATAGTTTGATGGAGGTCTTTGTCTGTGGTGACCCATGGCATGTACTTTTCCATTTGTAGCCAAGCCTGGTTAAATCTACACTTCCCTGGCATAGGGCATTATCCCGCCTGTTTCCCCACCGAACTTTTCAATTAGTATGAGAGCGTATGCCTGCTTATATTTTGAGCGCATTTCTTTTAAAAGAATATGAATTATTTAAAACTCAGCATAAATGAACGACATGAAAATATGAAAATAACTAATTTCCATGACATCTCCAAAAGTTTTGGGATTTAATTTTTTTCAAGCACTTTTCCAGGCCTGAAAATAAACAAAACCTGGAAGAACCTTGAACTTAGCTACCATCAGCAGTTTAGCTCCACTAGCTGTGCGAGCACAGAGCAGCTTAGCTCCACTAGCTTAGCTAGCACAAAGCATTATAGCTCCACTAGCTTAAATAGCACAGAGCAGCTTAGCTCCACTAGCTCAGCTAGCTTTCCAGCTCCAGTGAGCAGGGACTGACCTGCTCTGTGCAGCCGGACTTCGAGCTTCATCATGGCATTGAGCAGCCTCCTCTGGCGGCAGATCTCCAGCTCTTCAGTATCACAAGAGTCTTCATTCTGGTCCTCAGGACCTGGTTGTAAATGTCCATCAGGACCTGAGTTCCTGGCTGGTTCTGGGCCTCCACAGTCTGCTCTGTTCTCCTCAGTCTGACTCTGATGAAGCTGTGTCCACTGAGGTTTATCTTCGTCTTCTTCACTCTTCACAGCGAACGGAGTCAATGTGAACTTCATATCAGCCTCCTCCAGTTGTTGAAGCTGCTCTCCCTTCTTATTGGTCCACAGTTCCTCCAGCTCCTCTTTAATGTGGGGGGTCTCTAGGTCCTCCTGGTCCACAGACGAGCTCCACTGCTGCTGCTCAGAGGGAACCTCTTCTTTACTCACCACCAGTTGCAGGATGTCTGCAGGGAGAGTAGAGAGGTATGATGTTTTTTGGTAAAAAACAGTGTCATACTAGCAAAAACTTTATCGACACTTTTTTGAAATAAGAGAGTGTCTCTATCTGAGCCAGTGGCACCGGACTTCTGTAGTTTGATAGAATGATATTTAGTTTGTGAGGCTACAGTAGTGTGCAGGTCAATTCTGGGTTTGAAATGCCCGAATTACAATGTCATTTATGTTCATTATTTCATGCTGAAAAATAGGAAATAATTCATGTCTGCTACAACTTTTACTTCTTTAAATCAAGTCTTTTCTGTTTGTCGCTGCCTTTTATTAAGTCACATCCGAGGCTTTGTATTCAGTCATTGACTGATTCTCCTATTTTATGTCATGCTATTTCTTATTTGCTATTCTTTGAACTGTAATAACGTTTTAAATTGGACCTGATGTTTATATTTGTGTCTTCTACACTTTGTCTTAATGCTTTTACATTTTTTTGTCAAACATTAAGATCAACTTCTTGAAGCTGTTTGTGACGAGCTGCTCTGCTCACATTAAGTCGATTTTAGAGCCACAACTCACAAATGCTTCTGGTTAGGGTTAGGGTTAGCTAGAGAAGCACCTTAGCTCCACTAGCTGTGCTAGCACATAGCAGCTTAGCTCTGCTAGCTTTCCGGCTCCGGTGAGCAGGGCCTGACCTGCTCTGTGCAGCCGGACTTCGGGATTCATCACGGCATCGAGCAGCCTCCTCTGGCGGCAGATCTCCAGCTCTGACTGCTCCACTCTGTCTTCGTACTCGGCCATGGTTTCCTCAATCACCGCGAGGATCTCCTCAGCCGCCACCGTTAGCCGCTCGGTTAGCATCGCTCTCAGCGACGGGACTTGAGCCGTTTCTCCTCCTTTCTCCACCTGCAGCAGAAAGTCTTCAGCTGCAGCGTTGATCCGCTCATGTACCGACACCCGCAGCAGCTGCACGGCAGATATGTTCCTCCTTTCTGCGCACATCGAGACTCGGAGCGAGCAAAGAGAGCCCGCGGCAAGTAAACAAAGACACCGAGTTCAGACCCAACAGTGACCCCTGCTGGACGACGAGGAAACTAAAGTATTAATACTGCACAGTAGAAATAGTCTATCAGGAGTACATGTTAAACAATTACTAAAGTATGGGCAACAAATACCTAACCCTGAATTAAAACTAAAAAAAAATATATATATATATATATACACATATCCATAGATGCCGGATGAATCTATGCGATGTCTTCTGCTTCTTTGGATTATTCAATGCGCTGTTGTTGAAAGCAAAGCCGCTCAATTAGCCTCAAAACACTGCTTTATGATCTGCTTATCCTATCAGTGTTTGTCAACTGTTGTCATTTCAAAGATTGAAATGTTGTAATGCTAATTCACATGTACTTGCCAAGGAGTAAGTAAGGAGGTACTTGTGGCTTTTTGTAATCCAATAAAAATCTGTTTATTTTTACACTAGGGTCTGAAGTAAGTCTCATGCATGTACATTGCCAAAGTTACTGGAGAGAAAAAAAACGAGGATAAGAAGTCCAGTTCTATTTTAAAATCCTAAATTATATTAGATGTCAGCGGATGCTTTTATCTTGGTCGTGGACTGCAACTGTCACATTGTTCACTTAAAAGCGAGTTTGAATGGCCGTCATGGCAGGTTTGGTTTCGAGGACTCCAAATAAACGTTTGTCTTTTATATGTGCTGCTCTAACTTCAATCAGGTCCTACGTCACAATCAAAGCATTCCATCCCCCCATTCATCTTTCTATCTAAAAGTCTCTTGTGGGTCTGACCTTTCAAGCTGGGTTTGAGTGACGTACACTTGTTCACAACTTCGTGGTTTCAACTGTAACGGCAACTTTCATAATTTCCTTTTTTTCCTTCTCCTTCGGTTGCCATTACTACACAGGTGGGATCAGCAGTGATCTCACGCACACGCATCCACAGATTTCAACTCGATATTTGCAGTTTAGCTTGTTTATTGAGGCAGTTGTAGATTACATGAACGTATTGGGTTTTTCCAATTCTGTAAGTTGTGTGCTGCTCTCTCCCTGGTTTGGTGAAAGCTGAGTGCTCTCCTTCTATCTGTGCCTTCCATTTCATGTCATATATGCCCCTACCTATAACGCCCTGTGCATCTAATGACCGCCACCAAGTGCCAAAAATAATACTTAAGGGGATCTAACCAAAATAATATGACATGCCAACAATAGATATTAATGGCTCCTACATCGACTTTCAAAAGATTAAGGTCCCAGATTTGTATACTGACACAACATTGATCATGACTTTTATGTGTTTTTCTTTGTGAAGTAATGTAAAGTCATGATTTAGAAATGTATCCACCAAACACACATTTTTTGAGGGGGATTTCAAGGTGAGATCACCTGAGTATAGATTTAAAAATCCTTTTAAAAATTCTTTAAATGTTAATTTGATTGAGTTTGAAGGGTGAACTATCCCTTTAAACTTTCCTCTCACAAGGAACCCCCCCTTAATTAATTGTTTTCGGTTTCTGTTTTATTTATTTTTTACTGCTTAATTGTTTTATTATTAGTTTTTTTTTGTGTGCATTGGCCTTCTGGGGGCTTAATACTATTAGAATGCTGAGTATGTTCTTTAAATATGCTTCTCTGCTAGAATACGACATTATCTGTAGTGTGAGGTTAACTCGATTGCTTGTTTATACTGTTTGTCTTACATTGAATTGTATGATCTGTTATATTGTTTCAATCGAGTGTTGGAGAGTTTTACACCTCTTCCGCAACAGACTAAAGACACATCTCTACCAACTACACCTTGGATTGAAAAAATAGACAAAAGCTTCTGTTTAGTTTTACTTACATTTAGCACTTTTTTTGAAGCAAGTTGTACTAACGTGATTCTCATTGTTCTGGGTTTGCACCCTCATGGTTGAATGCATTTATTGTAAGTCGATTTGAATTTAAATTAAATTAAATTAAATATTGGGGATTTGCCCTTTTAAAAAGAACTACGATACATTAAAGGCTTAATTCTTTGGTTCAAGCTCAACTTGTTACATGATTATTGTCTGAATATTCCAGAGTGGAGACGTGGGATGACAGTGACATGCTCTCAGTGATATAACACCACCTCAGTTCCACTGATGTAAACAGGGTTCTATGTCTTTGCCTCCTTTTTCCTGAAGTCAAAAACCAGCTCCTTGGTTCTGCTCACGTTGAGCAGCACCTTGTTCTCTGCACCACAATTTGTCAAATTATGGACGAATCAAAGCCAATTTGAGTTTTGACCTTTTTTAAACTTTTCATTGAAACATTCAGTCCATCCTTTGTAAGTTTATCAGATGTTGTAGTAACCAATTCAAATCTGTCTGAACGTTACCGCTGGGATTAAATGAGGATATGTTAATTCATTCAAACCGTTACTTAACACTTAGCACAATGCAAAAGAGCGTGAGTGGAACATACCGTGCAGACAGTGACATGCAGCTGGACAGGATCAATGTCTACTATAATAAGATAAGTTCATTTCAGTCTTACTTTTAGGTGAAATAAATGGCACTTTCTCTCTCGTTCTGATAATGTGTATCAATGTGTCCTAATAAAAAAAAAGTCACTCAAACAATAGATCTGCACTGAGTGACTTTTTAGTGTGGATTTAGCTGAGGTTGGTCAAGATGTGGACCAATTAAAATTGTTTAACTCAGTTTTGACATGTTTTTTTTCATTTATTCATTCTATCCACTTGACAAATTGATTTCCTCTCGATATGAATTTACATGGGTGGACAGTGTGAACAAGAGGAGGCTGAGTACACAGCCCTGGGGGTCTGTTTGTGAGGAAGTCAGGTATCCATTCTGATGTAGGTGATGTTTTCACCCAGAGATGTGTAAACTGAGTGGAGGGCAGTGGAGATGGCATCATCTGTGGATCTGTTGGTTCAGAAGGCAAACTTGTGAGGGCACCACAAAATAGGCAACTGAAAAATAATCATAGTTATAATAATGATGTAGCCGAGCATTTTGTTGTATCATAGGTCCGGCCTCAGCCAACAAAGGACACGAGAGCAGATCATGCGCTCGTGACAGCACACCCGTTTATTCTCCGTTCATTTTACAACTTCACTCATCACAGAACCCACTTCCTTTAAAAAAACCCTTTCAAAATAAGAGTCACTACCAACAACCCGCTTTAGCAGGAAATACAAATCAACCCTCAACAATAACGTCATTAAATAAAATAACTTACAATTATAATACCGATATAATTTCAGTATAGAAATATTAGGCACCTTTTAGGTATGTATATCACGTATTTTTTTCTCGGGGGGGGGGGGGTGGGCATCATAAAGGAGTTATGCTTTGGGCACCAAAATGGCTAGCAGCAGCACTGGGTGAGGGTCTAGGCTGGTTGGGAGGTTGCTCCTCTTCATGGAGAACCTATTTTCTCACATGCAATCATAATGCTTAAATTATATTATCTTATTTTTACAAGACAGCAATTTATTTCTAGCGTTTCAGAGCACTCAAGGTCACCTTACACAGCAGATATAAAAACACAACAAAAAACAATGCATCAAAAACATCAATAAAATTAATCAATTTAGAAGTGAATAAAGCATGTGGTTTGGAAATGGAAGACAATAGGGCTGTTCGATTATGGAAAAAATCATAATCACGATTATTTTGGACTATCAAAATCACAATTATTCAAATGATTATAAATATGTGGTCTTAATCTGAAGTATATGCTTTATTCTTTAAATGACTGGAGCGTGCGCAATAAAGGGAATCACTTCCGGTTCAGGTAAACACCAATGACGGCTGTGTGTATTATTCCTCCATGAAACCAGGATATCGGTGCCCGGTTATTCAAACCCTTAATGATGGCAACCCTAACACTCTCCAAAAAAAAACCATTGTAACTGAGAACTTTGAAATTTTCTCTCATTATTAAATGTCCCCATCTGTCCCCCCCCCCCCCCCCCCACTACAAGCAGACAGAGATAAAGAGAGGGGTGGGGGATGGCTATGAGGAACATCATCATTTACCCCCTTAACCCCTACATTGAACGGGTTACATACAACAGCAAGCGGAGAATGGCAGGCTGACCGGCGCAGAGAAATGCAGGTCCGATCTGAATAGCCAGGCGGGAGCACCCTTGAGAATAGCGGTGCGCAGCCGCTACATGGTGTGCTGCTGCAGTGTGAGCTGCCCTCCCTGCTTTTCCACTCACGCTGTTGTTTCACCGCCGGTCACCACCCACACAACTCGCCTCCTTCACTTTACAGCTGCTTGAGAGTGAGTGCCAGTCAGCTGGGCCGCTGAATGCTTTTGGGGAAGGACTGAATTGCGCATGTGCTGCTCTTTTGACAAAAAAAAGTCAAGTAATCGTTTCAACTCGATTATAGTAGTTTGGAGGTCGTTTGACCCCATAATCGAAATCGCGATTAAAACTCGATTAATTGCACAGCCTTAGAAGACAATCAAACGCAATATTTCTGTTTAAAATTATGAGTTTTCAGATGATTTTAAAAAGGAGAGAAAGTCAATGTTTCAAATGTCTGGTGGTAGGGAGTTCCAGGGGGGCAGCAGAGCGGCCGAAGGCTCTAGATCCCATGGTTGTCAAACAAACAGATGGTACAGTGAGGTGGAGAGAAGAAGATCGGAGAAGTGACTTCTGACCGTTTATTGTAGCTCATCTTAGGCACGTAGACAGGTCCTGGCAGATACATATGGCGTCCTTGCAGTTCAGGACCCGATAAACAGAACGGAATTAATCCCCAAAATGTAACGGGTACACAGTACACGGAATTTTGGATTCGGATCCAATTAGGAAATTAGTTTGTGTTCCCAACCTTAGGCAGGACATTGTTAAAACAACTTATGTAGCAGTCACCTTATATCAATTATGTTCAGTCACTGCATAAACGAGGACTACTCATATGATGAGTTAATGAGCTTCTCTGGCTAAATGTCTTACCACACTAGGTGCAACCAAAACAGTGATTCTCAAACGGTTTGTGGCGCACTCAACCGGTGGGGCGCAGAGGCAGAACAGGTGCGGCGTGCGACCGGGAGGGGGAAATGTAAGGCGGAACTAATAATAATAACAAACTAATGTCACGTCTGCATCTCTTTAACAGCGGAGCAGCAAACAAATTGCTCTTCTGCCGTAGCATAATAATGTGGATTTAATGTTCATGTGTATTGTGATGGAAATCTGGAGATACAAAAGGCTGGAAACATCAAAGTTATCTACGTGTATTTAATAAGGGGCTCTCTGCAGAAAGGATCAACACAGGGAAACCACAAGGATCTCAGAGTGAAGATGGAGAACAGTCTAATTCACAGATCTTGTATAGCAGGACTAAGGGATGTCTCTCTGAACCATTCCAGACAGGTTCCATAGGTGGGGGAAGGAGAGGAATCTAAACATAACAGCTGATTCACATGCGTTTCTTTAGGTGATAAGACATACACTCCTTCCTTTGATGGGTTATTAAGTTGCAAAAGGTCTCACTGAATTTACGTCATAAACAGTTCCGACCATAAAATAGCTCAAGTCATAACACATTTGGTGTATGTAAATAAAAGTCAAAAGTCTCTTAACAAGGCTGCAAACACTTACTATCCAGATACAAAATGGTTTGTCAATCATGCTTAGTTAATTTTTCTACTACAGTATGTTACGTAAATACACATGTTAAACTTGGCCCATTTTTGTCATCATCTTGTTGGGGCTTGGGAGCAGGTGGGGCATCACAGAAAAAGTCTGAGAACCACTGAATCAAACGGTGTCTCTCCTGAATGACTTAACATGTGATTAGTTAAATGGCCACTTTGGCTAAATACTTTATCACACTGAGTGCAACTAAATGGTTTCTCTCCTGTATGAATTGTCATATGCACAGTAAGGCTGCTCTTATGACTAAATGTCTTATTACACTGAGAGCAACTAAATGGTTTCTCTCCTGTATGAATTCTACTGTGTATAGTGAGAGTGGCCTTACGACTAAATCTTTTACCACACTGGGTGCAACTAAATGGTTTCTCTCCTGTATGAGTTCTACTATGTTCAGTAAGAGCGCTCTTATGTCTAAATCTTTGAGCACACTCAGAGCAGCTAAAGGGTTTCTTGTCAGTTTTACCTTTCATATCACTTAGAGGCTGTTTGTTATTTCTTATATTTGAGCCAGGCCCAGGTTCCCTGGTTGGAATCCAATCATCCTCACTGTCTTCAGTTTCAGAAGATTCTTCAGTCTCAGGAGAGTCTTCAGTCTTGTCCTCAGGACCTGGTTGTAAATGTCCATCAGGACCTGAGTTCCTGGCTGGTTCTGGGCCTCCACAGTCTGCTCTGTTCTCCTCAGTCTGACTCTGATGAGGCTGTGTCAAATGAGGTTTCTCTTCGTCTTCTTCACTCTTCACAGCGACAGGAGTAGATGTGAACTTATCAGCCTTCTCCGGGTGTTGAAGCGGCTCTCCCATCTGATAGGTCCACGGTTCCTCCAGCTCCTCTTTAATGTGGGGGGGCTCTGGGTCCTCCTGGTCCACAGACGAGCTCCACTGCTGCTGCTCAGAGGGAACCTCTTCTTTACTCACCACCAGTTGCAGGATGTCTGCAGGGAGAGTAGAGAGGTATGATGTTTTTTGGTCTCAAACAGTGTCACAATACCATCAATTTATCGATTCTTTTCTGAAACAAGAGAGTGGCTCTATCTGAGCCAGTGGCACCAGGATTCTGTAGTTTGATAGATGATACGTAGCTTGTAAGGCTACATTAGTGCCCAGGTTAATCATGGGTTTGAATGCCAATATTACAATTCATGTTCATTATTTCATGCTGAAAATAATTCATGTCTGCTACAACTTTAACATCTTTTAAGTCAAGTCATTTCTGTTTGTCGCTGCCTTTTATTAAGTCACATCCGAATCTTTGTATTCAGTCATTGACTGAGAATCATTCTCCTATTTTATCTCATGCTATTTCTTATTTTGTATTCTTTGAACTGAAATAGGGTTTTTAAATTGGACCTGATGTTTATATTTGTGTCTACTACACTTTGTCTTAATGCTTTTAAAGATTTAGTTAAAAATTCAGATTAACTTCTTGAAAGCAGTTAGTAAGGAGCTGCTCTGCTCACATTAAATAGATTTTAGAGCCACAACTCACAAATGTTTCTACCGAGGAAAAGCAAGCTCCACTAGCTTAGCTAACAAGAGCAGCTTAGCTCCACTAGCTGCGCTAGCACAACGCAGTTTAGCTCCACTAGCTTAGCTAGCACAACGCAGTTTAGCTCCACTAGCTGTGCTAGCACATAGCAGCTTAGCTCAACTGGCTGAGCTAGTACATACCAGCTTAGCTCCACTAGCTGTGCTAGCACAGAGCAGCTTAGCTCCACTAGCTCAGCTAGCTTTCCGGCTCCAGTTAGCAGGGACTGACCTGATCTGTGCAGCCGGACTTCGGGCTTCATCACGGCATCGAGCAGCCTTCTCTGGCGGCAGATCTCCAGCTCTGACTGCTCCACTCTGTCTTCGTACTCTGCCACGGTTTCCTCAAGCACCGCGAGGATCTCCTCAGCCGCCGCCGTTAGCCGCTCGGTTAGCATCGATCTCAGCGACGGGACTTGGGCCTTTTCTCCTCCCTTCTCCACCTGCAGCAGAACGTCTTCAGCGGCCGCGCTGATCCGCTCATGTACCGACACCCGCAGCAGCTGCACAGCAGACATGTTCCTTAGTGATGTGTCCTCCCGTGTCGAGGCTTCGAAGCGTGTGTCGAGTAATCCAGGAGGATTTTTGATAAGCGCGTATCAAGGTTCGTGTTGATGACATTCGAAGCCTCGCGAGCCGTCCAAACCACGTGACTGATTCAGGAAGTAGTTCGCGGGTTTGGTGTGCGATTTTAAATAAAAGGGGCTGCGCAACGCAATGGATTCCCCCTCATATGTACGTGTCCTGGGACTTTATTGTGCGTTTGCTTGCAATATAGTCTAGAGAATTGGGGGGGAATAAATAATTTATTTCAAAACTTGCGGTATCTTTTCTTTGTACCCCAGCTTCATCTGTGCCCTGTGAAAGGATCTTTTATAAAGCAGGCGAAATTATTTCTAAAAAAAGAAACCGCTAGAAACCCAGCACTGTTGAAAAGCTGTTGTTTTTAAATAAACATAAACTGTTATCCCTATTGTCCGTGTTGCATTTTGTCCCCACACACATAAGCACAGTCACAAACCAACTAACACAAGCACATTCACATCACAACCCTCTCACCAATTTTTTTCCACTTTCCCTTTTGACCCCGCCATTGTATCATAAAGACAGACACCACATTAATAAGTTCATAATTGTTTTTTTGGCATCACAAACATCATTCATTCATTTATTCTGTTAAGTTATCTTGACTCGCGTAGTGTAACTTGGCGTAAAATGTATGAGCGTAGCGTCTGTTTAAAGGGGATATATTATGCCCATTTCACCACATTTGATATGGTTCCTTGGGGTCTCAATGAAATGTCTGTAACATTTTTTGGTAAAAATACCACAAGGATCATTTAAAACAGCACCTTTTTACTCTGTCTAAAACAGCCCTCCTGAGATCAAGCTGTTTTGAGGGCCCCGCCCCCCTCTCACCCCGCCCCCATCTTACCCCTCTCATCCCTCCCCCTTCTCACCCCTCCCCCCTCTCATGGAGGTGTAGGACATTACGTTTTTACCTCCATTAATTAGCCTGTTTGAATGTGTTCTTCAACATCTATAGGGCAGATTATGGGCATTTATGTCTAAAAGGAATAGAGCAGTAAGTTTTTTTTTTTTTTATGCATGAGATATCAGTCATTTCTGCAATAAAATTATGACTGAGGAATAAAATACATAAATTACTCTTTCCTCTGTATTACTTTGCTAACTGCTCATCTTACACGTGTCAATTGTTGACATGTTACATATCAAACATTAAAAGCACACAACTGTTTCTATAAACTTTTATTGTCAGAAAGATTGCTAGAAAGATTGCCACAGAGCTTTTTAATCAGTTATTAAATGTACTGGCTGGGACAGAGGTAATAAATACATTCATTACAAAAATACAATTTGTGCCATCAGTAGCTATACTGTAAACAAATGAACACTTTATATTTGTGTGTCACCTTTTATTCTCTAAATACAATGTGAACTTTGCTCAGCCGTTACAGGTATTTGGCGTACAGAAGCTTTGTGAGCTGGTGTTGAGGCCCTCTGGGCCGGAGAATCAGGGTGGTCCTGCCCTCCTGCTCGGTGCTCCAGATCCGCAGAGTGTTCCCTGATGCTCAGGGAAGTTATACAGGGTTCAGACCTGCCCTTGATTGAAACTCGACACATAGCTGGCAATAACTTCCTGCTTGTCAGGTTTCTCATACTAGGCAGAGAGATCCTCAGGTTTTGAGATCTTCAGCAGCTCATTCACATATGGGGCCGGGTCCTGAAAAACCTCGTGAAAGATGAGGTCCAACAGGTTATCCATGTAATCTGTAATACAAATTGGGGGAAAAGTTGGACATTTTGCACTTTTTTGTATTTATTATTTTCTTTTTATAATTATATTATTCTATTTATCGTGAAGACAATAAATAAATGGTCTTTAAACAGGTTAACATGAGGATTAATGGTGAAGACCATTTAAAGACAGCAGTTAATTGATATGTTATTTATGTTTCACATACTGTTTTCACATTGTTTGGCTTTTAAATAGAGCCTGTGAGAATCACGGAAGATTGCATCTGCTTTCAACGGCTTTCTGTGCACTCGCCCTTCTTATATATTACATCTGTCCCCGCCGACACACAGGACAAACCTCAAACAGCTCCAGGAGGCAGTTTTCATAGACAATATATGTGGGTGTCTTATGAACAGGGTTGGAAGATTCCAATCTATTAGAACGACAAAGATTTCACCAAAAGGCTGCAACAGCTAAAAAAGTGTAGGATGGTAATCTATGTGATTATTGAAATGTTTAGATTAAATATTGAGTCACTCACGTCACATCTTGTCCTCTCCCTCCTCCAAGCGAGGTCTCTTACAGCTGAGGTCCCAACACCGACATCAGTGCAGCACAGTTTTCTGTGTGCCTATGATAAAACAGACACAATATCCATGGAGTCACAACAAATGAGATGCTGTTACAACTTTAACACGGAGACACAATCAATGACATGACGAAGTAACTGAGGGTAAACCAACCTGTACTTTTGTAGTGAGGTCGCAGTGTTTTCATAGAAAGCTGCGTTCCATGTGTGCGCATCTTTGGTGGGTCCGTCTGGCATGCTACGTGATGTAGTCTAGCACCGTGAACAGATGTGCTTGCCTGAACACCAAAAGCAGCAATGTTATTCATGTTTGTACTACTGTCATGCATACAAGGATACAAGAGCACATTTCCCCAACTAGGGCTGGTAATGAATAATCGTTCTATTCCCGCACATTATGACAACAACATACTCCGGTATCTTGAACGAGCGGCCGTAGCAGCAGCTGCACCTGGAAGTTAGGTTCGTGAGTGTTGTGCTCTCCACGCCCCCCCCCCCCCCCGCTCGCGTGTCCTCCCGTTAGTACTGTGCCGCTGATTTTTTTCCCAAGGCAGCACTGGGCTGGAAGTTAGCTACAGCCGGAGCTCGTAGCAGCTACTACAAACTTCCGTAGCTAACTTCAAGCTCCAGCAGCTACAACTGGAGCTCGTAGCAGCTACTACTAACATCCGTAGCT
Source organism: Pleuronectes platessa (assembly GCF_947347685.1). Taxonomy (NCBI): domain Eukaryota; kingdom Metazoa; phylum Chordata; class Actinopteri; order Pleuronectiformes; family Pleuronectidae; genus Pleuronectes; species Pleuronectes platessa. The sequence continues at coordinate 8,258,180 of NC_070648.1, forward strand.
AACTTCAAGCTCCAGCAGCTACAACCAGAGCTCGTAGCAGCTACTACCGGGGTTCGTAGTAGCTGCTAAGGGGCTCGTAGTAGGTGCTACAGCCCCTCGAGCGGAGGGGGGGGGGGGGGGGGGGGGGGCGTGGAGAGCACAACACTCACGAACCTGCCATGTGATCACCGTTCACCGTGGACTAGCCAGCCGTCCTCGATTAATGAAAACTCCTGTAAAGTCTCTACCTATCCCCCACCACTACATACTAGCCCCTGTCGTCGCCAGGCTTTTAAACTTGAACTCGCCTCCGGCGATTGGACAAGCGTGTTTGTTGATCCAGGATTTGAGAAGGAATAATTAGACACTTATACATGAAGTTCTGGAAATTGAACATTTATTGTATTCACTGAAATACTTACAGAGAGTCTCTGGGGTTCTGCCGGACACGTCACCAGGTTCACTGGATCATGTCGAGAAGATTCCCCGTTCAATCCTAAGTCCACAGTATATATAATCAGACACAGGGTGGGCACAGAGGCGGTTCTTTTTCTTTGAGGGAATTCATCTGGCCAGTTATTGGCCAGATGTATACTGTTTCCTCAAAGTGCAGTTTTTTGCAAGCACATCACTTTCAACTGACCAGGTGTCCCACCACTGTGGCCTTGGCAAACAGGGAGCCTGCCACAGTGGAGAGACCCAGCAGATAATACTTTTCCAGAGGATTTCATATCTTTTTCTCACCATATTTCATGAAGCACCTTATTGTATTAGTTCTGGCACGTCCTCTCTCTTTTCTGAGCATCCGTGCTTTCATTATTTCAAATCTCAAGATGAATTTCCATCACACACTTTTCTCCGAATTGTATTTTGGGTCAGATTGACATTCAGGTTGACACCTGCTCTTTCTGTGGTCGTGCTCTGGGCCTGACCCTGCGTCTGAGTCAAAAAGATTATACATCATTCTAACTAAAAGTAACTGTTGTAGCATTATTGATTATATGGATTAAACAGCTAATATTTGTTCACAGGATATAGGTAAAATATAATCACAAGATACAGAGAAACATAGATATCTCAACACCCCCCACCCCCTCACACACACGGCACAACATGCTAACGGCACTAGCCTCCACACAAAATGTCTAAAAGAATTATAAAAAAAAAATACTTACATTTCCCTCGTCTTCAGTATTGCCATGGAAAGATGGCACCGACCCCTCTTTCAATAACAACCTTTTAGAGAATCCAGCGTTATATTGGCCCAGGTTGATAAAAAAAGTCGGATTCAAAGTGGTGGCAGGAACGTTGCCATCATATATGAACTCAATCCATCTCAATCTTGTGTCTTCTGAAGCTGGAGTCACATGAAAACATGTTTGCAGCCGACCACCGATTCATGCTGCTGTTAGCTTATCCAAGTGTTTCCAAGGCTTGCAAGAATGAAATGGCGGACACCGGTGGACCGAGCTTCTATAAAGTGGGAGGGTCCATCTAGGGGTGGGTCGAGTGGTAGTGGGGGAGTGCATAGAGCTATGGGGGAATGTACTAAATGGGCATTTTTCGACTATGACGTCTATTTCGGGGGAAATTCCATTGGACGCACTTTAGCACATAGTTTCTGAAATAGAGGAACCACAACAAATCGCGGGAGTGATTTTTTTCCAGAGTTTTTGGGACGGTAGACATGCCAGATACCCAAACTAATGTGTAGAAGCACTACAAAAGTGGAATTTTCATAATATGTCCCCTTTAAGTATTTTATTCTCATGTGCACCGGCTCTATTCATCCGTCTCATCCACAGGTCACAAGGGAACTGACAACATACGTCATACACACAGAAACCGTAACACCTCTAATACAATGGGCAATACTGCTACCGTAAAACAATGAGAAGAGCGATCTCTATAATAATACTTTAATATATTACATTTTTTGCTTCACAAACCAAAGCCATTGGTTCATTATAATTACATTTACATTTAATGTCCCCTTGATGGCGAAGTATAGCAGATGAAGCACAATGAAGCTTCGGCCCATGAGCGAATCAATTGGATGGAAAGCTTCAAAGCTTTCTGCGCACATCGACGCTCGGAGCGAGCAAAGAGAGCCAGCGGGAAGAAAACTTAGACACCGAGTTCATAGCCAACAGTGACCCCTGCTGGACTGGAAGACAATGAGGAAACTAAAGTGTTCCAGAAAAAATGTGGCTTTTTGTAATCCAATCAAAATCTGTTTATTTTTACACTAGGGTCTGAAGTAAGTCTGATGCATGTACATTGCCAAAGTTACTGGGGAAAAAAAACGAGGATAAGAAGTTAAGCTCTATTTTAAAATCCTAAATTACATTACATACCAGTGGACGCTTTTATCAAGACATAAATGGACATTTAGGAGAATCCATCTACCGACCTTCTGGTTGGAGGATGACCGCTTCACAACTAAGCCACAGCCGCCCCAAGTTATTAATTTGCTTCCATATCTGAAACCAAAGATAAAAACGGACAGAAGAAACATGAACACATCTTTTTATTAGTTTTTTCGTTCACATACAGCAATAATTCACACAGAGTGTATAAAAAAATTCTTAGAGGTAGAAAATAGCGGTAGGATGTCCTACACGATGTATGATGATAACAACAATGAGCTTAAACTGAGCCAGAGCGGCTTCTATGAACCACAATTAACCCTTGACCCTTCCCACCCACTGACAAGAAAATAGTAAAATAATTGCATAATTAAACCATTACATACTTTACATTACATAAAAAGAAAAGAAAAAAAGCACTGTTGTAAGTGTATCAAAAATTTGGCACCAAAAGCTGGTGAGGTTCGAACAGGACCAAAACATATGTGTGTGATTAGCAGGCGACTGCTTACATCTATTACAACTGTCACTGGTGCCTGGGTAAATCATCGCCAATCGGACGTTTGTGTAGTGCACTCTGAAAATAACTTTACATTGTAATAAGCTGGGCCTGGCACATATAGATGACGTGTGAACTAGCTTAAGGATTTGGTCCCATTGGTCGTCTGAAACTGGAACTCCTATCTCCTGGTCCCAGGTCTGCTTCAGATGAGCTGTTTGGTCAGGGTTGAGGGAGTCAATGGAACTGTAAATCACAGAGATGGAGCGCTTTTGAGCAGGATCGAAGGCGAGCAAAGAGTCAATCAGAGACCCGGGCGGGTGGTTGGGGAAGTGTGGATAGGCAGTTTGGACAAAGTGCCTGACTTGAAGGAAACGAAAAAAGTGAGAGTGAGGTAATTCAAACCTGGCAGCGAGCTCTGCAAAAACAGTAAATGTATTTTCTTTGTAAAGGTCTTTAACATATAATAAATTTGTTTCGCCAGATAGTAAAGGTAGGGTCAGATGAGGACGGAGGGAATAGATGGTTTTTAACAACCGGGGCCAAAGTCGAGGGTTCATTCAAGCCATAATGTTTACGAAATTGATTCCAGATTTTCAGCGAGTTAGTAACAACAGGGTTCTGTGAGACGTTAAGGATCTTGAGGGGGAGCCGCACGGTAAGGAGAGACAGTAAGGAAAACTTTGAGGACCGTAGTTCTGTCAGAGCCAATGATGGGCCTGCGTCGGCTCCTCTGTCAAGCCAATGACCAATTTTGTTAATATTGCATCCCCAATAGTATTGGATAGGATTGGGTAGTGCTAGACCGCCCTCCTTTTTGGGGAGTTGTAGAACTTTAAAGAAATTTGGGGAGAATCACCATCTTAACCAGGTTAACTCTGCCAGTTAGGGAGAGAGGGAGGGAGGACCAACGAGTCAGATCTAGCTTGAACTTGTCAATGAGGGGGCGAAATTTCTTATTAAAAAGGTCCTTGAAAGATGCAGTCACAAATATGCCAAGATATCGAAACCCCTCTGAAACAACTCTAAATGGGAAAGAGGATGGCGGCATCTTCTTAGACAGTTCATTTATAGGAAGAAGTTCACTTTTATTAAAAAATAACTTGTAACCAGAGTATCTGCCAAATTGGGTTAAAATGTCTGAGATAACAGGGATGGATGAGGCTGGATTAGACACATATAATAACAAATCGTCGGCATAAAGGGACAGCTTGTGGGTGACATAATTTCTGGTGATGCCCTCAACTCGCCCCTCTCCCCGAAGGCAGATGGCCAATGGCTCGATAGCTAGAGCAAATAGGAGGGGGGATAGGGGGCATCCCTGTCTGGTGCCCCGACAGAGGGCAAAAGGGGGCGACCTCAAACCGTTTGTAAGGATATGGGCTGTTGGAGAGTCATAAAGCAGTCTAATCCATGCAATAAAGTCAGAGCCAAAACCAAATTTAGACAGGACGCAGTACAGATACTTCCACTCAACCCTGTCAAACGCTTTCTCAGCGTCTAAAGAAATTACCACCCTCAGGTGTGACAGGATTGGGGGAGCCGATAATGTTGAGAAGTCTCCTGGTGTTGGACGAAGAGTTCCTTCCGGCCATGAACCCAGTCTGGTCTGTAGAAATTAGGGCTTGCTACAGACGAGTGGCTAGAACCTTGGCAAGAATCTTTTGGTCCACATTTAAAAGTGAGATGGGCCTATAGTTACTACATTCAAGGGGGTCCTTGTCTTTTTTTAATAAAAGAGAGATGTTGGCTTTTGATAGGGTTGGAGGCAATCTCCCACTATTAAAGGATTCGTTGTAGACATTAGCCAAATGTGGGATTATTAGGATTGAATATGTTTTGTAGAATTCTACTACAAACCCATCTGGGCCAGGGGATTTGCCGTCTGTAGCTGCCCAATCGCCTCCTGTACTTCCGGCGCTGCAATCGGAGCGCCTAGTTTATCAGCCAGATTTCCATCAACTTTGGGATATGAGAGCTCCTCCAGGGGATTGTGGTTCTTCCAGATTTCAGGTGAGTACTCTGAGGTATACAGGTCAGAATAGAAATTCAAAAGCGCATCATTTTTCAATTTGGGGTCGGTGACCACTGACCCCGACAGCGATTTTATCCTAGGGATCAGTCTCGAAAGAGCTGCGGTTCTAGCTTGATGGGCGAGGAGTTTGCCCGCCTTATCTGCCATTTCGAAATAGCGTTGCTTTGTTTTTAACAATTTTGTTTCAACCTTGGATGTTGACAGGAGGTCAAACTCAGCCTGGAGTTTAAGACGTTGGTCATAAAGGGAGAAAAAAAAAAAAAAAAAAATTCAAAACCCCTGTATAGCTTCCAGTTTCTTTATAGAAACATGTTTTTTTGAGTCAAAACAGTATTTAAACTTGAGACTTTACTCCTACATTGGCCGAGTGTGCTGCTAAAACTTGAACAAACATGAGGATGGTGTAACTTACCATTCAGAAACAGCCTGTTGTATGCGACCGTGAATATGTGGGTGGTCTTCTACAGCTGTATCCAAGATTAACCCCGACTTCAGCTGTGTTTACCAGAGAGATCGTAAATGCACCAGAATGAGAACTGTGATAGGCCTGGTTGTTTGTCACTCAAATTGCAGTCAGCCAATCAGAGAAAGGCTCATAAATAATTAATGAGGCGGGCGAAAACTGCCTCTTCTTTCTGCAACGCCAGAGGCAGAGGAGGAGACATGAACATGCACATTGCAGCAGTTTTTTCGAGTTTAATCAACTGATGTATATTTGTAGGGGTACCAGTACCTCAAATTGAATCCTAGAAATGTGTAATAGGTTCTTTAATGAAGTGGATGGATTTAGTAACTGGGTAAAGTCTTGGTGCAACTGAACATTCTGAAATTGTATTTTATCATTTTCTATTCTCGGCAGGTTGCTTAAATCATCATCCTTGGGTTTGCCTGTACAGATTGCTACTACAGTATCCAGTGCAAATACCAAATACATTCCTAAGTATTTTATAAACAGAGCAGCTGACTTTTCACTGAGCCCCCCATCCAATAGTTGGTTGTCTATCAGCGTGCAGAGCAGACAATCATGCTTTTCCACTGTTGCTAACGTGTTCTGATCACGACCATGTTCTTTGTCCCAAAGATTCGGGCTGTTAGACCTCAGGTTCGGCTGAGACTCTCCAAGACCAAGAAGCATGTCAGCAGGGCCTACGGAGCCTCCATGTGCACCAAGTGTCAGCGACAGGTAAAAGGATTGCTCATCTCCTGACCCTCACTGAGAAACTGGAGCAATGCTCTTATTTGCGGCTGCGACAAGATTCTTTAATTTAAGGACAGATTATGAATAAAATATCTGCACATAGATTTTTGTGCAAGTTTGGAACTGCTTATGCATTTATCCATTCTTGCCTTTTATTTACAGGATCAAGCGTGCTTTCCTGATTGAGGAGCCGGAGATTTTTGTCAAGGTGCAGAAGGCACAGAGGCAGAAATCTGCAGTAAGTTGTGTATTTGTATTGCCACAATAAAAAAAAAAAGACAAACAAGTCCATTGCCTGCTGTGATTTATCATGCTTGAAACTAGGAAATACAACATAATTACTTTTATTGTTGAATTTACATCAGGTCGAACAACATGGGTCTAAATACTTGACTGAATTAAAGAATTCAAGGTACTGTGAGTGTTTAAAATCCCACAAAAGCTTAAAAACAGTGAAGAGCATGCATCTGACACCAGCAGCAACCTAAAGAGTGCAATCGCATTACATTACATTTCATTTAGCTGACCCGTATATCCAAAACAACTTACAATCAGTGCATTCAACCATGATGGTACAAATCCAGAACAATAATCAAGAAAGTAAAAATTTTCTTCAAGACAAAAAAAACCTACAAAGTGCCATATGTAAGTGCCATATCAGTGCTGCTAAACTGAATCCTTAAATTGTTTCAATCCAAGGTATAATGTCTTTAGTCTGCAGTGGTAGATGTGTAGATTTCTGCTGTCTTTATGTCATTGGGGAGCTCGTTCCACCATTTAGGAGCCTGGACAGCAAACAGTCGTGATTTTGACGAGTGGTTAGCTCACAGTGAGAGAGGAATAAGCCGATTGGCAGGTGAAGAGGGGAGTGAACAGGCTGGGGTGGGAAGTTTGACCACGTCCTGGATGCAGACGTGACCCAATCCGTTGAAAAAAGTACTGTTTTGAAACGGATGCGGGCAGCTACTGGTAACCAGTGAGGTGAGTGGAGGAACAGAGTAGTGTGATTGAATTTAGGTAGGTTAAAGACCAGTTCAGCTGCTACATTCTGGATGAGCTGCAGAGGTTGGATGGCACTAGCAGGTAGACATGCCAGGAGGGAGCTGGAATAGTCTAGGTGTGAGATGACCAGAGCCTGAACCAGAACCGGCGCTGCCTTCTGAGTGAGAAGGGGACCTATTCTCCTGATGTTGTGCAGGATGTATCTACAGGAACACGTTGTTGCAGTAATGTTTGCAGTAAGGGAGAGTTGACTGTCGAGTGTCACACCCATGTTCCTAGCAGTCTGGGCAGGGGCTTACACGGAGTTGTCAAAGATAAAAGTCAGGTCATTGGTGGGAGAGTCTTTCCCAGGAAGGAAAAGTAGAAACAACCAGGGCAAAAGAGGGGAATCAACACCAAGCCCCCTGTGGTGAGACTCCCCAGACCATGGACCACATCCTCAGAGGTGCCCACCCGCTCTTACAAAGACCTGGATGAGACAAACACTGCCTTACAACAGTTACAGCATTGAAGAGATAAGTAATAACCTCATCAAAAAATAAAATAACAATGTTACGAATGTTATGAGAAAGAAAGATACTAAACAAAAGTTGCAGTAAGTGGAAATGTTAAGGAGTCTTGCACATGATACTGAAAATAATATGATGGAAAAAATTATATTGCTCGTGTACTAAATAAATCAAACTGGGAACTTATTAGTTTTATAGTCACTTGAGAAACAGATGAATGCTATATATATATATATATATATATAATGTTGGACGTACTGTTACATTTTTTTGCACACTAAGTGCAACCTAAGGGTTCCTCTCCTGTATGACTCCTCATATGTCGATTTAGAAGGCTCTTATATCTAAATGTTTTACCACACTCAGTGCAACTTAATGGTTTCGCTCCTGTATGAATTCTCATATGTTCAGTTATCTTGCTCTTATCATTACATTTTCTATCACACACTGAGCAACTAAATGGTTTCTCTCCTGTATGACTTGTCATATGTCTCTTTAAACCAGCAATTGCTCTAAATGTATGACCACACAGAGTGCAACTAAAGGGTTTTTCATCTGTATGACTCCTTACATGAATATTTAGAATGCCCCTATTACGAAATGTTTTACCACACTGTGTGCAAGTAAATGGTTTCTCTCCTGTATGACTTATCATATGTTGTGTTAGAAAGCCCTTTAGTCTAAATGTTTTACCACACTCGGAGCAACTAAATGGTTTCTCTCCCGTATGAATTCTCACATGACGCTTTAAGTAACAATCATGGGAAAATCTTTTATCACACTGAGAGCAACTAAAGGGCTTCTCTTCTGTATGACTTCTCATGTGTGTAGTTAGGTAGGTTTCATGTCTAAAGCTTTTACCACACTCAGAACAACTAAAGGGGTTCTCTCGTGTATGAACCCTCATATGTTTCTTCAGATTGTAGTTTCGGTTAAATGTTTTACCACACTCAGAGCAACTAAATGATTTCTCATCAGTTTTACATCTCATGTCGCTTAGAGGCTGTTTGTTATTTGTTGTATTTAAACCAGACAGAGGTTCCCTGGTCTCCATCCAACCATCATCATCACTGACTTCAGTCTCAGAAGAGTTTTCAGTCCCAGAGGAGTCTTCAGTCTTGTCCTCAGGACCTGGTTGTAAATGTCCATCAGGACCTGAGTTCCTTGCTGGTTCTGGGCCTCCACAGTCTGCACTGTCCTCCTCAGTCTGATGAAGCTGTGTCAACAGAAGTTTCTCTTCGTCTTCTTCACTCTTTACAGTGACAGGAGTCAACGTGAACTTCATATCAGCCTCCGCCAGTTGTTGAAGCTGCTCTCCCTTCTGATTGGTCCACGGTTCCTCATGTTCCTCTTTAATGTGGAGGGGCTCTGGGTCCTCCTGGTCCACAAGGGAGCTCCACTGCTGCTGCTCAGAGGGAACCTCTTCTTTACTCACCACCAGTTGCAGGATGTCTGCAGGGAGAGTAGAGAGGTATGATGTTTTTTGGTCTCAAACAGTGTCGATATATCAATACTTTATCAATTCTTTTCTTAAATAATTGAGTGGCTCTATATGAGCCAGTGGCACCAGACTTCTGTTTGATAGAATGATATGTAGTTTGTGAGGCTACAGTAGTATGCAGGTTAATCCTGGGTTTGAAATGCCAGAATTAAAAGGTCATTTATGTTCAATATTTCATGCTGAATAAATTGTAGAATATCTGATAAGTGTTTTCTTGTTTGCTTTCATGCGTGTAGGTGTTTTTTTTACACTGGATAAGTAGCTTTAATTTTAAGGTATGTTGTACTTACGATGTACTTACATGTACTTGTATGTGCACTGTTCTGTGCGCAGTTTATAGCAAAATATACAGAGAGAATCATCTTTCAGCACATGTAATGTTCATCTGTTGAATATGACAGTGGGTACAACTGCTAAATGAAACAGAAGTTTCGGGAATGACAACAGTCAGTGGAAAAATCCATGAAAACAGGTTTTATTGAGTTTATTTTCTCAGGAATAAATAGAAAATATTTCATGTCCGCTACAACTTTACCTTAATTTAAATATTCTCTGTTTGTCGCTTCTTTTTATTAAGTCACATCTTAGGCTTTATATTCATTCACTGACTGACCTTCATTTTGCTATATGATCTCATGCTACTTTTTGTTCTATTCTCTGATTTGTAATAAGAATTTTTATTTGGACCCGACTGTTTATATGTGTGTATTCTTGAAGTTAGTGATGAGCTACTCTGCTCACATTTAATCGATTTTAGAGCCACAACTCACAAATGTTTATTGTGTCCGTCTTAGAAAAGCAAGCTCCACTAGCTGAGCTAGCAGACAGCAGCTTAGCTCCACTAGCTTAGCCTAACTAGCTTTCCGGCTTCAGTGAGAAGGGACTGACCTGCTCTGTGCAGCCGGACCTCGGGCTTCATCACGGCATCGAGCAGCCTCCTCTGGCGGCAGATCTCCAGCTCTGACTGCTCCACTCTGTCTTCGTACTCTGTCACGGTTTCCTCAAGCAACGTGAGGATCTCCTCAGCCGCCACCGTTAGCCGCTCGGTGAGCATCGCCCTCAGCGACGGGACCTGAGCCGTTTCTCCTCCTTTCTCCACCTGCAGCAGAAAGTCTTCAGCTGCAGCGTTGATCCGCTCATGTACCGACACCCGCAGCAGCTGCACGGCGGACATGTTCCTCCTTTCTGCGCACATCGAGACTCGGAGCGAGAAAAGAGAGCCATCGGCAAGTAAATAAAGACACCGAGTTCAGAGCCAACAGTGACCCCTGCTGGACGACGAGGAAACTAAAGTACTAACCACCCAACCAATGCCGCGAGGGCAGTTAAGGAATATCTGCACAGTATATCTTGATCCCATCTTCCACCCACCACACAATAAAGTAATTATCTCTGCAGTGAATGTTGAAATCCATTGGGTAGTCTTCAGATTGTAACAGGGGGGATGTATGAACCAAATTCAACTCTATTGCTTTCTGGATCCCTTGAGCAATCAGTGTACATATTTTGATAGTTACTGCATCTGTTCTTAAGATGTCTGTCTACATGTGCCGCAAGATCTCCTATTTCACCTTTCTGCAATAATTCTTTAATTGACAGATCCACATCAGCTTCTGCTCACAGCCATGGGGGGACAGAGGGACAGCATACAGAGGGCCTTACTCTAATTCCACTTAATCCAAAATCCTCTATATATCCTTACAGAACAGATAAAATGACTGCTATAAATCATACTACTACATTCTATAAATTCCCAGCCATTCGGAGGGCAAATAGATTGAGGGAAGAGCTGTTCCAAATCCTTCCAATTTAATCCAACAATTTAGTGCTAATTTTGCGCGTCACAGCCTCAATGGAGCCTCCCCTGCTTCCACCAGCATTGCAGAGACCGCCATTGTCCGGAATGCTCCCAAACACCGTCTCAAAGCCTGAAGAAGAATTGACCTCCGACAGGAAACTGTGGGTGACACCAGTTAATCAGAGAGATGGGGAATTTGGAAGTAGACCTTAATCAAGAGATGGAAGAAAAGTTGAGTGATATTGTACTAAAAGCAGCAGAGTTATCAATCCCTAGAAGCAAAGGACAACTTAGTAGGAAGAAAGAAAAGCAGTCCCGTGGTGGACAGAGGTGTGTAGTAGAACCATTTAAGAAAAAAAACGAGATTTTAAAGAGGTAAAGAGAACCCACAATTTAATAAAGCTAATTGAATATCAAGAGAAACAAGCAAATTTGTGAAGAAAAAAAATAGAGAAAGTTGGAGAGAGGTCAGTAGCAAAAGAGGCAGATCAACTTCAAATACAATGTATGGGGAATGATCAAAAAGATGAGGGGAATTCGAAGAGATTGGCAATACCCAATAATAAAAGTTGGAGAGAAAACAGCAATAACAAATTAACGAAGACAAGGCAGAAATAATGTTTAAGAGGCTTGCAGAAATTCAAGGCAGTGTGATCAGTGATCAACAATTATTTCCATCATGATTAATGATATGTACTCAGACATAGGTTCTGATATAGGAAGATCATTATGTGTTTTATGGAAAAGGGGTACAACATTTACATTAATCCAAGGGCAGATACAAAATGCAATCAGGATGGTAGAGAAGTGGTCATATTGGGATTTAGGTTATCAGTGGAACAAACAAAATGAATGATATTTTCTAGAAAAAGATAAGAAAAGTTTGTTTAAAAATGTATGGGGAACAATTAGACCACATTTCCCATTTGACACAAAGCTGACTTGGAATGTACATATAAATAAGATGGATTATGAAAAATGCTAAATAGTTCTTAATGTAATGCGATGTCTCAAAGGGTCTGCATGTGGAGCCAATAGTCGAACTTTGAAGAACATATGTAGTATATTAATGTTAAATAGTAAGTATTGTTAGAGTTTTTAAAAGAAACTGATGTAATGTAGAGGATTTAACTTTAAATTGTCTTTATGTGTTTATTTATTTTTTATTATTTATGTATTTCTGCAGCCCAAAGACTTTCATTTATGTATTTCCGCAGCCCAAAGACTCTGACCCACACTCCAGCATAGTAGGTGGCGGTAGTGCGCCTTCAACATTAGGTGCCACCCAGTATTAAACAAGAAGAAGAAGCAGAAGAAGACACAGAAAAAAAATACAACATATACTTCCGGGACACGTCAACAGAGCCGCTGGTTGGACGTCACGTTAGCAACAGCATCAGGAGCTCCTGTGCAGCGACAGTTTTAGAACAAACATGGAGACTTTATACAGTATGCCGTTCTCTGTGCTCGAGTGTCCCAACGTTAAACTGAAGAAACCATCATGGCTGCACATGCCGTCAGCAATGACCGTGTACGCGATCGTTATCGTGTCCTACTTTCTCATCACAGGAGGTAAACGAACGAGCTAAGCTAACCTCTCGCGGCTAGCTGGCTATAGCTAAATCTGGTAGCATTACATTAACCACCACCAGTGTTCTTTCATATGCTTCTGATAAATGATAGATCGTCACGTCAGATACTGTTTGCATTGGTTGTGTTTGTTTCTGAGCTTGCTAACGTTAGCGTTGGCACGTATGCTAATAACCGGTTTCTGGCTATGTTAGAACCAGATGTGATGGCATCTGTGCTTGACAAGTGAATACGATTGTAGTTGAACACAATCTCAAGATCAATGTATCGCTCTGTTGTCATGTGGGACATTATAATAATAATGATAACTTTATTTATAACGCACTGTTAAAAAACGGAGATTACAAAGTGCTTTGCCACTAAATCAAGTAAAGTAATCATAATAAATCACAATCAGCAGGATGCAATGTGACGGGGAGGTTTAGCTGTTCTGAAACACTACCTTTAGTTTAAATGAAATGAATAAATATATAGCTGTGTCTCATAAAAGCAGTAATATGACGAGTATAAATGAACAAGTCAAATAAAGGGTTTAAAGAAAACCAGTAAAAACACCACTTCACGTGAATGCTAGTCTATAGAAATGGGTTTTAAGAAGTGAGAGCTCCTCAGATAGGCCGAAGTTGATTGAACACAGGAAGTTAAGCTGTGGTCTGTTTGACGCCTAATCAAAACCTTTTTCTCCCTGCAGGTATCATCTACGATGTTATTGTTGAGCCGCCCAGTGTGGGTTCAATGACGGACGAGCATGGACACCAGCGACCAGTTGCCTTTTTGGCATACAGGTATGATACTCCTCACACATCTCAACCATTTGCTGTACATGAAGATGGACAACATGACAGAGTCCCAAAAGTGAAGCCAAAGCGTCTTGATTACCCCCTGGTGGCTGGCTGTAGTAAAGGTCATAAACCCGGCCTTAAACAGTCCAAGTACTACATTTTCCCCCCAAAGATGGTTTCTGTCATTTTGTATTTTGTCTGATTGTCTGTTTTTGTTTGATGATACATAAATGATGCTCAGAATGACCCACGATGGGTAAACAGGTCTATCAGCATTCATATCTGGGATAATTTTGCTTGATTACTGGATAGTGAGAGAAAGCGGAAATGCTTTGTCCATCTTTATATACTGTCTCATGATCTCAACATATTTACAGCACATAGATTGGAATGAATTAAGCAGAGCGAACGCATTTTTTTGTTTTGCAGGGTAAATGGCCAGTATATTATGGAGGGACTGGCCTCCAGCTTCCTCTTCACGATGGGAGGGCTGGGCTTCATAATCCTGGACCGCTCCAATGCGCCCAACATTCCCAAACTCAACCGCTTCCTGTTGCTCTTCATTGGCTTTGTCAGTGTCCTCCTCAGCTTCTTCATGGCCAGAGTTTTCATGCGCATGAAGCTGCCGTAAGTCTGAACACGTTTGGTCTTTGAGTTCTAATCGTCTGAACTGCCGGATGTTTGTCGTTGTCATGACCTGGTCTTTACAAGTTTGTTTTTTGTCTTTTCAGAGGATACCTCATGGGCTAAAGACACACACACACCACACCACACTTCAACAAAAATAATTCGGATTGGACGGATGAGATTCGACATTCGGGGGCTCAACAGAGATTCAGCAAAAATTATAGATAAACTCAACTTGACTGAAAGCACTGACCTTGCTGAAGAAATTCCTCCCAGTTGCACTGACTCACGCTGGCTATCTCTCGTTAGTGTGCAGTGACGTCCTCCTTTTTTCTCAACAAGTTAATGCAACAGATTCATAGCAGACCTGTATTGTTAGATCTAACATGAATGCACACCTATTTTACCACATGGTGCTGGAACATCATCTTTTCCCAATTTGACTGAATCTAGCATTTAATTTTTCCTTTGGGAGAAGTTAAAAGTGCTTTGCAGTGGATGACATACACTGGAGAAGACAGAGGAAGTTACTGGACACTGTTGGGATGAAGCCACTGCTTTAAAATCTCTGAATAGTTCAGAGGGGGTTCTGAATAACGTCAAAGTTGTGTGTAGTTGTCAAGAAGTCATGAAGAAAGCCTTCAAGCCGTCACAGATACATTTGTTTTGTACCAGGTTGTGAAATAAATCTTCCTTTTCAGAGCTCTTTGCTATGACTGTCATACTTTTATCAGAAACATCCATTTCTGCTACAAAGCCTAGAGGCAGAGTATAATGTCTTCAGCCGTTGTAAGGGATATAAAGCTAAGCTGATCTGTGGTCTGCTTGCGTTGTTTACACAAAAACAGCGTCATTATCCTGCCAGAAGGTGGCGTCATTGATCCAGAAAGTCCCATCAACAAGATACAAGAGCCTTCAAAATTCAGATTTTGGTCACATATATATATATTTCACAGAAAAAATGCAGCATTCAAATGAAGGCCAAGGATTTTTATAGGTCGTTATAAACTCACAGTAGAAATGAGTGGGTTGTCAGATACAGATACAAATCGGATTCACAAATATTTGTTACGGTTTAGTTTAACACTGCATTTTGTGTTTAATACAGATTCTTAGATTCCTGAGAGCCAAAACTAGTACAAGGAACAGAAGGTTGTACACAATTGAATGCAAATGTGGTCACTGGGACCGCAAAGCCAAAAAGAGCTTGTGCGCCCCTGCTCTGTAAGGCAAGCACTCATGGGAAACATATCAAAACAGCTGAGGAACAAGGGAAGATACAAAGAGAAATATTTCATAACCACTTAAAGAAAGACATCATGAAGCGCAGCATTTACACAGCTCAAATACGACAGGGGCAGTACTCACTTCATGTTCTCGTCAAATACACATTTAAAGAAGTTTATTTTGTATATGCAATGAAGACTTGTTTGACAAACACTCTAACATTACTACTGTAATAATACAAATATTTATCTTGTTTTCTAATGTGGAAAGACCCAACTTGTATTTATCAAATTATGCACACTGAGTGGGTCACTTGCTCCTCTCCTTTTATATGGAGAATTAACCCCGAGATCAACTCTGAGGCAGATCTTGGTTCCAGAGCGCAAATAACAAGTTGTTAGCTTGTTGGAACCACGTCCATTCTCTGTTAATGAAGAACATGGGAACTTAGATAAATAGCTGCAGACTGGTCAAACAGTGTCCCTGTTTATTTGGCCAAGAGGGAGTGGAATAAGATACACCATTCTCGGAAGAACTAGTTTACACTTGATTCAAGCCGACCTGGAAGGCAGAGGTCACCATAAGCATTTCCATTGCGGGTCAACAGCAACAGTGACCAATGTCCACAATGAGATAAGCTGTGTTTTAATTCAAAAGCCACACTGACACTCCATCACATGTTTTACACACAAAGCACATTTAAAAAAAATCACGATTCACTTCACGGCAAATAATTGTTGCCAAAAATAAAAAAAATTATGCAAAATACATTTCATGTAGCATGATAACCGACACAAAAAAAAGTTGTTGTACCACAGTTAAACTGTATTCAACGTGCTGTGCTGAATAAGCAGCTTGATTCCTAGTACAATTCAAATATACCCGAGGACATTGCAATCTCAAAGAAATTCAGAACATCATTATTAACATATTAATACTTTGCTCAAAGGCTAAAAAACCTTTCACCTCCGGAATTTATGACATCTGTAATCAGTTGCTTAACAAGTGCTGCAATTATGCAAGGCTTTATATCCTGAGACGTTTGGTTTGTTGCAGACTGCCTCCTCTGCTGTGAACTAAGCCACTGTGATACCGGTGTCCGTTCTCATTGGACGGCAGCTTGACATAGAATCCTGAACAGGAAAAGTGTGAGCAAAAAAAGAGAAATGTAGAGATTCTTTGCACTTTTTGTGGAAATAAGTGATAATAGGCGTTTTTGGAGAGTAAAGAAAATGTGTTTTGATGCTGCAAAGTCACACTTACCTTTCTCCATTCATTCTCTGTGTTCACCGCGGTCGGCAACTTCAAACCTAAAGCTGCCTCAAGCTCTGGAAACACAGACACAGTAACACACATGAGCAACAGCTCTTCTAGCCGTTACACACCTCGAACTACAATAATAATGCACAAGCCAGAGAGACGACAAAACAACGAATGAGGAAATGTCAAGTACCAGTGAGAATGTGGTCCATTTTCTCGACAACCAGGTCAGCGTCCGCTGTGGTGAAGCACAGGGGGGGTTTAATTTTGAGCACATTGCGATGAGGTCCGTCAGCACTCAGGAGGATGTAGTCTTCCTTCAGCCTGGAACAATATATATGAATCATTTTTCCACTAGTTGAGGAAAAGCACAGGTAGAACTAATAATATTGACGTCACAATCAGTCAATCAGCAGCCTGGGAACTGATGCAGCCTTTGTAAGTGTTGCTGATTCCACCTGTGTGGAAAAACTGAACAATAAAGTAAAATGAATAACAAAGTTTCTGTCCGAATTCATTAGCTGCTCACTATATAGTCATTATATAGTAATTTGTCGGATATATAGTGTGTAGTACGGTGGCCCCGAGCGCTCAATGCACTGCAGCTTAAGAAAACACATGCAAGTGGACAAAACAGCAAAGTAAGTAAACATCTTCATCAATTTGACAACACAACACGTAACAGAAACGCACTTACTTATATATGACCTCTTGAGCCTCAGCCGTAGCAGGAGTGAGCTTCAACCTGTCCCTCACGAGCTCCACCCCGACAAAAAGGCCAAGGCCTCTGCATGACGGGGCACAAAAAACACACTCAGCTTCATTCTTTGCCAAAACCTTTTTCTGGATCATGATGATGTAAACCAAAAATGAGGCACTTTTTTACTGATATCAACCCATTTTTATTATAGAGATATTGATTCTTCCAAAAGTGATTTAGGAGTTTTACGTTTGTTAGATGATCATTGCAGCTTCACTATATTTAACCAACACTCACTTGGTGCAGTGTAATACGTGTGTGTGTGTTTGTTTTCGAACCTGATATCTCCGATCAGTGGATGCTTTTCTTTCTGCTGTTGCAGCAGATTGATAAGGTATCGGCCCACACGTAGCGCATTGCCCTGGAGATCCTCCTTCTCGATCACGTCTAGGACGGCCAGGCCGATGGCGCACGACACCGGGTTACCGCCAAACTGAGAAATTGAAAGGAGGACAGAGCACACCAAAGGTTAGGCTCGCACAGGGAGGTCATGCATCATGAGAGCAAGACCAATATGCAGTTTATTTCATTTAATATGTTACAAATGATTTATGTCAGCATATCATTTTTTTGTGTGCTTAAGTGATAACAAAACCAACACAAAGTCTAACTCTGGAAAATTACCACCTACCATGAGAAAAAGAGAAATCGGAGCTTGCTGGATTGTTTGAGTCAATACACTTTGCAAATATGAACACAGACTTAATGTCAAGGACGAGGTCGGGTCAGTGTCATTCCTCGTCAATGTGGGACAAAAGGCAAAGATCGCGTGTGTTCTCTGTGGCCTTTCTGTTGTTGTCGTTGTCACAGATTTCAGTATCTCACCGTGTTGAAGTACTCCATCCCGGACGTGGTGAAGGCCTCCGCCACCTCTTTGGTCGTCACCACGCAGGACATGGGGTGGCCGTTGCCGATGGGCTTCCCCATGGTGACGATGTCGGGCACGAAGTCGTCCCCCTGAAGCTGGAAGGCCCAGAAGTGGGTGCCGACGCGCCCAAAGCCCACCTGGACCTCGTCGGCGATGATGAGGCCCCCCGCCTGACGCACGTGTCTGTGGAGGGGCCGCGAAACGGCAACGGCTCTTATCTCATTTTCAAACTACACGGCCCATTTAAACAGGCATCCTGGTGCAGCTGGTCGAAATTTGTGTCGGGGCATTTTGTTGTTGTAGTTTGCATCATGTACGCATGAGCCCATGTGTTACAGTTTCCGTGAGACGAGTCTACAAATGCTCTTCAGACATGAATGCATCTCTTACTTTGCCACTTGCTGGAAGTAGCCCAAGGGGGGAATAACCTGCCCGCCGCAACTCTGCAATGACTCAGCAATAAAAGCGGCAATCTGTGCAGGAGAGAAAAAGCAGATCAGGTCTGTCAATACGGAACCAGATAAACAGGTTAAGAGGAGGAGTCCTGGATTGTCCGGCTTGTTGATGGCCCTCCTGATAAGTGGGGTTTCAGTAGTTAGTTGCGCAGTGCACAAAGAGAGAGAGGACGCATGTTACTCAGGCTCAAAGTGGTGAACAATTTAAAGTTGTGTACTCACTTGAAACATGATCAGCAGGATGTGACATTTAATAACACAGCCGTATCGCCCTGTTGTTTCAATCATTAAAAAAAAAAAAAATGTAGGCCTCCTCCTGTGGTTGCATCATCTGCACAAACATCCATTACAAACTGCTATAAGTATGCTGTGTAATCTCTGTGTGGGCAGCATGTCCCCCTCGCCGCTGGATGCATGGACATGCCCTCGGTGCTTTTAACCATTGGATTAAAGGCCGACAAGTTTGGACACAGTCTGCTACACATGTTTTTGTGATCTGCTGTTTGACCCTAAAAGAGAGAGAGAGTCCTTGGCCTGAACCTGAGAACAGTAGGAGGAGGTGAAGGAGGAGAGAAAAGGGAAAATAGGTAAGAAGGAAAGTCAAATGAGCGCCGTACAAGACGTGGGTAACAAGGAACCTGCCATGGAATTCCAAACTGATAAAGTTGCTTGAGTATACTGTATGTAACATTTGCACCCCCTCCATCTCAATCCTTTGTGCACAACAACACATTCAGCACACCAGTTGCATCACATTGCATTTGGCTTATTGTCATCCGGAGCCAACTCCCGAGGAAACAGGTTATTCTTACGAAAGAACACAATAACGGGTGTCTGTGTTTAGTCGAGCAGTGTTGACTGCATCTGACAGCAGAACAATAAGAGACACAAACTTTACCTTGCCTCCTTTCTTGTGAACTTTCTCGATTATGTCTTTGACCTCATCTGCATATGCTGTTGCAGGATCGGCGTGGTCGGCCCTGTACTTGCCTCTGTACACATCTGGGCTCGGAGCCTGTTAAGGAAGCAAGAACAAAGCCTTATTACAATAGCTTCTTAAAATAGGGATATCGAATTAATTTAAAGGTCAGCGTTTTTATGTACGATCTTCTGAAAAGTTGTCATTGCAGGATGGAAGTAGAGGTGCTAAACAAAAACAAAGTACATGACTTCAACCGTAGTGTGAAAATAAAGATGGACGCGGAGCAGCGGGACCTCGATTCTGTGTGCGGGATATTTTGGCTTCATTTTTGTACAGTGGAAGAAAGTTCAGACATGTCGTCCATCTTTATTTCCCATCGATGATTGGCAACGTGAAGCTTTTTTTTCCGCATTTGTTGTAGCTTTACAATAATAGTGATGATTTGATTGGAACATGCAAAACGTTGATCCAATCAAATGTCCCCAAAAACAGCCCCCAAAAATAGTATTGATAAAGTTTCTGCAGCACAAATGTAAAATCATATCCTGGAAATGGTCTCTATAGTGAGTTTATCTGGTCCCACATCTAGTTTACATTCTGTCTGTCCTCGTCCATCCACATTCACGTGCACATACTGTATGTGATGAAAGGACATAGCTGTTTTGACAGCTGTTGAGTCAATTCCAGAGAGTCAAGAGTTTTGCTAAGGGGGTAAACAAAGACCTCAACTGTCGGCATTGGAACCACTGCTCGATTTCTTCCTGTCTGTGATGATGAATAAAACAAGCAGGCCAAGTCACCTGCACCACCGAGTCGCCTCGGCGTTGGCGTGTAACACGAGCGCCTGGTGTTTCCACAGGTCGCCATGTCAAACTACACCACTGAATTCCTACAGTACAACGCAGATAAAGATGTGGACGGTAGAGTGTCTTTAATGTTCTCGAACAGAGAAAGAAAATGATGCAGTCAAATATAGGAGGGAAAGATAATTCAGTGTTACATGTATATTACGATAGTGGACATAGGCAGGATTTGGCTATTTGGTAATAACCTGCCTTTCCTACCTGTCTTACCACTCCTATCTGTCCTCTGTGGTTCAGAATGTGTGTGTAAAACTTTCACCTTGGCCTCCCTTCAAAAATCATCCCGTTTCATCTTGCTCCGCTCAATCTTCCCGTTTTTTAAACCCACACATACACCGACACGTTGTGTACCCATGCAGGCAAGGTGTGGACACTCAACCGCCTGCCACAGCCCGGTAGAGCAAGTGGAGTCATGGAGTTTTGATGGTGTGCACACAGGCAAACGGGGCGAGCGAAGGCAAAAAAAGCACTCACCAAATGGACAAATGGATTGCGCTCAGCATCCGACAGCTGGTGGAACTTGTAGGGACTGATGTCGATGAGCGATGAGAGGTGGCCGTGGTAAGCACTGCAAACAAACACAACACAGGACCAGGATCAGCCCGTTCCCTCGACAGTAGCATCGATAAAATTAGTACTACGAGGACAGACGGACTCTCACAGCTCATTGTCATTCATGTGCTTTGATTTTGCTCGTCTGGTGCAGCACCGGGGGATTTAGTTTCTTTCCCCCCAACAGTGACGGGGCATCAGCAGCAGCACTTACTTTTCCAACGTGATGATGTCTTTGTGGCCTCTGTACTGCCATGCTAGTCGAAGGGCCAGGTCATTGGCTTCGGAGCTGAAGTTCAAAAGGGGCAAGGGTTACTCTGAGTTACTCAGTCACCACAAAATACACAGCAGAGGCCGCTTATATCGCTCCGACGTCAGACCCAGTTTCGTGCTTTCTTCACTGACCACAAGATGGGCACAGGAGATGATTACCTATTTATTAGTACAGAAATAAGAGTTAAAAACTTAGTCATTCAAGAGTTTACCATGAAAGCTACTTAAATATCAACTCTACTTTTGCTATAATTGTTAATTATTATATGGTAACTTGTGATTTAAAAGTCAAAATCGACGCATTAGCAAGTACGCAGGAATCTCATTAGCTGGCAGTATGGATGTGACGGGGAGAGATTCCCTGTGTGCTACATCATTCCACACGTGCTGGCTTGAGCTGAGGTGTGCACGCCAGCCAAGTTGTCTAGCCACTTTACAGCCATTGTGTTCCCTCTAGTTTCCTCCATTAGGGAAGTTTTTTAATTATGTTTGTTTGTTTGTTTGTCCGCAGGATTTCTCAAAAATTGGAAACTAATTTCCATGAGCTTCTGCGGGAGGTCTGGGAGATAACCCACGGAGGAGATAAACGTGCAGATGCAGTATTCTTGGCAATATAGGGCGTTAGCCTTAGCAGAGGTATGCACACAGTGTGCAATCTCAGGGATGTCCACACCTTCGTTTAACCCCGTCCTTTGTTTTTTGGCAGGTTATTTATTCCCCTATGACTGATGGATACTCCTTCTAGGCTTGAGTACATATGGATTTTTATGAGTACTATTGTTAACTTAAACCAGATCATTCCTGTTCACCCTGCAGAGCTGCAGCAAGCGGGGTCAATGAGTAACAACTGGTCCAGGGTGATGATTTGTGTGTCAGTGCTAAGAATGCGGAACATGCATTGCAGTATGTTGTTTTTCAGGTTGCAGTGCAGACAACCACCAGGATCACTGATGCTGAATGTCCCTTCTAGATTTTCAAGAAGCTTTGATTAAAATGATTAATCGAGAATCTTGAAAACGTTTCTTTGTGTCAATTGTTTGGTAACAGCCTGATGGCCGTACCTGTTTGGACTCTACCCTCTTATCTCACAACGTCAGAACAACTGGTAACTTTATTGCTGCTCCCGGGACAGCCCCCTGCTGATATGGGACTTTATCTGCACTGTTCCCTCCCTCAACCTCACTGATCCAGGCCTACTAATTGAAAAAAGAAGTACGGCCAAAGTTCATTGATGTTGTCTTTGTTGATAAGGGAGTGGCAGAAAGTAAGGCAGACATACCCGGAGTTGACAAAATAGCACACGGACAGCTTCTCAGGCAACGTGGCCTGCAGCCTCTGCGCGTACAACACCAGGTTGTCGTGCAAGAAACGGGAGTTGGTGTTGAGCTGTGCCATCTGCCGAGCTCCCGCCTGCACCACGTCCGGGTGACAGTGGCCCACTGAGGGAGAGGGAGGAGAAGTGGCACACAGGGTTAGAAACAGTGACGTCAAATGACAGCGTGCCATGACCACTCAGATTAAAAGATCACGACTGGATGCCATGAGCTGAAATTAAAGGCTTTTGATTGCGGTGACGACAGGTGATACATCGTTTTTGTGCATCTTCACGTGCGTGCATGTGTGCGTTTGTATACCATGAGCCACATTGTTGATGCAATCCAAGTAGCGACGCCCCGTTTCATCATGCATGTACTGGCCTTTGGCTCGCACAATCTTGATCGGGTCATGGCTAAAGAAGATCTTGCAAGACGGCCTGTGGAGGAAATACAGTCAGTGACATCTGTGTGTGGTGTGTGTGTGTGCATGCATAGTGTATCATTGTAGGGTATGGTTGCATATAGTGTATGTATTTGAAATATAATATACATGTCTGCAACATAATATATATATATATATATATATATACATAGTTATTGTTATCTGTGATGTGATAAACATGTATCTACATATCGTATACATATGCACATACACATATGCATTGACTGTTACCTATAATATAATGTAATGTACAAAGTATGAAGCTTCACTATAATATACATACCAAGATACATATATACATAGGCTGTTATCTACAATATACATGTACATGTATAGATGTCAAGCTGTTATCTGCATATATTATACATATCCATATATGTATACATGGTATGTAAATTAACATATACACATATATTTATCTGCAATATAATACACATACATGTCTACATATGAATAAAATGCACACATATTAATGATTACTGCAGCTCGCAGATCAAGAGGTATTTAACAGTGTATATCAAAATAACTGAATTATCAGATTAGCTACAAAAGAAAGTTCAATTTCAGAGTAAAAACAAAAACTTCAATTGTGTCATAACTGCCTCTCTGGAGGAAGTCTAGAAAACAGACCGTAGCTTATATAAAGTGGTTTTCCAGCTCTTAGACGGAGCCTAACTAACTTCGTGTCACTCATCTTACCCGATGTGCTTCCTCCGCAGGTCTATCGTCCTATCTTTCTCGAGTATCACCGCAGCGGCCATGCTGATGCTGTACAGCTGCTCGTCAATGCGCTGAATGAGGAGGTGAACCCGGCCGGCACCGCTTTACTTGCACACACACGCGCGCACACACACGCACACACACACACTGGCTGTGACAGGTGCCGCGCGCGCAGTGACGTGTGAGGACCGGTGAGGACTGGCGTCGCGCCAGGTGTTGTGCAGCTGTTCGAAGAAAAACTGCACACTGTTTTTTAGCTGCAATTGAGGAACATTTGCTTTCAGAGTACCTCCATTTTAATTTCATTTATTCCAAAAGTACATTTATTACTTTTGTGGTATCAGTATTTGAAAGGTGTTTTATGCCAGTGTTCTTCTACAACCTGTGTCATTTTTTTTTTATTAACATTTTGATTGCAGGACTTTAAGTAGAAGGGTTAGACAACTTAAATCAAATATTTAAACTACAACATGTGAGTGTCGTTGATTCCACCAATTAGCTAATGTTAATATATATGTAACCATTGTTTACTAGCCAAACTAACTAACTAACAAAGCTTAGCTAATCTAAACTTACTAATAAACAAAGTTAAGCTAAACTAACAAATTAAACTAAACAGACAAACAAACATACGAACAAACTAACTGAGCTAACTAAGGGAAATAAGCCAACTAGCCAAACATATAAAAAACGAACTAACAAACTAACTATCCAGCATTCCCCCTTATATTACAGTCTACTTCCTTACAGCAGGGGGCAAACTATGTACATATACATATCTGTCAGTGACCAGGATATTTAAGAACAGTAATAAAAACACGTCGGTTGCATGATGTATTTGAAAGACTGCATTTATTTGGCTCCAACAGTACAGTCATATGAAATGTCATCTTCAAATATAAGATTGTGTGAACACAAGGGTCTTCAAAGAAATATCAATCGAGTGGGTAAAAAAAAAGAAAAGAAAAGAGTAACACAAATGCAGAACATAAATTTAACATGTGCCACAACACAACAAATGGGAGGTTGTGACTCCAAAAAGCCACAAAACGGATTTTACTTTGCATTTTGAGCCACAACTGTTTTTTATTTTGAAGAGAATGTGGCAAAATAGTTACTTCAATAAGGCTGCGGTGCATCGGAAGGGTACAGAAGCATGAGATGTTCCAATTTCTCACCAGAGACCGGTGCTGTCTTTCAGAAAAATGGCCTAGATTAGTCAATTATCCCAAAGTGACACTTTGTTCTAAAATGTGAAAGACCCCCGAGCACTGACAAATACCCAGATGTGCACTCGCCCTGCTAATACTGACAAGAAAATAACATTTTTGGCACTTCCACTAACAGCAGAATAATCAAGAATGTGAAACTTCAACCAGGAAAGGCAACCATCAAACAAACGCAAACAGAGTCAATCAAATAAAAAAATCAATAAGAAAAATGTAGCTGCACATGCTAAAGATACAGCACCTTGTGAGAACAAAATACTGTAACAAAGTCTGGATGTCAAAACACAAGATGAAAAGAAAAACCTACATATGAAGTATTGGAAAAATCACTTTAAAACACGAGGGAAGGGAGAGTTAATCATTTGAGACTCAATGAAAGGTCCGTGTTCATAATGGTTTCTTTGTAAATAAACATTTTCTTTTTTCCAGGTAGTGGTAACACGGGGCAGCATGACTGAACAAATGGAGCTACAGAGATCACAGGTCGTGTGACAGTTCAGCGGCATTTGATGCTACGCACATTAACCAAAGGATAAATTGCACTTATTGTCAAATGAGCACACATCTTAACAGTACAGTAATAACAATAATAATAATCCACTATACATATATCAAACTACATTCAATGCAAAGGGGAGAGAGAGAGAGAGAGAGAGAGAGAGAGAGAGAGAGAGAGAGAGAGAGA
Source organism: Pleuronectes platessa (assembly GCF_947347685.1). Classification (NCBI taxonomy): domain Eukaryota; kingdom Metazoa; phylum Chordata; class Actinopteri; order Pleuronectiformes; family Pleuronectidae; genus Pleuronectes; species Pleuronectes platessa. The sequence continues at coordinate 8,283,641 of NC_070648.1, forward strand.
GAGAGAGAGAAAGCTGTGATGTTTAGCATGGTTGCATTGGCTGGGCCAGTCAACGCTCGGGCCCCAGGTACCTTGTTGTCATACTTAGCGTTCTGACCCACTAAATAAAATAAAAGCAGATGTATTCCATTATAAGGCCTATACTCTGAATGCACACTGTAATTTGTAAAAAAAAAAATGACCAACTTCCTTCACGCTGAGCCGCTTTGCATAACGGTTTCACAACGCCTTCGCCCGGTAAAGAAACAAAGCCCCAAAAAGAAAACTACTGAGAGGAATGCTGTTCCGAACCATAAATGCCTTCATGTTTAAGAAATTATAGAAAAAAATAAATAACGTACCATTTAAAAATACTGACACAAATATATGCACAGAAAACTTTAAATTGTTACATACATAGAAAAACAACAACCAACAACAATAAAGAAACCTGTTGTGTTGTTCTTGCCACTGTTAGAGCACGTGAACTGGGCCGACTATCCGTTAGCACCATTATGATCTGTGTGTCTCCGTTCTTTGTAATGACGAGATGAACCGTACAATCAAACAGGAACCAGACATCGTCTCCAGTCCACCTGTGGTTGCTGCTACATCACAACAAAATGTTGGTTTTTGTTTTTTCCCCAATCCGCCCTGACAGTCAATCACTCACACGTACATTTGCAATGTTGAAGAAAAGGAGTGCGAGTGTCCCCTCGCATAGCACAAGCCGTGACGGGAGGAATTTGAATTCGTGAAAACCAGGCTGTGGTGTAAAAATAAATCTAGCTCCGATTATTTTCGCTCCATCCGATATGGAATGTGACATAACTGGCCACGCTTTAGCTTGTGGTTCCATGTACGGAAACTGAGAATTGCAGCTTGTCTGACATGTTTTCTGTTTTCTATATGTTTAAGACAATTCTTGAGGTGGAACAGATAACAACTGCCTGAATATGAAAAATCGGAAACACCAGTGACTGTTTGTCCCTGCATGAAACAAAACTGTGCGCTCCTCAGCAGCAACGCTTACGCAAAAACAAAAAAAAACGGAGGCGGATGGACACAATCTGAAGCTACAACCTTCACACTATTTCAAGATCCTGTAAAAAATAGAAATGAGAACCAGAGCATCTTCTCAATACATTACAACCAAAGCTTACCCCTTCTGAAATCAACACCATTCCCTCAAATTAAAAACATCATATAAAGTTTCTGATAAAAAGGAATGAATAAAAGCTTGAGGCACCAAAGGCTATTATACACAAAATACAAACAATGTTTTTAAGAATGAGAGCAAAAAAGAAAAGAAAGAATAAAGTAAAGATATAAGTGATTGCCATCCGTTGATGCTCTCAGCGTTGACCCTGAGAGGCAGATCTCCACGACTCCCCTGCAGAATCCTTCGAGAGAGAGAGGGGGGGGAGGGGGGGGGGAGTCCCCGAGTAGACCGGTCCGGTCCCAAATCCTTGTTTTGTCTTCCTGCCGACCCCCCCCCGGCTGTCCTTAGACGTGCGGTGCCTCTGACGCTGGGCCCCAAGTGCAACAGTAAAACAAACCCCCTGCAGATGTCTGACCCTTCTGCTAGGCCGCACCACAATAAAGCAACAATAACCAACAGCTCTACTTTCTGTGGGAGGAGGGGGGGAGGGGTTTCAGGCTACCAGCCACGGCGTGATTCCCTTTGGGAAGATTGAAAGAAAGCAAAAAAAAAAAAAAAAAAAAATTACTGATTTAGAGCTCTGGGTTTGTTTTTCCATGTTAGTGTTGTGTTTCTTTCTCTGCAGAAGCCATGACGCAATCACAAAACAGTGACATGTATGTACAATACATATAAATATAGATTCAGTACACTACTCATGCTTTTGCGGGGGGGGGGGCGGGGGGGGGGGTCCAGGGGTGCAATGTTCTGTTTGGCACAGTCTTTTTTTTTTTGTCTTCTAGAAAATGATGCTGCGTGAAGGGGGTGGTGAGACGAAACAACACAAAACACCTATAGCGTTTGGTGTTAGAGAGCCAGTCCAGATCCCCTTCCTCCTCCTCCTCCTCCTCCTCCTCCTCCGTCACCTCCGTCTCCTTTCCCCCTCGAGAATCTGGCTGGGCCGCGACACTCCACTCTGAGCCATGCAATGACTCCAAAGAGACAAGTTCTGCCGCCAGCCGAGGATCATAACTCAACCACCACGACGTGGATGCGAGAGCGCACACACACACACACACACGTGTTTTTTTGTTTTTGTTTTTCACACAGCGATGTGAGTAGAAGCAGCTTAGGGATGGTTATCTCTTTTTTTTTTCTTCTCTTTTGTATCATTGTACAAATAGACTTCTTCTTTTCTCTTTTGGACTATTCTCCTTCTTTTTTTTTTCCCCCATTAAAAAAAACTATAAATACCATAAAAGAAGCATTATTTACAATCTCCATGCGTTTCGGGTTAGAGTGATCACTGCAAGAAAAACACAGGAGAGAGAATGACATGAAGACGTTTTCAGTGTGTTTCATGACTTGTACAATGTTGAGTGAGGTATAAACATCGAGCGCTATGGCGACTGACTGGACAGGAAACCCATGCAAACATGAAGAGGCACAAAGAATCGAACAAGTGAAGATAATATTAAGAGCTAAATTTATTATATTATCCACTAGGAAGGAACTTAAGTGGGCTGGTTCTGAAGCAGGGCCACGTCTCAACCATTCATCCCTCTGCCTCATCCCTCCCTCTGCTCATCCAAACCGTAGACAGTGTATCAAGATGGAAGAAGTGTCAGCTCCTCGAAAGTGAAGCCAAAGCAGCTCAATTGCCACCTGGTGGCTGGCTGCAGTATAGGTGATAAATCCTTTAATTTATTTGAAGACATAAAGGGACATGGATCAAACGGGAAGTCACAAAAGTTTTTTCTCAAAGATGGTTTCTGTCCTTTTAGGTAGCTTTCCAAAATGGATGCGATAAAAATGAGGTGAAACTTCATGATTGACAGCTGAGACCCACTCATGATTGGTCGAGTACATGCATCGATAGGACCGTGTTTCCACCCCCGGTCACTACTGTACAGATTCTGGCTCCAAAAGCTAAAGATGGCGGAGTTTGAGTGAGGGATACTACATTTCCGGATAGGGGGAGAAACTGGACGAAGCAACCATCTTTATATAGGGGTCTATGTTCTCTCATCCCTTCATCCTCTTCCCACATCCTCATCTTTCTTCCTATTCCCTCATCCCATTATCTTCTTATCTCATCTCTTCCCACATCCCCTCATCATTCTTCCTATTCCCTCATCCCTTCATCCACTTCCCTCATCCCTATATTCCTACATCCTCTTTTTCCCTCCCTCCGTCTGCCCGGCCTCCTTCCTGACCAGCATATCATCTTTACTTTAATACCTTCCCTCACCATCCATCCATTTTCCACGACAACCTTTAATTTACACTTTGTTGAGGCGTGGCCTTGCTAGAGAACCAGTTAACTGATCCCAGCTCTGTTTTCCAAAAACACACAAATGACTATCATGTTTTCTGACATTTTTGATTTTGACTTCTATACATCTGTAGTTGCTGAAGTCTGTCATTTAACAGAAAAAGACAGTGTGCGCTTTTCTTACCTTCTGCCAGCATCCAGGTATTGGTAATCCATCTGGGCCCTGTTGAGAGGAAGAGTGGCAGGGAAGGGAAAACAACAATGAGAAGGGCATAGGAAATGGAGCGTTTGTTATAAGTAACCCACGAAGATCCCACTAAGACGATGAAAAGCGTAATAAATGAGTCGACTTTGTGCTATTACACACCACATATGCCTATTTCTTAATACACATGAAAAGAAACACACACAAGCCTGCATCACAAAGTTGGAGATGATATGGCAGAATCTCCTATCATGCCTAACTGAGACACTGAAGCTACTCTACTACATTTTTCATCCTTAACTATTTCCAAATCAAAACCAAATCTAAATTCCAGATACATGCATGCAGGACTCATCATAATACATCTCATGCATGGCAAAATATGAATATACAAGATATAATACGCTTTTTTTTTAATTGGTTCCCACAGTTAGCAAAGAGATGATGTAAAACAATGGGATTTGGGTCCACTATAAGAAAAGCAGCAGTTTATCTTAATAGAAAGTTATGGCAGCTGGATCATGTAAATGACTGGAGATGTAATTTAATGAGATGACATTTTTAATGTTTTCTTACCCATCACCATTACTGCTCTTTCATTTTGTTATTCACACACAGTATGCTTCATTACACCCAAATGCTATCCTTCAGTATCACTTCTATATTTGACCACAGCTTCAAATCATCCATAATCACAAGATTCTCTATGTTTTGTCTACTCCAAATGTCTTAATTTTTTTCCCCCCTCTTGTCACGGTCTGGCCCAATTGGTACAAATACAGGAAGGGTGGAAAAGGGAAGTTAACAGAGTAAAGGAGGGGTCCATGTGCCCTACTCATCAGTCAGGGAGTCTGTGTTAGTGCCGGATTAAAAGGTCACTGGAAGAATCAGCTTGAAGGAAACGGGAAATTAGCAGAATTTCTTTTTCTCAAGTTTTAATCCAGGGAATGAAAGGATTCAGTTAGAGGAATAGATTTTAAGAGCCGTATGTCTATTTTCTATATTTGGCTTGTAAAGATGTCACTGTAGGAGGCTGCTTGCGGTCAGAGAGTTAGGGAGATGACTGGTGTTGCATGTTCTTTTTTTAATGAATTTAATGAACTGTAATGTAGTTGTGGTTGAAATAATGTGTACTCATGCTTGCTGTGCTCTCAGGTCATGCAAGGTCTCTGCAGTGACTGAAGGTGAGGAGGCATGCATGGGTTACAAGGTTGAGGAAAAAGAGAAATACTGTACCAATTGGCACGGGGCATCCAGCCCGTCCAGACCTGGCTGCCCTGGATCCCCCTTTTCACCCTTAAATCCCCGGAAACCCTGTTTGCAAAGATGACCTGGGAGTGTTACTGGGAGAGAGGTGGACGACCCTTAACCCCTGCGTCTGTCCGCTACGACAGACACACGGGCGGGGGCGCGAGGGAAGGAGCTGCCCTGTGAGCTTGCTGATACCACATTCCAGCCCAGATATGCGTCATCATCAATACCTGATGACATGTTTTAGAGTTTCTGGAAATAAATTGTCTCGGGTTTGTCTCAGGTTGTCTGGCGGAAGCTGGGTATCTGCTTCGCCACAGGGCGCTCGGCCCTTGTTTCGGGACGACCGCACTACAGCGTGCAGTTCGGACATACCAATGGGCAGGGTGCATCTAATCCAGGGGCACCCTGTTCTCCTTTCTCCCCCTTAGGCCCTTTTTTGCCCTTCTTTCCCTTCTCCCCCTGTGGATACAATGGTTGGGTCAAGTTAAAATCATTGTTTTGTTGAACATTGGGGACAGCACTGCTATTAGGAGGGGAGTGATTAAAAAGGGAGGCCCATGTTTAGGAAAAAGACACATGGTCAGTGTTAGATAGGAGGGGATACCAGACAGTACTGGTTATTCTAAAAAAAACATTCCTCAGCACAGACAGAGGACAAAAAAGGGGAGTAATACAGTGGGAAGAGGTGGAAAACAGCTGATTGCCGAAAGGGGGAGTCAAGGGCACAAAGGATGAGAAAGAGTAGCAGGGAAAAAACCTCCAGAGAGACAGAATTAAATACTACGACACACCGGAAAAAGTTCAAACTGTATCCCTTCAAGGGTCAAACATCATGAGTTGGAAAACGTTAGTCGATATAAATGAGAGTGTGACAAGAACATTTAAGTAGCCGATGTAATATCACAGGTCCGTTTCCAGTCGTCATGAGATGAGATGTTTGATGTGATTCTACTTTCGAACGGGATGAATTTGCAGAAAAAAAAGTTGTTTATCGTGTAGCTACCAGACACCCGGACCGCAGGGAAAGGCCACACATGTGTGAATGTGACTCAAACATCGTCAAAGTTCACCGACGTTGAACTCTCTGCGAAGCCACGCTGCGACTTGCTTCGCTGCACGTACAATCTGATTGGGTCACAGTGGCGTGACGAGGCTTTCTGATTTTGAAGGCTCCTGCACGCAGGGCCTTTCCTCCCTTAGCAACAGTGGCTCCAACAGGTGGACTCTTCTCGGGCCAACTGTCAGTTGACTTAACCATAGTATTTTATTGAATCGTCAAAAATGATTGTTTATGATTGTTTTGACCTTTTCCCTTGTATTACCGTATATATATATGCATATTTATTTCATTCTTATTTATTTACTTTTGTCTTTCAATGTATTAATACTACATTGTACCCTCGGTACCATTGTAAATGAGGGTCTTATTCCTCAATGTGTTTTCCGAGGCTTAAATAAATAATCAATCAAAAAAAACGTATACTATGGAGCCGCGGGAAAGTGACTAGACCAAAACTTCCGATGCTTACACTTTTAAACGCAAATAACTCAATCGAACAGCTGACGGTACATATATAAAAAAAAACAAGGGAAGTTGACACGGATTCCAGACATCCTCCATAGACCAGACCGTCTCCTTATGGTTCGGCCTTTACTTACGAAGTATCTCTATCGTTGTGTTCCAGGAATGGGATACAGTTTCTAAACAACACAAAAACAGCTAAGAAACGAGTGAAAAGTGGGACGAACAGACTACGACTGCGGTGTGCACACGCAAGGGAAGAGTTATCGACAGGCTGGAGTGAAAGGTGAGTTCATGCACGGAAACAACAGAAGATGTGAATTCTAAGAGCCTGCTGTCAATGGACATGTTGGAGAATGAGACTGGACTTGTGACTTTGAGGAATGAGATGGCAAATCATTCAAAGGTGGAGAAAAAAGCTGATCTGAGAGCACTGGCTCTGAGATCCTGAAACCAGACTTAAAGTGAAGCCTACATGAACCGAGTGTTGTTATTCCCTCAGTATTCAGTGTCTCAAACTCGACTACATCTACATCGACACCTCAACAAGTCCCATCACTGTCCATTGACATCAGTCCTCTGCAATGTTAAGGGCTTTATTCAGCAAGTCAGCACATCATATCTACATCTACCTTTTCTCCTCTTTCCCCATCGTCGCCTTTCTCTCCCCTTAAGCCTGCCAACCCCTGTAAGAGTACAACTCTGCTTCATTACTTCACTGAGCAAACACAAACAGGGGGTTTCATCGTTGTAATGAAACTCAATCAAAATTTTAAAAACAAAATAATTAAAAAAAATCTGAATTCTAGAAAGGGAGATAAAGAGTCTCAAAGAAAATCATCCTGATGCAGCTCCCCAGAATCAGATGCAACAACAAAAGCTGGAGTGCGTGAAAATCCAGTTTCTTCTGTTGATCAGTGATCAGCTGGATTAGCACCCAGAAGTGAAGCATCACTCACTCTACAGTAAGTGTAGCCAGTTGAATTGTGGGAACTATCGCCATATAAAAGTCACACATAGATTATCTGTGCATGGGCAATATTCCGATATTAATAGTCTGAGTAAGAACAATCTCATGAAAACCGCATTTTCTGATTAACTTGAATAAGGTCATACTCTGGATAAGCAATTTGAAAAGACGTCGCAAAAGTTGAGTATTATGTAAACATGTAGACATCTTAATCACATTATAATGTCCGATTGGTGTTTTCACAGCATTTTGCAACATTGTCTTACAACACATGCCCTCGGATTGAGTGGAAACAAGACGTAGGGTGAAATGTATATGAGTAATAATCAGACTTTGCTCTGTAACATGTAAAAAGGAAAATTGAAGAAATATTCCATTAGTAAAACATCATAATTGGAGTAATGTCTTCTTCAGAAGAGGGTCATTAAGAGTGGTGGCTTCTGGAAAAGGGGTATTTTCCATTACTTATTTAAAATGCTGGGTTGAGTTGTGTTTATTTGTGCATTTTGAGTTGATAATAATTCAGCCAATCACTGATGGAAAGAGGGACACATAACTGTCACCGCTGCACAAGCAAAGGCAGAATCTCACTTCCACTGAGCTTTTAATACGGAAAAAGCGGTTTTGGTCCCGTTGTTGCATTCGATTCTGGAGAGTTGCACCTTCTCGTGTTTTTCCTTATTTAAAAGCTTTGTTTTTTCTTGTCTAAGAATCTCTACACTGGAGGAGGTCATTCGATTCAGTGTGACATTATTCATGTATTTGTGTCTATGGGTGGACAAAGCTCCACTGACTTACATCCAGGCCTGGTGTTCCAGCAGCTCCCTGAAAACAAAGAACATCAGGCGTCACAAAGCTAGAACTATTATTTCGACGACAGCAAAGAAGGCAGAGTAGTTTTGGAAGGTAGCAGACATGTGGCAATAAGTCACGAGTAAAAGGCCGGCTTTAGCTGTAACTGATGACTTCAACGTATTCCCAGCTTTCAGAGTAAAGCACTTAGACATTTCCACCAAGATTTATCCACACATTCACAGATCTATGTACACATTCACAGATTTAGTTACACATTTACAGATAGGTCCTGAATACACACTTGCAGATTCCTGTGTGGTTTTGCAACAAGGCATTTGGAGTGTCTTTTTCACAAGTACACATATACATACATGGATTGAGATAAAGTTATGTAACCACACACAAACACACACACACACACACACACACACACACACACACACACACACACACACACACACACACACACACACACACACACACACACACACACACACACACACACACACACACACACACACGCGTACAAAATGGAGATAGATACTCACAGGTAGTCCATAAGGTCCCCTCGGTCCTGGCTCACCCTGTGTTCCTCTCTCACCCTAACACAAATGGATCAGTGTTGTCATCATATAAATCCCACATGATCCATTTAAAATGAGGTAATATAAAAAATGTGTCATGAGTGACATGAAGGGCCATCTTACTATGTCCCCCTTTGGCCCAGCGGGACCAGCTGGACCCGACGGTCCATCCGTTCCCTGCAAGAGAGCAGCGTCGCCATAGTGAGTTTACATCATCCAACTGAAGCAGGTATTTCAAAATAAAGTTGATTTTCCAAGCGAATAGATGGGAGAGCAAGAGCCATGTTTAACATCCACATTTATTTCCCAGCTTGGTTTGACCTACAACCAGCACAAAGGCTTTACAGCTAATACACGTGCATTGGCCACAAAAGGACATTTACAACACTGCTGACGGTTAAAGTATGAGTGTGTGTTAATGCTGAGTTAATGAAACACGGGACAGACGAGAGCCTCGGGGTGTCTGCATGAAACAGCTTTGTGCCTGTGGTCATTGAACTGAACTCAGTGTGGCTCACGTCACGAGACCTAACAACAAGGAAAACATCGAACTAACATGACTCCATGAGATACAATAAAATGAGGTGACAAGGGTAAAAAAAAAAAGTCTGAGGGAGACAAAGAAGGACAAACAAAATGACACAAATAAATAAATGTTCCACAGTGTTAACTTATGCAGGTGATGATCCCCACCTCTATAACCAATCTGGAGTGAGTTAACCCCACCGACCTAATCAAGACATAGACTCAGAAATACGGAAACAAATAAATTAAATAATAAATATGGAAATAAATAAATACAAATTGTGGCAAAAGATATATTTCCCCCGAAATACAGTACTCGACTTTTTCAACGCAAACTAGGTATTTTTCCATTTATCTATGTATTTTATTTATTTCTGAAATCATTTATTTATTTATTTATTAATACTTGTGTCATTATTTTGTCCTTCGTCAAAGAAAGGGGACTGTATGGAGGGTGAGTGGGAGAGAGGTAGACAGAGGTTGGGTGGTGAAGCCCCTTGGTCACCTGACACTCACCCCAATTCCGGGCTTGCCGTCCAAGCCGGAGGATCCCTGCGTGGTTATGGAGGTATGAGTGACATGAACAAGGCGGGATTAGTACCAGATGAACACTGTTATTAGGACAGCTTGATGGCAGGGTTCACTACGAGTAAATTACACAGTGTGCGTTACAGGAAGCTTGGTGAAGTAGTCAGGCCGGGACAAATGGACATGAGGACAGAAAATGTCAAAGGCAGTACAGACACACGCACACACACGCAGACACACACTCAACAACAACAACAACAACAACAAAATCAGACAGGACTAATCAAGACATTTTTCTATGTATGTCTGGAGATACAAAGGGATGAGGCTCGGTGGTTGGAGTCATTCACTGGTGCGAGGCCGTACTTACAGGGAGACCCAGAGGTCCACGATCCCCTTTGTGACCCGGTTCCCCTCGCATCCCCTTCAAACCATGCAATCCAGGTTCACCCTGGGGAAGTGGGAAAAACAAGGGAACACATGATGACACAGTTGCAATCAGCCAATTTCTGAGAGCTTTATTATACTTCGCCTGTAGGATTAGCTTGTCTGCCTACTGAACGTTCACTCTCCCGTGTGTTAAGTAGCAGGAGGTGGATTCAATTATTTAAAATGCTTAAAAACACTTTGGATAAAAGCTAAAGGACTTTGTTTAAAAGTTGAATTTGTTGGATTAATAACAGACATAATGACTTGAACGTGTTCCAGCGGGGCTTTCTGTGAAGTAACTGAGCTTTTGCTCTGTTGTTGAGATTTACCTTCGATCCGGAGAACCCGTGGGGTCCCTGAAAAAATCAAAAGACAAAGAAAATAAGTTTGTGAAGCAGCTGGCTGGTCTGTTAATCACCTATATATCGCTGTTACTTTCTACAACACACAACTGTAAACAGCTAGTGGAGCTGACAAGGACGGGACATGTAGAGCGGGTGCAGCATCGTGAGAACTCCCACAGGAATGTACTGTGAAGCGTTTAATTTGTTGTTTGCATCAAGGTGACTAAGTTCCAACAAGGAGACAAACTGGTACACAAGGCCACAGTTGGTACTTGAGTTTTTTTCAAGTATAAGACAACAAAGAGAAAATAAATGAGGTCAGTGCATAAATGGAGGTTTAATCATTGACATATTGTAACCATTGTGATCTATATGCTTTATTATCTTGGGCTTTTTTAATGAGTATGAATCCCATGTATAAAGTTTGCATTTTTTAATTTATAGTATGTAATTAATTGAGTTTTGGAATGTGCCAAAGGTAAATGTTTTAAAAACTCACCATGGGTCCTGGTGGTCCATGGGGCCCTAGAGGCCCTGGAGAGCCAATAATCTGCAATATAAACATTTTTATTACAGATAAACAAGTTCTGAAAGCATGTCACAGCATTTTCAATACAAGTGACTGATATTTCTGTAAAGTTGAGTGTTGAAATTGGCTTACGGAAGGACCCTGAATACCAGGTAGACCCAGGTCGCCCTTTTCTCCCTTGACCCCATTCACACCCTGATGGGCAAAAAGTTGTATGACACATGTGTAGAAGATGGATGGACATTCCTCGTGTCAATTAGGCATCTCAAAGGGTTTTTTCAGAGAGTAGTCGGCTTAAACAACTAAATTCTTACAGGTAGACCAGTTAAACCAGTTCCTCCTTTCTCTCCTGAAGCTCCAGGCATTCCCATGTCTCCTTTTGAACCCTTATAGCCCTGAGAGAAGAAAACAAAAAGTGTTGGGACCATTATGCGTAACCACCCTTAAATGCACTTGAGATCTAAAATGTCCCTTGCGTGCAAGATTTACTCAAATTGATAGTTATCAGCCTAATAAATATAACAACATATTCAAAGGTCACAGTTCTTTGAAAATCAATTCAAAATAGAACTCAGCAGTACATGAGAATATAAGAACTCACTCTTTCTCCATCGAGTCCAGGGAGACCAGGCAGACCTCGATCCCCCTGGGACAAGAGAAAAGAACGTTTTTACACACACCTTATAAAATGCTATAAAAACACTGGTTAACAGGTGCATGGCAGATTTAAGTTGTGACTGCGAAAGGAAAAATCCACCATTCACACACAAGGGAAAAATTCAACACTGGCATCACAAGTGCGGAAGACATTGTTTACCTTTCCACCCTGAGGTCCGATTGGCCCCGGAGGCCCAGGAGGACCCTGCACAGGAGGAGATACACAAAAGGGAGATTTCAACACAACTCCATTCAACATACAAATACCACTAGGCTCTGCACCATTTGCTAAACATCTGTTTTCACACTGCATCATTGACCATCACTCTGAGACCATTGGCAATACAGTGCAAAATATGTTAGCGATCAGTGATCAGTTAACAGGAAGCTCAACTTGAAGGACACATGCTGAAGTCGTGAACATGTTAGCTGGATCATTCCATTTGGAACATACAGTAGGTCAATTTTTGGGGGGGGATGTGTGTGATGGCTTGTGTGGGAGCTGGGTGCTGCAACCATTGGGACATCCCACTTGTAGAGAAATAAATGACCTACTTGATATGTAATATTATCACTGAAAGAATGATATACTTTGATGTTAGGATGTGACCTAATGGCAGATGTTTACAGATGGCAGATGAACTGATCACATGTATTTAGTTATTAATTGATGAGGACGGATCCTGTGCGTGTCACGTAACCTTTAATGAGCGTCTGCCCTGATCCTGGAGCAGCGCTGGTTACAATTATGCAGCGGCAGCACATCGCTAAGACATAATTATGAGATACAGGATCATCTACATTGTACAAATTATTGTTTTCTTTAACCTCGAATGGGCCCTTTATATTTAAATACTCTATATTGACATCTGGAGCGGGTCCTCTTTACGGAGGCCGCCATCTCTTTTTTAAAAAGTTATCTAAACTGAAGGCTACCACAGGTTCTCTCTCATGTTTGGAAGGGGATGGTGAGGTGAGGGGTATTCAGCTGCCACATGCAATTTCCCCACTAGATGTCCCCAAATTTTACACACTGAACCTTTAACCTTAAAAGATTATGCCAGAGGCCTTGTTCAAGACAGGATTGTCAATATAAGTCAGTAAAGATTGGTGCATTTTAACAAAAACAAATGTTAAATGAAATGAAATCAAACCAGTAGGATTTTTGACCACAAATGGACGGTGTGAGTTTTGGAGAACAGACATTCAGGGAGACAACCAGCAACTCAGGAAGCACGAAAAGCTTGGTCACAAAGAACCATCAACAAGGAACCCAATGCACTTTTAAAACTGGGCAGCGCTGGCCAGACGGGGTTGGGTTGGGTTTGGTTGGGTTTGGTTGGGTTATGCCCATGCGTAGGAAAAAGATGAATCACTCGTGGGGAACATGAACATGAAAACAATACACAGAGTACACAGAGCCTAATTACCGTTACTGTAATAGTGGTAATCTTCTGCAGTGGGCCAAAGAAGTGGAAAGGGGGAGGAGATGAGAGATACGATTGCAGAGGTGACAAAGAAAAGAAACCTTTGCGTCAGCACATTGCTGCATCAATACACACACACACTTTTAGGTCTGCATTAACCTACACATGTTAGACTATATGAAGAAAGACAGAATGTGAATCATGTTAATACATTTCTCATTTACTTATTAAACACTGACACAGGAACTGATTCAGTCTGTTCAAACACATTTTTAACTGCAAAAGGTGCAACCTCCTCTTTGACAAAATAAGTTACTGAGCCTGTTTTTGTTTTTTTGTGGTTTGAGGATTTCAACAGTTGTGAAAAGACCTGAGTCATCATGGACAGATCGAAGTCAAAAGTCATGTTTCATTGTGCGAGGCACTTTTCCAGATATTCCATTCTGAAGCAACAGACGAGAGGTAAAAGAGTGGCGCCAAATAAAAACTCATCTGACCTGTAAAGCCTCCTGTATGTTTCCATTGTAGTCGATGATCTCAGTGGCTCCTTGGTCTCCTTTCTGCCCGGGGGGCCCCTAGTTCACATTAAGAGACACCTTTGAAACACCGCATGTTGTTTCATACTGCACACTTGATTTAAGCACATCAGACATTAGGATTGACCGCTGCCCCCTTGTGGTACAAGAATGTGTTACACTGACAATCTGTCTCGCAGGAATTCAAAATCTGAATATTCATCAGTATGCAGCTTCATAAAATCATTAAAGAAAGAGGAGAATAGAGGCATTTATTACATTTAATGTTATGGATATATTTATTTAGGATTTTTAACATTCATCATTTAATATGGATTTGTTAATGATTCAAAAAGATGTTTACCTTCGGGCCGAATGTTCCCAAGTCTCCTTTATCTCCAGTCTCCCCCTGATTCAAGAATACAAACAAAATTTTAGAGCTCAAAGAAGCAGATATAAGTGAGTAACTATAAATATAAGTCACATGTGATAATCAAACATTAATAGCAGTTTCCAAAAGGTGGGTTTGCACTTTTTTTTAACAACAACAACAATAGGCATATTTGACTTTATGTCATTCGAATGTTTGTATTGGAAAAACCTGGCTCAACATATAATGTGTTGTACAAGATCTTATAGTGTTTGACATCTCTGCAACTAAATAAATTCAAGACTCTGACCTGAGCTAGTCTAAGAGTGGAAATCAAATATCTGCATCAAGTCGAATTAGCTGATCCTAACACCACGGCTCACTTAGATCGGATGTTCTGTGCCCCCGTATTTAAAGCAAAACACAGCTGCCGCACTCACCTTTGACCCTTTATAACCAGGTGTTCCCGTCTCTCCTTGTGACCCCTGCCATGAATAGGAAAGGGTTGTTTATTTATTTATGATGGAATGATTCAAACAAAAGGAAAGCCAAATATCAGAGAAATAAACATAAAACTAAAAATTACAAAACAAACCGTCTTTAGTGATTCAACCCATATAACACCATATAAATATAACACGCTTTTAATTTGTCATTACTGGCCAGCAATGGAGAGAGTGTTTATTTGAAATATGGCATTGACCAAGCAGGGGTTTCACTTGTGGGGTTTCTAATTGGACGTGAGACGGGATCCCTGGGTCGCAGAGGTTTAGACTGGTTTGACCTACCTGCTGTCCCAGTGCCAGACATAAACAATGGTCAGCTCGTTTAGTTTACACAGACCCCAGGGAAAAGGCCCTGACCTTATTTCAGGCCATAATCGTTTAGACAGATCTCTTAGTTATAGGAATTCAATACTAGAGGCATTGAACAAACAATTGTTCTGGGAACGCATATGGACGACGAATCTTAACTTCCTCCCACGCCACCGTTTCTGAGAAAAGGTTGTTCGAGTGTTTTTTCTTTGTGTGTGTGTGTAAACAGATTTGAAAATGTGCAAAGATCCATGCACACATTCATAAATCTCACTACACATTTGGAGATTCTCTTTCACGTTCAAAGATCTGATTACACACAGACTGGGACTTTTGAGATTTTGTTGTGTCATTACACCAGGAAGACTCTAGAGGGCAGCAAACACCAATCACCCACATGAGAGAAAGGACTTTGAAATATCCACAGGAGCACATTAATCACTCACCTTTGGGCCAACAAATCCAATTTCTCCACGCTCACCCTTCCCTGGTGGCCCGTGGTCTCCCCTCTCACCCTAAACAGGAAAAAGACAAACAACAACAAAAATGCTCAAAGTGTATTTAGGTAATTCTCCATCAAACTGGATTATCTAAGAGTTAGAGGGAACTGCTGACGTGTGCACATTCGGGAATATCAGGCTTGTGTCAATGACCTTAATGTTATGCAGTGCTGACATAATGAAGAAATCTACGATAAGAACATCCCGCCCTCCTCATGAGTTTTGCTTACTCGACAGATAGTGAATCGTACATATTTATGCAGAATCAGCACAATCTGCTTGCAGGTAGACGTGATGGTTGACAAGGAAAACCCCAAACAAACAATCTGCATCCAACTTTGTGTCCTCTAAGTTGGATTTTTTTGGAAAAAATGCAAATGATTTCTAAGTGAATAATTCATGGCTCTTGATGGAAAACTATCTGATATTTATGAGATATGACAGATAAAAATCAAGATCTAGCTGGTTTAAATGCGGCTTCATAAGCAGACTGCTGACTTGGTGAAGCTATGGGCTCCACTGAGTGCCCCCCAAGTTTCTTACAGCAAAGTGACAGAATAGAGCCAATAGATGGGGCTGTGGTATAACTCAGGGCCCGTACATTTTGATGACTTATTGCTGATACTCAAAACCGGAGTGGGACACAACCATTATTCAGCAGTGTTGAGTCAATAAACCGAGCTGCTCGGTAATGACATCCTGAAAATAAACCCACAGACTATTGGCGGCTGAGATGTTTAAATAAGAATCTCTAACATGTGAGCAGACCTGAGTATGGAAAAACCATCAAATCAAATACTTGCTGCTGTAGCTTTAAATGAGATGTAGACGTGCATGTACGTCAGAGGATGATGCAAAGCGAATACATGTTGGTAATCAATGCAAAGCAACTAATTACGATGCAAACAATAATTATTGTGTCGTATCAAAAAGGCACTGGATGAGCTCATTCTGAAAACTTCCCTGGGTCCTTTTAAAGAAACAGTCTTGAATACATTGATATGGTGATATTAACAGATCATAAGGCCCTCAACTCAGGATTAGTGACCTAAATGATGGGATGTGATAAAAAAAAGTCTCTGAAAGCTGTGGAATGTCATAGTCAGACCTCAATAAATCAAACCGAGCATCACCCACCTTCGTCCCCGGGAGTCCGGGAAGCCCTGGCTCTCCCTGGGGGCCGAGGAACCCAGGCTCGCCCTGAGGGAAAAAAAAGCAAATAGTACAACTTTTCCCACAAAGTTTTTTTTTGTTTTTTTTGGTGAAGCTCTACCGCCACCTGCTGTGACTGAACACTACAAAAGATGCACGGGCAAACAGGCATGCAGTACTGCTCACAACTCGGCACGTGCAGACAAACTCACACTCAGGGACACATGCACAAATCACACACACACACACACACGAGGGTGTAAAATGAGCAGCGGTTTGTTAATTCATCCCCTGGTTTCTCTAAATGAACGACTCCCCCTTATGACCCGTAGTCCATTGAACTACTGAACTGGTTAGAAGCTCATCAGGACACACAAAGAGGTGTTCTGAGAAAACCAGGTTCTGCGTTTTTTTGCATTTGCCCTTTCACTTACGAGGAGCGAGCTTCACGAGGCGCGACGCTCAATTTGATTTGATTTTCATTTGATTGTGAAATGATTTAATTGGAGTATATTGCAAAACCATCTGCCACCAGGGCCCCCCCCTCTCCCCGCCACCGCCGCTGTGGAAGCCTTTGGATTGGTAACTAGCGCTGGCTTCAAGTTCAGATTGGATAAACAGTGAGGAATGTGCAGCAGGACAAAAAGGCAAGCCGCACTCGGAACCCGTGAGTGCTACGTCAGCAAAATATTGTTAAAACACCATCAAGCATTCAGGCTTTTTAAGTAAAAACAGGAGAATATAAAATATAAAACGAAAGAGCTTTTTTTTTTCTTCTTTTTTTACAAGGCCAGCACAAGACAAGCAAAACAAGACGAAAAATCGAGAACAGCAACAGGCATCATGTCATCATGCTTGTTTGAGCATTCCTCGCATTCACAGGTTATATACTTCAAGCTAATGATCCGCAAGTACATTGGGGTGATTGCTATTCTTGATGGCAGCGAAATATCGTGTGCATTTGAGTTTGTTCTTTTACGATGCAGTAAAAAAAGAAAAGAAAACAAGCTCCTTAGCTGAAACAATAAAAGCCTAGTTCGGAGAAAATGGAAATAAATAAAATTCAAACTTCCTCTCCCTAATAAGCAGTAGTATTTTGCAGTGAGCCTCTTGGTGCCCCTTCCAGAAAAGTGTTTTCAAGGGAGGCAGGGGTCTGATCATTAATTCATAGACCTCTGCGCTATTCACAAACCTTAATGAGTCCGTTTTCTTGCTGACTTGGGGCACGGTCAGATCTAAAGACTGTTTGGCCTCGTCAGTTTGCCAAAGCTCCTTAATTCCTTTTTTTTTCTGAGATAAATGCACAGGTATGAGTGCGCCCCACACAGCAGAAGAGGCTGGATGATGAGACCTCGGACGTGTCGTACATAGCGCAAGACGAAAGGTCAGCTGAGTTCAGATCTGCTGTGGACAGGGGCTGAGGCGGATGGACGGGGACAACACTGGGTGGAATGACTGAGGGTGAAAACAGCGAAGCATTTACCTTTATCCCTGGGAGTCCAGGCAGCCCTGGAAGTCCTGGCTCTCCCTACATAGGAAGAGTGTGACATGTTACAGCCAAGCCAAGCTAAGCTCATCTGTCGGCTCTTTGGGGTTCTACTGCTTCATTTAAAACGTTTTTCTTTCTGCTCTTATTCTGAAAAGTACTCTCTCGGCTGCACACGGGTGTAAGTTGACCAAGTTGTCGTTTGGTTGTGGTGAGCAATATCACATGCACTTTCATAGCAACTCATGCAGCCATGGCTCGACAGCGGGATTAGTGCTTGTTAGCCCTCCACAAAGTGCAACAGTAGTTTTTATTGTTTTAGGATTTGACTGGTTCGGGCAGGTGTAATATGTTCTGCTTTCTGGAAGGAAAAAGTGTCTGATTCTCCGGACTGATGGAGAGAGCTGTCGAGGCCGTTACGAGCTTGGCAGTCGAGAGTTGGCCTTTTTCTCCATCAGGTCGGGTCATTGTCAAGTCTAGAACTCCATTTACCCCCCCCCCCCAGTTACATACCGGTTTGGGCAACGCACAGTCAGTTACTCCGACTGTGGAAAAATACGAGGTCAAGTCCCTCATGAGGCCTCGTCGACGCCTTCAAAAACAAAAGTTCTAGATAATTTAACGCTCTGTTATGACGTATAAAAGGCCTGATTAGCGCCGCGCGAGAAGGATCAAGTACAGTGGCACTCTGGGGATCAGACACAGGGCTGTACATTTCCATTATGGCCAATGAAAGCAGAGTAAAAACGAATGAACAAAATGTCTTTCTTGTGGACGAATACTTTAACAACACAACCATCTGAATAGTAATAGGGGCAACAACTCAATCTCCTGATAGCAGTAATGATGCGAAATAAAATCGGTAAATTGTCAGCACAAGCAGAATGTCTGTAAAATGAGAGATAAGATAAGCAGTGAAAAATAATTAGTTCGGCCACGAGTGCTTTCTTTGCAACACAGTGTGAAAAAAAAGAAAAAAAAACATTTGCCAAAAGCCTTTCTGTATTTCTGGAACCAGTTTGTCCAAACAGAGAAAAGAGAAGCAGGGAATTAATGGGGTGCAGCACTCAGGATTAAAAAGTGTAATTAAATGGGGCAGTGATGCATTCTGGGAACAAACACTGCACTTGATTTTGCAGGAAAATAGCTCCTCCTCTGCTGCATGCTTGTTTCTATTAGTACCTCATCACCAACGTGAAATAGATCACACCGGTAAAACATTGCTTGAACTGCAAAAATCGGCTTAGTTGGACTGATGCAAAGCAAAATCAAGGGATGACCCGCCTGCACGGGACGGACAGGTCATGTGATGCCGAAGCAAAAACATCCAAAAGTATCCATCCGTGCTCAGAAGGGTTGGTTAAATACCTGGGAGCTTACACGGGCTCAGAACATGTATCAAGCCAAAGTAAATGTAAAACGAGTCGGAGCGCTGTGATGTTCGTGTCTGGGTCTGCTCAGTCAACCCCCCCCCCCCCCCCGCCGTGTATAACCATCCTTATTACATTTTAAAAAGTGAGGTTCAACCTTGTTAGGAATGCTGTTGTCAAAACCCGAGAGAGGTCCTTTCTACTTTCTTGCACAACAGACTTCAGCTTTAGCGTATCAGCACAGCAACCATTTAATAAACACTGAATATTCAAGGGATCCTAATGATTAAAACTGTTCTACCACCACTGGTGAATCTAATCTAATGCTACCATCTTTCTACTGTGTATTACAAGCAACAT
Organism: Pleuronectes platessa; assembly: GCF_947347685.1. Taxonomy (NCBI): domain Eukaryota; kingdom Metazoa; phylum Chordata; class Actinopteri; order Pleuronectiformes; family Pleuronectidae; genus Pleuronectes; species Pleuronectes platessa. The sequence goes on from NC_070648.1 coordinate 8,303,373, forward strand.
GTGATCAGAGTGCAGTCATTACCTTGTGGCCACTTCGTCCGGACTCTCCAGGTTCACCCTGTAACACATGCAAAGAGTTTTCGGTTCAATCCCTTCATCTCTGCATTGGGCTGCATTAGTTATTTGCAATTCCAAGTTTTTCCTTCCCTGCATCATCGGCTTAACATTTTGTGATTTGATTTGACATATTTTTATAGGTATTTTAATTTAACAGAAGCTTACGCCGCTATTGAAAAGCATTTAGATGCTAGGCTCCTCTAAATACATTCAATGTAATTTAGAAATGGGCACAGATACGCATATGTTCCAGAAATGTATGAAGATGCAAATGACTAGGGCATATCCTAGTAAATTGAATGTAACTATATGTCAACACGGTGGTGTGTACTTATGTGTGTCTTATTCAAACTATTGTCATTAAGTGGATGTGTAAGTTTATCTCCAATAAGTTTGAATTTACAAAAGAGTGAATCTCTAAAAAGTATCAGACTTCAACTCAAGAGCTAATGTACTCATGCAAAAACTTTCTTGGTCTGTCCAATTGTAGCTCTGCTTCGCCAGTGAGTGTGAGAGACCATAGCACCTTAAGAACATCAGAATGACACTTTGGCAACCCACTCCTAAGAAGTTAAGAAAACTGACAGTAGTTCAGCTCTTACCTTGATGCCAGCTGCAGAGGAGCCTGCATCTCCCTAAGGATAAAGGCAAAAACAAAAATCAGAGAGGTGCAGCACCGAAGTAATTTGAGACTCAACGGGGATTTCTCTACAGACACAAAAGGAATGTTTATTACCGGGCAATTACAGTGACAAGCAATGAAAGAATCTGAGTTTTACTGTACGATGCAGGACATTATTCTGTATTTACTGACTTGTCTTGACAATACTCGGCGCACATTTAAATTAGAAAGATTATATGCTGTTCAGATTAAATGCACCTCATTACAAAAGCTTTAGTTGTTTTTTTTACGACAGTGCTGTGGTTTTCACACTGTCAAGAGTCTGACACTATAAAGATCCCCAACAGTACATGGGGAAAGGAGCCCGATACATATACTGCACAAAACGCAGCCATTTAATCACTTTCTTCAATGCATCACTTCAGGTATGGGTGTGGAACCAGAAGGCGACAGCGCTACTTAAAAATCACACTTTTGTAGAACCCAGACGGCCAGAACCAAGCCCTTTCTGATGCACTGCGTTACTACTGCAGTGTACAGTTAAAACAGACATAAAATAAGGGGCCAATAAGCGTAATTATGGGCGGTTGGTGGGAAAAGGGACCGCGGAGAAGGAGACGGGGTCTGCAGCTCTGGTGTGGACTGTGGTTTCACTGCACATACGCCTAATGCTCAGAAGTTGCAGAAGGAATGTCGCTTGCCCTCAGCTTTTTATGGGAGTCATTACGATGCACAGCACACAAGGCATGCTTAATTATGGCGTTTATTTTTTTTTCAGACAGTAAACTGTCACCGTTTACAGCTGGGCTCTGTTGCATGCTTAGGGGCGCCTCTGTCCCCATCTTAAAAACTGACAGTAATAATTCAAATTTTAATATGGACATTTTCGCAAGTGCATTTTTATGAAGATGATCTGAGAGGATCATGAGTTCACATGATTTTATGAAGTTAAAATGATTTTGGTTACATATTTAAGACAACATGGAGGTCATGATGTGGTTGACATCAAATTATAATAAAAGGAGGAATTATTCTTGTGTCTCCATTGAATAATTGTTTCCACAAACACACATCAAAGTAGGGACCTGTTTCTCTTTGGCAAGGACGTGTAAGAGTGCCCCACATCTGTGCTTCATCGTTACATCTAGTGTGTGTTGTTAAATTTCACCAGTTTGAGCTCATGGGGAAATTATTCCACTTAACAGCACAGTTTACACACTTTTAATCAAAGAGTCACCACACGCCATGTGACAACAAGTATCGGGTGAACGCTACGCACGCAATTAACACTCCCCTCCCCGTGCCGCCGAGCTGATAGAACACCACTGACGTTTTCTGTCACGACAAACCCAGTTGAAGAAGCTGGTGAGAGTTTTCGCTGGTTCGATCTCTTCCACGTGAAGTACGAAATGTGAAGACGGAAAAGGCGGTGGAGTTGGGCGTGAGTTGAGGTGTGGCACACGGCGCTGAAAGGTCCCAGCCGGGCCAATTACCTCGGCGAGGCCACAACGTGAGAGTTAACCACAGAGCCGAGCGGGATGGAGAGCTGTCGCCGCAGCTCCATTTTGTTGTAGGCAGCCAAAGATGTCAGTGTATATTTAAAGATAATAGCGTGAAGATCTTCTAATGCATGTTTGGTAAATCAGGGCCTTTCCCCCCCCTACTCCAGCTGTTTCCCTGGTGAGAGCGAATGAGATGGAGAGAATTAATAAGCGAGCAAAGAAGCCGGAGCGAGAGTTAGCGAATCACACTTCATATGAGGATCATTAGCAGAGGTGACCACATTCAGAGGCCTCAGCTAACCAGCCTGGATACATGTGAGGCAACACGGATTACGATTGGCTAGAGAGAGGCCGTCGCCAACAGGCTGAACCCAGGCCAGTTCACAAGAGCTCGGACCGGATCTCAGGATTCACAAATTATACCAATCGCTGTGCCACGTCGTTTACTCTGTCATTATCATATTTTTTTTTAGAAACCATTTAATAATATTCCTATCTGCGAGGTTCGACTTTTCAATGAGAAGAGTCAAACAAGTGAATTTCACACCTAGTTCAACACTTAGTGTAGCACAAGTAAATGGTTTAGAACTCCAGCTTTTAACTGTGGTAATGATTTGTTTTAAGAGGAGGCCAGAGATGGAGAAGAACAGGCCTTCGGGAAAACAGCAGCACAGCATGTAGTAAATATGTAAAGTGTGCATTTATTCAAACACTGTTATTGTGCTATATTGTTTGATAGTATCAATACCGACTTTGCAAATCGATGAGGGGTACCAATGCACTTTAGATCCTCGTGCAGCTGATACAGCCAACCCCCTCCCTCACTATATCAGTTGGGGATGTTGGACAAAGTTTGATCTTAAAGAATGTGTATTTGTCTTTTTATTGCACTCCACAACCCCCCCCCCCCCATCCTTATCCCTTTGTATCATCCAAAGTCTTGCATCGTCCCCCCCTCCATCCTACTTCTCCCTGAGGTCTCTCTGCTCGCCGTCCTGAAGCGCTCGCTGCCTCACCTCTCACCCCGTGTTACCCTCACTCTCCCCACAGCGCGTGCTGTGTATTGTTAACTTTGGCATCTTTCGGGCCTGGAGGAGTGAAGATGCCCTCCCCTGCTCCCCCTCACCCCCCCCCCCCCCCTCACCCCTCAAGCTGCCCCCTCTATTCTCCGGTTTCTCCTTTCATACATAAAACAATAAATATCAGGGACGAGCCGTCGATCGGACACAAGAGTCTGTCGAGTTTCATCTTGTGGAGCGACGAGCAGTTTTCTCCGCCGGCCCATCCCGTCTTTCAGCGTGCTCACTTAAAAAATAAATCAGCCCATGGTGTGTGTGTGTGTGTGTGTGTGTGTGTGTGTGTGTGTGTGTGTGTGTGTGTGTGTGTGTGTGACATATGTTAAACTCATCTGGATAGACGTCTTGATTGAAAAGCAATTATTCCCGCCATATGCTCTACACTGTAAAAAAAAACCCCAGCTAAGATAAGGTCATCGCATCTAATCGAATGAAAAGATCTGCATGACTTCCAGCTCTTTACACAACTGTCTGTCCCTTTTTATTGAAAAATACACGGGCCTGTCTGCTCTCGAAGAATGAATGGCAGATGACCGGCTACAGGAGTCTGAATTCCCATGGTGCTCAATTTTTCTTTTTTCATTTCAGCAATTTTTTTTTTTTTCTTTTTTCCCCCTCCCCTCTCCCCTTCCTTTCACTGCGCTAAGGTGGAACAGATCAAAGCTGCGATGGAGCCGCAAACTTTTATCGCCTTCCACTTTCCCTTTTCTGTTCGCTCATTTTTCCACAGATGATATCCTGCATCTGTTTCCCTCAAATGGTGTCTTTCTTGGCAGCTGCTCTTTTAAAAACCAGAGTACCCATAAAAGTGAGAAGTTATCAAAGTTGTTCTCTGCTGCACAGCAATAAATTGACATTGACATTTTGAGTCCACTGCTTCTATTCTGCTGCTGCTGCTGCTCTATCAGTTACATTTGGTTTTCTCATACCTAATCCAGGATTTCTCCGCTGCTTGTTCTCTGTTACCATGTGTACCTTGTTTTTTGGCAAATTTGGGAACAATTATTATCTTTTCCCAGAAGTGTGAGAAGCTGAATCAACATTTTCAAAGGATCATTTGTTCCAATCTCTAATTATTTCATTTGTGAAATGCTTTAACTCAAATCTGAAGGGCAGAGCCGCCCACATGTTGCCATGGAATCACCCGATGCAAATAGGAATGATTTATTTTCATAAATACTGCTGTTGCGAGATAATAATAACACAGGGAGTGTGGCAAGCTCTGGAAGGGATGTATAATCTGATTCTGGACACGCAGTCCGTAAATTAACGCAAAATAAAACAAAACAATCTCGAGAACAAAAGCTTTTTGGAGAGAATTATGAATCTGAACAATCTGTCCAGCACACAAGCTGGACTCCGAGCTGGATCCCAACTTGACGAGCTGTCTCGTTGATAAATGGTTCCGAATTATTGCAGGAGCCATCCGAGCAGAAGGAAGTAGAGTCGGCGTAGCACAGCAATTAGGTCTACATTAAGCACAAAGGACTGCTTATGGCACTTGACCTCGGCTACTCCTCTCCACAGATCTTCTCTCAGATGGCCGGCATCAACATCTATTTTTTTTATGTTTCCCAGCCCCGGCCAGACTCTTTCTCTGAGCAGGTTCCAAGACATAAACAAAAGAGAATGAAAGGATAGAAGTGGAGTTTACGTACCTTCTCCCCGGTATCGCCTTTCGGACCGTCCTCTCCCATGTCACCCTGCGATGAAATCACACAGAGGCAATCACAAAAAAATCGTGAGAATGTGTCAGCGCAGAACAAAAAATCTACAGTGAAACATGATTTCTTTATCGTTATGCATGACTGAACACGCATAACACACACCAGGACTTTGACAAATCTTCCCTCTCTGTGATTGACTGCACTGTAAAACAGCTTAATGGACGCTTGGAGGAAAAACCCGAGCACGCTGCAGCAAAGATGAAGTGCCATTACTGTGCATGTTAAATTCCCTTTGGTCACTTGCAGAGTCGTCACACGTGGTTCAAATAGGACTGGTTTCAGATTATGTAATACACTCCGTGGGGCATTGTGGAGATCAGAGAACTCCTGGCATCAGCTGTGTAGAGTATGGTTTCTAAATTCACGTGTTTTCCATCTGAGCAGATGAAGCCGGTTGGGTCAAATTCTTTGGTGCAAGAAAATTGGGTGCATTGCCTTTTAAAATTTTTGTTCATACAGTCATCGTCCATGAGAAATGGATCCAGACCAATCTAGGGATGTACTGGCTTTTTCTCTGGTCTCACCATGAGCTTGAGGTTGATTGAAATATCAATCAATGCCACACATTCATGTCCCCTATAAGAAAAGCGGTAAGCATGACCTGCGCTTAAAGCCACATGATGTCACCTTTTTACCTTAAAATAGGATCTTCAAAATTTGTTTGATGGCACACTGACTTAAAATGGTTTAATTCCCAACTATTCTTACACTATGCAACTTTGGGAGGACGGGACGATCTCCAGCAAGAAACCGACCGATAGTCACTGCTTAAAAGTTGCCAGAATCAGGCCCAGCTGGTTTAAGCTTAATGATGAATAGTCGATGAGTAAGAAATACTTAAAAGTCATTAAAAATCTCAATATTCATCTAGGAAACATTAAAATATCAGGAATTCTCAACAGAATTTGGTGAATCTATTACAGCTGCTGCTCTTCTGGTTCAGGAGACATCGACCATCTTTCCAGTAAACACATTGATAGGCTTTGAATTTTCTCCACACAAAAAACACTTAAAAGATCGGACACAGTCTAAATGAATGAATCACCCTGTGTGGCTGCAGAGGGAGCTGTTGCTCAGTAAAAGTTACATTGTGTTGCTTTAACCTCAGCATCTGCCCCTATGTGCCTCTCTATACCCCCAAAACCTCCAGACAGGTCCAGACTCATCGTCTTGTTGAGAGAATACTTGCACTGCTCTCAATCCAGTCGACATGTTCCTAATTTAATGGGGATTTGCTAATCCAAGGATCTAAAATAAAAGGTTGTGTCAGGACTGCAAGAAATGAGCTGTTACAGGCTCTGTGCTTCTGCAACAAACACTTCTTTAATCTGTTAAAGGCTGGCATTGTTTTGAGCATGCTGGCTCTTCTTAAGCGAGCGATGCCAAAGACAACAGTTAATGTTAACATATGTGTCTCATCTCAAAATAGAAAACTCATCCATGGCACTTTGAGACGAGTGAGTTTCAGTGCCGTCGTTGGCAGGAGAGCGATCTTTTGTCTTCTTTTTTTTAAAACCACAATTTCATGTTAACTAAGTGGTAGCCTTAAGGACTGCAAATATTCAAATTTGTTGAAAAAAGTTGCGGCCCTGTAGAAATATTGAACTTTAAGTAAATGAGATTAGTTTTCAAATTCTGTATGGACATCAAGTTTTGGTCAGTAAATGAATTATGGATCATTTTACCAACTATGAAAGTATTTGTTTGACATGAATTTTCCTGCTGACTCTTAGATAACAAAGCCAAAAAGTGTTTTACAGCTGCTTTGAGACAAACTCCTGAAGTCCGGACATTCTCCTGAAAATTTCCCGAGGGGCTTTGAGAGCGCAAACGTCTGAGTCCAGTTAACATTTTATCTCTGTTGTGGTGAACTTGTCTGACCCGGCCAAACTCCAGCTTCTTCATATGTAAAAAGCAAAGTCCAGACGCAAATTCATGTCATGTCTGAAAGCAGCAAACAATAATTTCTCATTGTACTTTAAAGCAGTGTTACCCAATTGGGAGAGCCAGACCTTTTAAGGGGTCAAAGGATAACTTTAATTGGTTTGATTTTATCCTGCCCTGATCTAAATTTGGCTTCTTCATTATAAAATATTGGATAGCTTTTTGCTTTCATGCAACCTGTGACACAGAAACGTTAACAAAGGCCGTCATTATCTTCTTTCTCCATTGGCTCAGTCGGTTTACAGCTTCTAGGCGATATTGTATTCATTTCCATCCAGCTTATTCTCCACAGGACAGTTATGCTACTGTGAACAATGGCTGCTGCCTGCTGAACCACAGTATTACACTGAATCAGGAGTATTAATGATGGGAAATAAGTCTCCGTTTGACAAGAGACTCGGATCAACAACGGAGGCAAACCGCCTGAAGGCAGGTTTTGTGGTCGATGAAGCGCGCTGAGTCATTGCCACCCTCCCCATGCAGCCTGCCTCACTCCCGACTCGCTCGGTGTTCACACCTCCCACTCGCTGCTGTCCAGCTACAGAGAAAATGGGCACCATTAGAATTAGGGAGCAGGCGAGAACACGGCTGCTTCTCCTCAGTGAGGCCATTGTTTAGAGGCCTGGAGCCGGAGGAGCTGGGGTTCAGTTCTGAGACTCTCTGAATCACCGGCTCGCTCCCTGCAATGATCTCACAGGGGGAGTCCTCTTTGAAAAAAACAAACAAACAGGAGCTGTGAGAAGGAAAGGCCGAGCCGATGCCATCGTTTTATCACGATGGCTGTCTTAACACACGGTGGGGTATCGAGAGTGATGCTAACAATAACGTTCGGCGGTGTCAAATAGGGCTTTACCTTTTCACCTCGCTCTCCTATTTCACCCTGTTGGGAAAGAAAGCAGAGTGTTAGACGCAGAAAAGCCCAGGGGGAGGTGGGTTCAGTTGGGAGAATTATTGCAGCCACTGAGGGTCAGATTGTATCTGGGGTTAAATCCATGTTAGATCACGGAAATTCTCTCGTGTTATGTCTGACTTTTCCCCAGACAGATCCGCACGTATCTGCTTTTTTTGAAATTTTCACAGTGGATACAATGAACAAGCTAAAATCCCAATTCATAAATATATTTCACCATCATTTCATTTAATAAAACCTATGTGGAGATACCAATAACGGTTTAAATGATACACATGGATATCTGCTATGAAGATAACATGTTCACATTCATCTAAATTGCAAATACAGTTCATGCAAAAAATTCAAACAAATGTGTGAAGAAAATAAGGCATTACAAAAGGTAAAGTTGGAAAAAAACTCAGGTAAACAATGTTTCTTTGAAGGGGAAGGATGAAAAATGACAAAAGCATTTCAAAACAAAAGAAATACACAAAAAATATATATGATCACAATGAATTTACAAGAATAAGAGCACACAGAACATGTGCGCACCAGACCTTGATTCCGGGGATACCGTCCAATCCTGGGATTCCAACATCCCCCTACGGATAGCACAACATACACACAGTGGCTGCATTGAGTGTGATGTTTAAGCAACGTGAACTCTGATTTAAGGGATTTCAGATCAGAAGATATAAAAAGGTTGACGTTTTACTCCCTCAACATAGATAACCTTTGACCTTTAGAGAGGTTAAGTCTGTGTCACCGGTAAACAGGTAGGAATTTGCAGGATAGTTGGTTTTAGACAAATTATCATTCATTTTAAAACCCCAGACATACCGTGGAAAGGATTGACAAGCTATTTATAAGTCTGATTATTTCCACTTTGGTTCTGAGTATGAGCAAAAGGAGAAAGCCTAGTCCATCTGATGAATAAGAGTTCGCTGTTGGTGTGAGTCGGAGTTCTAAGTGAGAAATCAGCCTCAATCCCTCTGTTGCTAAAAACAATTAACCTGTGGACCTCTGCAAAACCACCACTTCATTATCACTTCTAGGTTAATGTATAGCCAGGATGAAAAAAAAGAGGAAATCGATTAAGTGCATTTATTAACATTCATGAAATGAATGTCAAGGGGCCCGCTGCTGAATGCTGGGAATAGCAAGTGGCAACCCACCCATCTGGATAAAGCATTATGGGAATATCTGTGAATGATCTGTGTTTAGGGAGTATCCAACCCTAACCCACCGAAAACACCTACCCCCCTGCACACTAGCCATGAATCTCCTCATAAATGTTTGAATCTTCTATCTTTATCAGCTCACATTCGGCATGTCGGATCAGTATGACGTCTGCCAGTCAACTGCTCTCATTGCTGTGTACAGTTCAACTTTCTGCATGAGCGACACTTACATACCATAACATATTCTGTTTAATAACTGCATTGGAGTTCTGTTTCACGGGTGCTGGCAGACCACACTCCTTCCACAAGTATGGAATTTAGGCCTTCAGCCTTTGTTTTCTCCAGAGCTCCCTTCAAAATGTAACTTCTTCACTCTGGTTCCTATTACGGCCGTGCGTGCCTCTCCACTCGTGTCTGTGTAAATGTGCGCTTGAGATTAGAAAGACGGTGCCTCTCAAATCATCTCCTCATTCATTCTCTTCACTTGTGCCGCTGTTTGCTCTGGAATAAATATGTTTTTCCATTTTTCCCCACTGTGAAACACCTGCACTGTATCTACTCAATGTCTCCGAGAATGAGATGCAGGGACAAGCTGAGTGTGAGAGCAGATTCACAGGAAGCTCAAAAAGGTATTTTGTGACCCTGGGGATTTCTCCTGAATAGGAGAGCGGTTTTGAATAGTCAGAACCATTCTTATATGAAAAGTGCAACATATGTGCAGAAAAAAAGACTGGTGAAAACATTAAATAGTGTTAAAGTTGGCCGATTGAAGATAAAATACTTTCAGGTGCTGGCTTTCTCAGCTTTTTTTCAATTTGTGTTTTTTGGGAGGGAATCGTTATTCCATACCAAGGCTACAATTAGACTAGACTACTGCATTTAAAGGAAAATCCTTTTATGAATCATGTAGTTTGTCTAGACGAGAACACAAAAAATGACAACCAATGCTCAAACGAACATGCCTGGCCACTAGGTGGCGATAAAGTCTACACACCAACACACCAACAATCCAGCAATACAGCTGACTGAGGAACCCACTTATAAAACATTTCAAATTAAAAGTAGACACCTACATAAGTAATGAATTAGAGATAGTTTCCCTTTCCATCTCTCTAATCCATGGAAAACCAGTCGAGACAAGTAATTAATATCATTAAAGAAACATGCAGAAGTCCACCATACATACACAGAGCGGTGCTGTTTGTAAGAGCTCACCTTCAGTCCATCTTCACCTGGGCTTCCAGGAAGCCCAAGGGAACCCTGGGAAACAAACACAAATGCCTTTAAGTATCATTGCGGAAAAAAAATAACTTCAATTTGCTGGGAAAGAAACTGAAAACATCAAAAGGTCACATAAATATATGACCATGCAGGTGTTTTCTCTCTGTGCGATGCCCAAACCACCTCCCAATGGACCCAACACCCAAAAAATGAAATCAAATCCTGCACAGAAAGTGCCCAAAACTGAACTTCAGTCAAAAGTCGACACCACACAAAAACAGCAAAGAAGTGTTCCCGGGTTGGCCCGTCTATCCTTCCTAACCCCACTTCTGCACGTACTGGTTTTGTGTTACAAAACCAGGCAGAAATAAATACTGCATGTCATATTTTAAGATCTGCTGGGTAGGTAGGCAGAGGGCGAGAATGGGAGAATTATTCTGCTGAGCTTTAAAGAACAGTGGTTTGCTTATGCTGGCTACTCGCACTCCCTCATAATACGAGTGATTTCCTGTTACCATGGTGACATTTACATATCAGAGATGGGTGAAATATTGGTACAAGGAGCAATGAAAAGAATAACGTTTCTAACTCATTTTGGGTCTCCTCCAATATATCAAAAATACAACTGGGAGCCTGAGCTGGAGCGTCCTGGGATGAAGGAGAAGGGAAGTTAATAAATGCATAGTTCCAGCTTAGCTAAGTTCGAAATATGTGATTCACTTTAGTTCACGTAATGACACCAAATCGATGAAACTTAAATAAGCGTTGGTGTCGCCTCTCTACTAAACAAAGCCCTCCACCGGCGGCAGATCTAATTGAGTAGCCTCTGGCCTGGCTTATGAGTCATTAACATGGTGGTGTGTCATCGTTGAACCCTTAAAACACACACACACACACACACACACACACACACACACAAACACACACACACACGCACAAACGCCCACACCGACGGGAGGCCCTGCCGACAGATGACAGCGCAGACAGGAAGTGTCTGATTGGGTTACACTGAACAAACACTGGCAGCTACCTGATGGCTGGATAGAGCTTACATCTGTTCCTCACATCAGCGCCGCCAGGGACCCGCCGCCTGTATCGCAGCACTTAGCTCCAGATTCTCTGCTCTGCGTCTTTCTCCATCACTCTTTTCCCCTTTGCCTCCTCACGCCAGTCGAAACTCAACTCGCCTGTTGTTCTATTTACTCGCCCCGAGACAGTTACTATGTAAACCGAAACAGCATTCTAACGCTAGAGCAATTCCCGGTTGGTTTACATTAGAATTAGGCTCATTAGGATTCTAACATATGGACTGAAAAGGCACATTTCAGCCTGACTAAATGAGAATTTAAAAGAAAAGCAACATGTGCTGTTAGGACTAGGAATGGTTTTTTATAACTCACCTTTTGCCCCTCTGGCCCCTCAGGCCCCTATGAATGACAAGAGACAGAGCAAGAGAGAGTGGGAGAGAGAAAGAACAGTATACGTCAGATGAAATAATGTTATTTCCACAGCCAACATGGTCACAGCACAGAAACTGGGACGGTTTTGGTAGGATTTCATATAGTGAGCGCACACACCCCTTCAGGCAGAGCAGAATCACATCGATCCCTTGTTTTAATCCTTCGACAAAGAGCGAACATCCACTCACTCTGTGCCTTATTTTCATTGAGTGGAACGAGCCCATGAATCCCTTAACGAGGCCGTGAATAATTAAACATTTTACGGTTTAATCTTTTTATGTTGATCGCTGTCTTTGTTCATTTTAGCAACTGTGAAAAACGTATCTGCTTTGACTGTTCGACATTCTGCGCCTCCGGTCCAACAAGGACTGTGGTTCGTTACCTAAACAAGCCGATAGTTGGAAAGACTTGCAAAGCCCGTGGGTTAGACGGAGCAAAAAGGCGCCACATCTCTTCTCGAGATCTAAGTTGGTGATAGATGTGTCTGGGAGGAATGTTTCTATTTTCAACCTGCTGTTATTTCACCACAGAGAGACTGGGTGCCATGACAGATCCTCAGCCTCTTTCACCAGAACCTCAGGGGCGGATTTTCATGCGGGGCCAGGGGCTACTGGCCCCAACTGAATTCTGATTGGCCCCTCAAGTTCCCCCTGTCCCACAAGTAGTTTTTTTTTTTTTAAATATAACCAATCACATACTAACAATAATGAGAAAATATATCCCAAATTGTTCACAATTGATATTTTCTGCTGCTTTTACGATGGAACATTTAAAAAATATATTCAACTAACAGAGCTAACAGAAAAACCAGGAATAACTTTAATGAGCATCTTACTAAATCAAGGATTTCGCCTGGATGCTGGACATATAATTGCCCCCCCCCCCTAGATCCGCCAAATCAGCCTAAAAACAGCAGGACTGCTTCAGGAACAAAAGGAAAAAAACAAGCTGAGAGTTAGCTCCTTCCACGTTGGCTAAAGCTAGACTCTGTTCATCAACACCTTGGCTGTTACACCTCGTGACACCTCGTGTTGGCCAGCTTCTTTCTCACCATCGGCTCAGGATTCACAGTGAACGGATCCATTTGGCTCGTCACGTGCAGTTGTGTCGAGGCCAGGACGACCTTGTGCTCTAAAAGCCCTCTGCAACAACTTTCTATATTGTTGACGCAGTATAATTGGCTTAAATCTTAAGATTGGGTCCCGTGGTGGAATGTGAAAGGTTTGTGTGCCTGTATTATAAAAAGTAGTCAACAAAGACAAGTTCAAGTTGAAGTTTGTCTGTCTGTAGAGATTTCTGTGAAGAAGAAATGGGAGCGAGGTGGTGGCGGCCAACCCTAACCTACATGAAATAGATGCTTGGCTAAATAACCGCTTTTCTGAGAATAAGTGGGTCGTTTGATCTATTCCATATCTTCTTTAGTTTCTGACGCAATCACCAGGAGACCGAAGCTCAACACTTTCTCATTCTCAGTTTACCCCCTTCTTTTTTTTTTTTTTATTAAGTAAAAAACTAGCTTGTGAAAATCCAGCAGCAACAAGTTCTCACATTTACAGAAGCGGCCCACACAGTTGCAGCTTATTTATGGTGCATTCCACCCGCACTTATAACCAAAACCTCAATGAGCAACTTTCATTATCTCGGCCAACTGAGAGAAAGGTTTTCCTCCCACTTGCCTTTAAAAGTCTTTGTTAGCTAACCTCAGTGGGGCTTGGTAAACATCTTTATGACCCACTAGGTATGTGCAAGCATGTGCCACTCGCCTGAGTGCTAATTAGCTCGGCTACATCTGAGAGCACTCAGGGCCTACAGGCTGAAAAGATTTGTTTCGGAGAGTCAAGAACCCTCAAGGAAGTCCTGATCCTGCTTCTTTTGTTCTCAGCTTTGGGTCCTGACATCTCAAGAGCAGTAATATCGAGGGTCATTCAATAAAAGATAAAAAGATAATCATTTCCGCTACAACAGCACAAGCTCAGCAAATTTGCGACTGAGCTCATTTAACGATCACAAAAAGGGGAAGAGAACCCATAAACGTGCAATATCAACCGGACGCCGATTGAAGTCGAGCATCCGAACACAAGCACAAAGCCCTGAATGTCTGATGCTTTCATTCATGATTTGGAAATGACAAACAATGAGGCTACTGCCGGGTCAATTCCCACACTCGGACTGCAGTCGACCCCCTCAGCCACTCGAAGATCCTCCCAGTGTGCATGGCCGATTCTTGCTCGGCATTTACAGGAAAAACATTTGCTACGATCCAAGCACAGAGACGTTGCATGTCGAAGCTTTGGCGTATTAAGACTTTCTGTTTAAAGCTTCTGTTTGACTTATACGATCTGCGAAAAGGCTTTGCGACATTCAACTTCTATTTGCCTTCAATTATGGAACGTTTTTGCTTAAAAGGAAATGTATTTTTCTGACAGTCTGGGTCTTAAGTTTGGCCCTGGGTAGCTGCAGGTTAGCATAACAACGTGCTCGCCGCCATTATTGGAAAAATTGTGGACGTGTGTGCTTTACTTAAGCGTACACGACTTTTCCCTTTCGTAAGCCCCTTCAGTCGCACGAGCTTTACGGCTAAAACAACTGTAAACAACATGGCAGCACATGGCGGAGGAGGCCACCCAGTCAACTCTGAAGTTTAAATAAGAGGCAGCTCTGAAATGCACGAAATATAGATTTGTGATGGATTTTCCTTTATCAGTTACACTTGGATTAGAGTGTGACATTACAGTATGAGATTTTCCTATGTCCATTTATCTCCAAAGAGACGTGTGTACAACAGTATGCTGACATAAAGCTAGGTTTATCAGATTTAGCAGCTAGCAACTTTAAATCTGTAAATCCTGGGCAATAAACATGACCTGATGACCTTGGTACTAAAATCCTGTCACAATAAGACCCAGGTTGTTTTTATAAAAAAAAAACTTTCCCTCGAGAAAAAACTTTTCCCATTGATGTCAGCATTTGCCCCAACATAGTTGGCGACCACAGAGCATGTCCGAGGACATTTAGTCACATCTTTGCTCCTCATGTTTGGCTTCACATTAGAGGGAAAGGAATTCAGTCAAGGACACCAAAAATATTAAAGATTATGTCCAGATTATACAGGCACGATGAGAAAACTAGATTCCTGTGTCTGTTGTGTATTAAAATGAATATCCAAGGTGAGTCGCAAGCACATGGTGGGTTAGTTTTATGGAAAGAGTAGGATGTAAAAGTGGGTCCGTGAAATTCTGTGATATAATTGAAAGGAATAACAGAAGTAGGCCGCTGGAGGAGGTTTTTTCATTTACGGATGGAACGCAGCACACAATACACCACAGCTATTCTTGTCTTTTTTTTTTGAGGCAAAATCAAGTTCTAAATGAAAACTGTATGCAAGGCTGGAAGCCACCTTTAGAGAGCTGAGGACCCCCTTAATTTGCCCCAGAGACACCTTATGGCACTGATGATTTCAAATTGAATCCTAAAACTTCTTCTTCTTCTTCTATACTTCTTCCTCCCCCTCCTCCTTGTTTCTCCACAAGAGCTTAATCCTCCTAACAAGCACCATATGTCCTGGAAGGCTGCTGGAAAAGTCTGGAATCTACTTTTGCCTCTTTAACAATAGCATAAAAAAACGCTGAGTTGTGTCAAGTGGACGCTATAGGTCTGAGAGCGCCTTAAAAAAGAGGCAACATTTTGTGAAGGAGCAACCTCAGGATGCAGACCTCGAGCTCAGATCCAGAGGTTCTGATCACAGCTCGGCCTCTCAGTGGAGCCAATCAGTCTGGTTGCTTGTGCACATCTAATTCATATCGATTTCCAAAGGCCGAATCAAGGGTGTGGTGTTGTGTTTCTCGATGGAGAATTTATTTTTGTTCCCTCTCCAGAGATTTGACGTTCCAAATGATCATTTAAACGAAACTTCTCGCTCTGGTCCAGTATCTTATCTTAGCTTCTTTTTTTCTTCAAACCGCCGTTGGCTGGAAACAGAAGCTCTGAACTCGTCTGCGTCTGAGCGGCCATGTCACATATTCTTACAAGCTCTGGGACGGGCTCATCTCCTGCTGCTCAACACAGGGTGGACTGGGTTGATATCCAAATGATGACATTATTCCTTGCTAAAAGTGCACAAGCGTCACGCTGTGCACAGCGAGCAGCCCATATTTTTTATACAAACATCTCAAGCTCATTTTTAATCGGAGTCAATGTTCATCTTTGAGAGAAGCACTCCAGCAACTGTCAAGAGCGGTTGTGCGAGCACTGGAGACCTATGGCAGCTCACCTGAGACCATCTATTGCAACTCTGACGAGCATGACATGCTAATTCTGGAACATAAGTGTGCTGCTTTGTGTGATAACCGGTGAAAGCTATAATTAAAGTCAACAAAAGCTGAAAACTACCGCAGCATAAAGACTTTTATAGAGGGCGGCATGTTGACCTGAAAACGATTAGCAACCAGGCTTTTAACGCCTCTTCCTCTCTCGTTAATGTGTCTTGATTTTTTCTATAAAGCCTCATCATCTTTAATTTTCTCTGGCCGTTTCTTTCCGATCCACCAGACTTTCCCACACCGCGTGGAAAAGGTCCGGGGCGATGGAATTAGAAGATGAAAGCGCTTGATAACACCTCCTCTGTCAGCATCGCTTTTCCTCCGCTTCACTTGCGAGGCCTGACGTTACCGAGTGTTCTCTCGGGTCCCGTTTTCCGACCTTGCCTCCTCTGGAATTTGGCTTGACCAATCCAGCGGAGCTTTTATGAGGAAACTTTAATCAAATGCTTTATTTGCCCCACACCACAAGCAGTATCCCGTTGCTGTTAACTGGAACAGCTTGTCCCTACTGTATAACAGGTTTTTGAGGAAACTTAGGATTTTGAAGGGTGTCATAAAAAGTATCATTAATATTCATCATAGTAGCCATAAACCACTTTAAAATATCCTAAATGGCAGCATCTGAACACCCCTGCTTTGATAGATGATGCTGAAAGAGGTTCACTTAACCCCAGAATGTAATTGTCTAACAGTGCAGTGCCCGTTCTAAACCTGCCTGTTTGGAATGGGCTGTTTGTTTGGCCTGTGGTGAATCTGGTTGCACTTTCCTTTTGTACAAATCCCATCAGATTCAACACTGCACTTCCTTGGTTCCTTAGCGGTGCAGACGGCAACAAGTTGAACAGTTCTCGAGAAATGCTGGACAGATACACAACAGATTTCTAGGATTAGATAGGCACCTGCAGATATTCCCTCCCCCTACAAACACTTCACCTGATAAATTAACTTTTGGCAGAACCTGGCTGTTTGCAGTTTCCTCCCATTTCCAGTGAAGGTCTATTTGCCCAAATGTCAGTCAACCTATATTTGTATGAAAGGGGTTCAAGCTATTTCTAAGGACGACATTTTCTACTACCTTTTTTTCTAAACATTTCAGTGATGATTGCTAAAATTCAAGGTGAGACTCCTGAAAGGGAAAAAAAAAAATTCTTACCGCAGGTCCTATATCTCCAGGCTGCCCCAGATCACCCTTAAAGGAAATAGAAAACAGACAGTTAAAGTAAGAGCATTGGGCTAAGTCTTGGTATTACAAAATGTCATAAATAGTATTAGACAAAAAAAAAAAAAAAAGTCAAATTGTCTGGTTAACAACAGAGCACTCTCTAGATTATTATTTTTGAATTCCCCATTTCTTTTAGCAGCTGCTCTGGTGCGTAGCGGCCGGGTTGCCAAGTAGAGCTCAGCATTGTTCAGCTCATATACCGAGTTGGCTGGGAGGCATTTATCATGCTGTGCCACCTGTACCCTTCACCGTCCCCGTCCAACAGCCTTGTTCTCTTCTTTAGTTCAGGCCTGGCTCTCGGATGTTCACGCAGGTCTCGGGGTAGAAATGAGACGCCAGCCATGTCCACATTGCTCTGCCAAAGTCAATGCTTGAACCGTGTTCCCCGTTTTTTGTGACATTCATTTGAGGATTTTTGCCACCGTCTCTCAGAGTGATTCATTGCAGCACAAGTAAATCATAAAATAAACCACCGCAGCAAGAGAAGATTAATTCCGAGGGAAAACACAAGTAATGTCACTGCTAATCGGGGGGGAGCTTAACAACAATAGTCATCAACATTTTGGAAAGATTTGGATAAACAACACTTTATATTTTTGCACCCCCGCCTTGAACTCAGCCAAGTCAATAAAGATCAGCTGGAGACCTTGGAAGGTTTTATGGCTCAACGTAATTGACAGGCGTTTTCTGTTCCTTCTTTCTCTCACAGGCAGAATTCACATAAATTTGTGTAATGCCAGTGACAGACTTAAAGACATGGAAAATATTACGTTACAATGACACCCAACCAAGTAAACGTAAATACATGGAAAAGAGCATTTTCCTGGAGAGCATATCCATATTTAGCCTAAAACATTTGGTTAATTTAACTGCACTGCAGCTCGTCATTAAAAATGTTTTCATTGGGATAAATCCCTTTGGCACTGAGTCAAATCATTATAAATGAGCTTAATGGGAACAATGCAGTTTTTATTTTTACAGGAAAAATGTATCTGAATATGTCAATCGCTAAACCAACTTTCCCATGACAGGTGAAAAGCAATACTCACTGCTAGACCAGGCACACCTCTGGGTCCATCTTTCCCCGTGTCCCCTGGAGGCCCCCTCGGCCCCGGAGGGCCCGGTGGCCCCGGAGGCCCAGGCGGTCCCGCCTGCCCCTGATCTCCCTGTGTGTCGGAATAACGAACGGTTCATCATCATTATGCTGTGATATTTTTGGATCAGCTGAGACTAAAGCAGTTAAATAATGATGAAGCAGAGAAAAATGAAATGTTCTGGCAGGTGGCTATATGGGCAGCCTCCATTCATAACATAGAGTAGAATTTGTGTTATTGAATCTCTCGGCTAAAGCTACATGTAGCATACAACAGTAAAGATGGAGCTGCAGTTGTTTTATTCACGGCTGAAATATGAATGAATGCAATCCTAAACGGACCTCATGAGAAGAATAGGGTTTGTGCATTATATGCAGACTGAAATAAGTCACATTGTTTAGAGTGTAGAGCTACAAAGTGAAAATATACTGGTGATGTGTGGTCCATTATTAAAATGGATCGTCAAAAAACTTGCAGGGACAATTTTTAAGTAATGCTAGGACAGTCATTGATTCATTGTAACAGAAGGACTATAAGAGTGCATGTGACACGTCTGTCTGAAGGCTTGCATGCAAACTGCAGAATGGCCAGAGAGAAGTAATACGAAGAGACTTGGCACGATGGACAGGAGGAGAGAGTGAGGACACAGCCACTACCTTAATGAGACGTCGCTTTATGAGCTGCTGGTCAGCGGAAAGAAAGCCATGATTGATCTTAGGGAAGACCATCTGAGCAGGTGTGTGAGGTCAAGAGGTCGAAGGTCACAGAGGTGAGAGAAGGTTGAAGAAGGATGAGGTCCCGGAAGAAGAAGGAGGAGGAGGAAGGCAAATGCAAAAAGAAACAGATTTTGTTAGAGCGGCCTGGGTTTGTGGACCGCGATCCGGGCGCCTTTACACTTTGGAGAGAGAAATCCACACTTTTCCAGTCCTGAGGTGGTTTGCTTCGGAAGTCTGGGCTTATATTTTGGAGCCAGGGACCGCAATTACCACCTCAGGGGTGCAAGGGTGCCACAGTGTCCTCACAGTCCCCGGAAAAATGGGAATTTCTCCTCCCCTGCGAAAGCGCTGTCATCATTATCATCATCATCATGCCTGCTGCTAAATCAGACCCCGGGAGCAGCACACACTGACACCAGCTTAGTCAAATCCTCTGAGTTGGGGTTGATTTATTGACCTTGTGCCTTTTCAATGCATGCTTTATTCTGCTTGTGTCCATTGGTATTAAGTGGCTTCATCCATCGCTGAAACAATCCTGAAGGCCAAATTGGTGGCTTGAAGGATTTGTGGTGAACCATGAGCACAGGTTTTAAAAAAACACCTCGGTTCATCGGCGAACTCTCCTCTTGGAGTTCCTTCCATTCATTTTAGCATCAATGGACACGAGCCAGACCATGTCTTGCTTTCAGGATTCCTATTGTTCCAGTCCGCTACATATTACCGGACTATAAAAGGTCCACCTTTGCTTTGGCACGTAGCACGGAACACATGCAGAGAAATCTCTGGAGTGAAAAACTGGTAGCAGTAGTGTGGAAGGGACGATTGACTGGCTGTGATTAATTAGATGGTGTTTTTTCCCTGTGTCTACTCTATCATCGGGCTCGGAGGGAAAGCAGCCAGCGGTGATTCATTTACTCCCAGTGTGCGCAGCAGAGGGGTCGGACTGAGCAGCTACAGGCGACACCGCCGCCGACAAACCTTGACAGTCAGGATCTGATTGCTGTGCAAAGCAGCCAGCGTGGGGAGACCAGGCAATCCCTACAGGGACAAACAGCAGAACATGGCACAACACACGCATGACATTCAAACACATGGGTGAACAAAAACAGATGAAGGCGGAAGAAGATAAGCATCCCACTTACAAATAGAGTCACACATTTAATCAAGTAGGCAGCGTTGGATGTGTGATTATAAATAATGTCCTGCTTTCCCTTCCTATTAATCAAAAGCCAACATCAGAGCAATTTGTTTTTGAGAACCAGACATTTCAGTTAAGGCGCAAACATGACCAGCATTTAATTTAACTCTCCACCATGAATCTAATGGCACTGGGGTCATCCTGTGTGGAGACTTTCCATATAAGAACATTTGTTAAGGCGATAGACTTTGTGCTAGGACACATGGATAGATTGAGGTATGGTATTGTTCGAAGAGTTTGGTGGGTTGTCACACGGATTGAGATGTTTGCTGGAAATTCAAACAATTGGTTTCAAATCCCCTCGTCAAAAATCCTCGTGACAGATGTGATCCGCTCATGAAAACTAAAAGAAAGAAGAAAGCGATGGGTTTTCTGCTTGTCAAGAGACAACAATGGTTTATGGCTGAATATTAGCTTTGATACGAGTCCAGGAACATTGACAAATCCCCAGCTACACATGGTTTTGAATCTTACACTCACATAAATGTAGCCCATTAAATTTGATTCCTTTTAGAGATATTGTCAAAACGTAGTCATATACATATATAAACACAGTTTATAACAAGGCCTTTGATATTGATGAGAGTTTTAGGTTTTTGTGTAACATGCATTGACTGTAAATTTCAACCTAAAACAGCGATTCTGCAATCTCCATAGATCATATCAACAGTAAATAAGCTTGAGAAGTCTTCCATGTTTAATGTACATGGGGGTTCTAGACAGAGCGACACTTAGGGCATAGACTATATATAGTATAGGTAAAATAAGGTATAAATCCTGCCTCCTCCATGTTAGCAGACTGGACATAAACCAGATTAAAAGCCAGATTCAGAGAGATTGTGGAAAAACCTGCATTCCTGGACATTATCAGGGGTTGAGGTTGATGTAAGTATCTCTCTCCTGCTCTGTATTTGACTTGCAGAGAGTTTAAACTCCATCAACCTGAGCCAAACTTTCACAATATAGTATTGAATTACATAGATTGGTCCTCATAGTAAAAGCCTTTTCCCCTATGTTAAAATTACAAACACATGGCATAAGAAATATGAATTTATAAAGTACTTAATCTAAGAAGGAAGTAATTACATGAATATTTTGGAACAGCCATATCTCGAATGCATTTTTTCATATTCTCCTCATACTTTAGATAGTCAACAGGAGACAAAGACTTTCCCCACAACATTAGACTTTAGCCACAATGTATATCATGAATCAAGTTCTCCCAGACTGTATATAAAGATGGACGGGGCCACATTTTGTACTTCCTCCCACTATCCAGATATGAAGCAACAATATCCCATATACTAATACTGCTATCTTCCGCAGTGGGAGCCTGAGTAAGTATAATAGCAATCAGGGGATGGAATTGATTGAGTGAGGTCCTACAGATAGACGTATTTGACCAATCGTTTGTCAGCATCAGCAGTCAATCATCTTCGAGAAAAAAGTAATTTGACATGTATAGGCTATTTTAAATTTTTTATTTTGGGTCCACGTCCAATCTATTGACATGGAGGAGGTAGGATTTATAGCCTGTAATGCAGCCGGCCTCCAGTGGGGTGAACAAGATGCTTTGGCTTCACTTTTGGAGAGTAGTCCAGCATCCATCTAAGATCGATTCTAATATTTAAATGAGTACCATCGGAAAACAACTCAGCTCCTGATCAATGAATTGGCTAGCTCGGCCTTAAGGCAAGAACTGCACCAAACTGATTGCCCATTTACTTTTACTGCTTCATACTGTAAATAATCAAATAAAAAATTTACTTGAGCTTTTTTCTCCAAAGACTGGCACACTAGCATGTTGTGTAAGCGATCAATCTACTTCTATATTAAAGCTTATACGATAAAATCTGACCTATCCAAACATGGATTTGGTGCCATGTCTGTGGTTTTTCCCAGAGATAATTTAAAAAGCATGGGTCATTAGGAACGCAGGCTGATTTAAATCAGCTCTGCAGCAGAATAGAGAGAAATGGATACTCTTGCACTGCAGACAATAGCAATGCTTTGTGCAGCTAAGAAATATTTCTCGAGTTATTTACAACCTCAGAAATCCTGGGGACAAAGGAGGGGAACAAGTGGTTGATCATGGTCAGTGGGGGAGAGGACAATTCAAAAAGAGTCCAGGCATGGAAATGTGTGGTGCTTGTGCAGTCTCCCTGGGGTTGCTGCCTGCTTGCTTTTAGAATCATTTTGATGCCGGAGAGAAGCTGCGGTCAGATCGACAGCACGTTGACAACCTTGCTGACCAATGTGGGTTTGAAATGTGGACAGAACGAACCAGTTTGATCTTTCCCTACAGGAGGCAAGGGGGGGGGGGGGGGGGGGGGGATTGACTAGAGTAGGTGTTGGAGAGTTCTTGCATTGCCTCTGTGCTGCTATGTACGAGAAAAAGAACGACAGACTCCAAACCAATTGCTTCGTTTTATGTTTTCTCTCCAAAGCGGATTAAACTGGTTATCCATTGTGAAGCCCTGCTGCTATGGATTGCCATGCAGCAATGTGACTGCAATTGTAGTAAACAAAGTCCGATATGAGGACAATCAGCAACAGCCGTTTCAGGATGCCGGCCAAAACCAGCATCTCCCTGGATCACAAAACATCCAGAGCAACTACAGGCTGTGGCCTTTACTAAATATTTATCTACAGATGTCTTTAATACATTTCAAAGTGGAATAGTACATGGATTTGGCATTACTCAGACACATCAAAATCGTCTCCAGTGAAACTCATCTAAGGCCTCTGATTTCATGTGCAAACAACCCACTGTACAACGCTTCTTTGTTCTGAGCTGAAAAGTCAAACGCTGGAAATTACATAACCCCAGCCTCTTTATTTTGGAAGAACGTTTGGGCAAATTTGTCAAATCCCGAGATGTGAGAAAGAAAAAAAAAAAAGCTCTGGAAAAACACGGGCGCATTTTTTGTGAAAATCTCAGGAATCTTTCCTCCAACTGACCCAGGAATTCACCAACCTTTTGCCTGACAGCTGTAGCTGGTGCCATTCCTCAGAAAGACCACACACCTTCCTCTGTGATGATGCACACAGACAGCAACGCCGGTTAAAATTCCCTGTATATACCACCAGTGGAGCTCGAGAGGCGGACACACATTTGTTTGCCCAATACTGATTTATTGTTTAGTGGCTTGGTTAACCTTTGACATTTTGGATGTGGTCAGTGACCCTCGGGGTTAAGAAATGACTTGACCCTGACATGTGCGGACCAGGCAGAGGAAGTAGGTGACTGTGGGGGAGCTCTGCCGGCCATGTGGCAATTTGAGTAACACCCGTACACATCTTTGACCACTAAGGTTGAGCGTTTCTGATTTGACCCTTTAAAGACGTACACTGTGTCCGAAACCAGCCCCCTTAACCCCTACTCACCATATAGGGACTTTTAGATTTTTTGTCTATCTTGTCAACGCGGCGTGCGCAATGCATGATCATACATACTGATAGTGACCATTGGTTGTACACTACTTTTCACGATGCATTGTGGGTAAAAGTGGGAAAAAATTCCACAAAACATTCGTACATCGCTCCAAAATGTCAGATTCACTATGGATAATGACCAGTGAGTGATTTCTTACACAGCACGCGATGCATAAACACAAAACGTCTGTCCTTTAAATGATTCTAAATTTAAATCCGTTTGGATTCGATACAATCTGGCAGACGGCGCTGCAGACATGTTCCTGACATGTTCAGTTGTTTACATATGCGTCCATATGGGTTTAATTGAATCTCTGCACACAGGCAATACCGGGCATGAAATGAGCTTCACTCGCAGCCAGATGCATTCAAGGTCAAGCAGCACTTGTTCTGTTATGTCTTCATTTATTAGGGGAAATCTTTCTAATACTGTTCCGCTGCATTTATGTGCTAATCAATTGCAAAAAGTCAATACTCCATTCTAAAAGGAGGTAATGTGATTTGGTGGTGACCTGAGAATACTTCCATGCATCTGCAGTCCTTCACATGCGTCTCTGACCGTGTGTTCATTTGTACCTGTTAGGGAACAATCTTCGCAGTAACTGGTAATTAATGAAACACTATCTGGACCCGGACAGTTTATTTATTTACTCTGCAAGACAAATAGGGCCGGGTTGGTCCCTGTAACAACTCTGTCAGCCACGCTGCTGTTCCCAAAGTATAAATCACGGAGCTGATAGAGACAGATGACTCCATTTCCGAGGTTAAAAGGGTACAAATTATGGGCAAGCCCCAAGAAATGTGATCTTGAAGGGGGAGGGTTTAGTCTCTTCAATTCATCCGGGTAGCAAAGATATTTCCTCTGTTTGCTGCAGTTCAGCTCTTGTAGCTATAACTATTATCCAATACGTTTTTATATCATTAAAAATTAACCAAGGATATCAAAGATCTCGTGAAAACCACTTGGTGATCCACAATCTCTCCGAAACCTGGCTGTCATTCGAGGAGAGCCCGCATATGTAACGTTAGATTCAGCACTCTGAGACCACTAATCAAATTTCACAGGGGAAGGTCACTGGTGTTGACTTTGAGGTCGTTAGAATTGTGGTGCTTCGACGCGCCGCACCGGCCCAGAGGAGCGCTGGAGTTAATCGGCAAACTGTTCAAGCCACAAGCTGAACTGGGATCAGATCCACTGGGGGGAATGGCTGGCGTTCTGGTGACGCGTCTTCTGTGTTGTTTGCTCTCTTGTCCTTGCGCTCTAACCTCTATGCCAAATCAGCCAAGGGGCGTTCAGGGCGACTTTGAATCCGTGTGATTTACGCTCGGTGACGACATCGATGTGCAGCATGTGACCCTGGTTAATGCAGTCTAGTTTAAACAAACCTGTGCACTCAGAGAAAGCTAAAACATTGTTTGAGAAAAATGAGTGCTACGTTTACTGTTAGGTGGAGATAAAATCAATCATTTCAGTCTGTCAAGCATGAAATAGCACTCACATTATCATCCTTTAGAAGCTACACTTCTGATAGAAATGTCAAACTATAGAGCTGGAAACGATTAAGGCTCTGAATATGAATAAGAGTGAAGGGAATCAGGAGTAATTACAGATACAGAGCTAGTTGGCTTTTGATTATAGTTGAGATTGTGCAGATGTGTTCTTCTCGTGTGCAAAAAGCTGGTGCTTCGATGTTCAATTTGAAGACAAAAGATTGTGTTCGATTGGTCTTAACACGTGAAAAGCAAATCATCCCCGTGCTTTCTGAGGTATCATGCACGTTTTCCTGCCCATTCTTGTTGTAGAAATAAGCCGAGCTGGAAATGCTTGTTGTGTTTGGCCAGATGGGAAGAACACTATCCCTGGAATTTCATGCATGTCAAACCTTTTGCCCACAATTCTGCTGGGGGACAACACACACACACACACACACACACACACACACGCGCGCACACACATTCGTCAGCTAATCACAGAAAGTTGGGAGTAAGCTGCATACCCGTGGTCCCTGGTCGCCTTGATCGCCCTGCGGAAGGCAAGAAAAAAAGAGTTAGTCTTGAAACACAGGGGTCATAAACGCACATGCACGTGAACACACACACAAGTGTGGTGCCAATAATAAGCAAGACTCCCACCAAAATGATTTTGTAGGCATTATTCAGAACACATTGATAAAGGAAAATAATACAGGAACCCTCAGCAATTCATTGTGGTTCAGAGTAAAATCACTTACGATAACAGGGACTGACATGAATAGAGTACGAGAGACAGAGAGCGAGAAAGAGGGAGAGAAAGAGTGAGAGCAGTGGTGTGAGGTTTGGTGGGTTGGGGGGGCTGAGCGTGGACGAACTGCATTACCAGGCCAGATTTCATGCCCCAGAGATCTTTGGCTTTCTGCCTTTTTTCTGGGGGAGAGATCTCTGTGGAGGGAGCCCGTTCCCCCGAGTAGAAAACGTTTCAAATCAACCTGCATGGTGAGGACTGTGGGTTCATCACGTTAGAGTGAAACCAAGAACAGCACACTTTTGTGTGAGGTAAGTGAAGGAGGACGAAATGCTGGTCTAGAGTCGGATAACTCAAGGTCCTTAAACCGTGTGATTCGACGCACTGCGCTCGCCTGCTGGTTTCAGTCCAGCCACAGCAGTAAAATGAGATGAGCAGTTTATCACATGTGGATTTAAATTACGCTCAAACAAACTCGTAATCCCTGTGAAATTTCAAATAAAGCAAGCTTTTTGGAAGGTATTCAGTCAGCCGCTCCAGACACCGGATTTAACGGCAAAACTGTTGTGAGTGGCCACGATGATGAGCACTATATTCATCTTGGGTGGGAGGAACGAACACAGTTGTTTTTCATTTCATTAAACTGCAGATGAAGCGGTTCACATGAGGCATGAACGTGCATCTGATCAGGACGACTACGTTCGTCACTACTGCCCTAACGGATGCATTTAAATATGGTTTTATCCTTTTAATATGGTTCTGTAAGTGGTCGTGTCTTCGATTTTCTGCTTCAAGGGACACCAAGTGAGGAAAAAAACACACACATGACGTCTGTCAGCGCCAACGTCTTTCCACACCCCACATTACAAGAAATCATCAATTACCAGGGAGCGTAACTAGACACAGATGAGAATCTGCGCCTCTGTGTTTGTGTTTAACGCTGGTTAGCACTCTCGCGCCATTTCATTTTATATCATAGCTGAATAATCCCTGAAATATAACAGATTATTGCCCAAATTATAGCTTTTTTTCATAAATTGTTTATTTATTTATTGCTATCTTGAGACAGGCCTTGACCTTCCACCGTAGCATTTTTAAAATATCTGTTTAAATTTTTTAGATCCACTTGTTTCCATTATACAGGAGTTCAGGGACTTAATCAACTGGATCTCTGTTTTTTTGTCTTTTAAGCGCACGTTTGTCCTGCGCACGTATAAAGAGACAGTGTGGTCATGTTGAATGCACTACTGCTGTTTTATAGAGGAATATTTAACAGGAAATTTAAGGGCCTTATAGTTTGGCTCTGGCCTTCAATCATTAATGTTCTGTGCTATGTGGACGACAGGAGAATTTATATATTCAAACTTGACGACAGGAGGACTTTACTAAAAGTATGTGTGAGAAATCCTAAAGTCAAACATTTTATTGTATTTGCATTGTTTTACTCCTTTAAAATGATTATTTTTTTTATTTTTTTATTTGACCTCTCAATCTCTTTTCTTTTGCGATGCTTTTTTGTTTAAATTGATATCTCTGTTTTTAAAGTTCTGTACAAGAATGCAAATGAGCAACATATCTTTAAGCACATAAAGAAGAAATATGCATTAATAACCATCAATATAAAATGACTCACCTTTTCACCCTTTGGACCTGGAGTACCCTACAGAGAGAAAAAAACAGGATCGTTAAAAACAAAATCAACACTGCATATAAAACAAGAAAATGAGAAATGACCTTGTCAGTTAGTTGTAATCATTGTGGCACCATGGTAAGTAACAATACCCCAAAGACAACTGTGAAAGCCAGGGTGACCAATCATGTAACCAAGAAACAAGCTAAACAAAACTTGAGGGAGGCGCTGAAATAATAGGATTACGAAATTGGGTTTTGATGAAACCAACATTGTGTACTTTCCCATTCAGCATTTGATTAAAATGTCCTGTCACAGACTGGGAACTGGTGCGCTAGGCATCGAAGAAGGCACGGCTTATACAAACATCCAATTAAAACAAAAAACCCAAATCAAGTCCATGTTTACTTAGAAGATCGAATCCAGCAATCTCCAAACCACGTATT
This sequence comes from Pleuronectes platessa, assembly GCF_947347685.1. NCBI lineage: Eukaryota > Metazoa > Chordata > Actinopteri > Pleuronectiformes > Pleuronectidae > Pleuronectes > Pleuronectes platessa. Next base: position 8,331,336 of record NC_070648.1, read on the forward strand.
GGCAAGCACGCGGTAGAAATGTGCCCCGAACAAGACGGACGATTCTTGTTCCTGAAACACAGTTTTTCGTGAGGCGGCGTTGCGTCCAGTGCCCGTCAATCATCAGTAAAGAGCTCCTGGGTGGGCCCCGTAAAAAGATCACGGGATGAGGCGGAGGACTTTTTAATGATGAAGCGCATCCATACGCCTGAGCCTAATGAGCTGGAGTTCAAATAAAGTGCTACAAGATTAAGATTGACGGATGAACGTCCCATGTGTTGGGTTCTCTTTCTTTCCTTCTCCGAGTTTGGACGTTTGGGAAAAGCTATCTTTGGAAAAAAACGGTGTCGGTTCGCTTTCCACCGAGCGACTAACTTACCACCCGCTCAACGGTAATGTCCACGAGCCCCCGGAGAAACGGAGAGGGATGGTTGGGCCAATGCTAATCTGTAATCCGTCAAATATATTTATAAGATAAAACTGCTTTATTTCTGCTTACAGACAAATCCGTATCGAAGTCCAGATCCAAATCTACTACGATCACTTGATTGAGGATTTTGTAACTGCCAGAAAAATGTTTGCACTCGACCTCAGGTAAAAAGAATAAACTTGTTCTGCTGTCGCAACTGTAGTAGCTGTGCGGTGGCTACTTTTCCTGGATCGCACTGGTTTGTTTCCAAAGACATCAGACACGCAGAAAAAGCAAACTGACACTAATCCACAGATTGATGACATTAGAATAAGACCCATGTTTGGACGCTGTTCCTTAAGAGTCTATGGAACAGTGACCCAGAACAGTCGGCTTGCAGACACAGACAAGCTTTCACTGCATTGGCACATTATAGTATGGTTTTAAAACTGAAATGCTTCAGAGGTAGTCCAGCAGTTTTCCGCAGCCAATATCTACCACAATGCTCTGGGGAAAGTAAGTCGTAGCCAGGTTTCTGCCTGCTCAGTGCCTTTGGACATTATTTTTGATGCACAGTTAACTATGCATAGCTTTTTGTTTATGTATAGTCGTGCATGTCCCAACTGGATCTGCACTGGGCCCACTTTCGCCTCGGCCATGTGGCTGTGAACCTGCACAAGCACTTATAATGCATTGTACCAGTTAAATAAAAGGCAACCCAGATCGCTTCGACAAACCCAGACTCATGCTGATGGGATACACTGCTCTACACACACAGACTCACATCTAAAGAGGTGACATACAAACGGCCACAACACACTTGTAAACACAGAATGTGCCATTATAAAAGCAATGTTCCCAATTGCGGTTCCTTGGGGGGTAATAACACAGGCAACATTCCAGCGCGGAGAAATACGTTTCCAGCATGTTTCTGATGTTTCTATTTGTTGTGAGGGGAAATTGCCTTTGGACAATAGGAGGCTATTGACAAGCTGTTACTGCAAAGATGTGAATGGCTGCAACACAGAAATACACAAATACACCCGCTGACAAGTAGTATTGTGTCTGGCACTGTAAAATCCAGATTGAAAATTAATAGTGAAATTTATCACTGGGCAACGCACATTTGTGGACAAAAACTTTGTGGAATTGGTCATTTAAATAAATTCTAAATTGTTTCAAGACAAGTGCAGCAACACAGTGAAACCTGATCAAATCCTTGTTGAGCTTCCATTACAGGGCAAAACACAGCATGCCAGGATTTCTTAAACGGTGCCATTGAGCCATTTCAACTTCTTTGCATGCTGGCTATCTACTTTTCTGACGCTGTCAACGTTTGATAAGTGTTACAGTTGACTCAGTGCGTGTATATATATTTTTGTCTTCAAATTAAATATCTTTTTTGCATTTCCTCAGAATATAAATGTGACCAGCAAAGCAACTGCAGATGTATCTCCTGGCTGTCCATCACTCGTAGACTTTAAAGAAAGATGGACGACATGGAGACCCCCAAGTGAGGCCAAAGCACAGTACAGGTCATAAACCCTCCCTCCTCCATTTGTAGATGGGACATGGAGCACACTGAAAACATTAAACTACACGTTAAACACACTGATGTACGTCCAATTGCTCATTTGTGCCAAAGTTTGGTTTCTATTAGTTATTTGATGCTATAAGAACGCTGTAAATCGTCATGATTGACAGCTCAGACTTAATCACGATCATGGCGTGTGTATTGGCGGGACATGGCTCCATCCCCCGACCACTACGGCGCAGTCTTTGGTTCCAAATGCTCAAGATGGCAGTGTTCACATCCTGGCTAGTTTATCATTTCTGGATTGTGAGAGGGAATTTCAACAAGTCGTCCATCTTTACATACAGTATATGATGCCATCGTATGAGGCATCCAGGCTTGATATATTTAACAAATGTACTTTTGAACTGTATCAGTCCAATAAATGACAGCATGTTCTGATTTACTTCACTAGGTGGGGAATGCTGCTTTTATACACCTCTTCATAATCTTGTTCAGTTCGCTCGTCTACCTGCTGGTAAAGCATGTGGAAATGATTTGGCTGCACAATCTGCACCTGCTCATTATACGGCCAATCATTTGCACATCACTTGGACAGACAGCATCCACAGGGGCTTCTCCAGAAGGTTTAAGCAAGTACAGTGAGAGCCTTTTATGGAGACTATTAAACAGAGCTCCTGCGAAGACCATTTCAAAAGGGGCGAACTGTACTGCGGCGGGTATCTGTTTGCAGCTTTGTGGCTTTGTTCTGCCCCAAGGAAGGTTTTTAATCAGCACCTGCGTATGCTTTTCACATCGTTCTCGTTTTTACTGCTTCTGCTCTGGCTCTTTTTCAAAAGCAGCCCTCCAGCAGGTGCTAGACATGGCTCATCAGGCTGCTTCTGTTTGATCCGTCCTGCTCACAATGCATTAGTTTGCTGAACATGATTAACCCCCCAGTGTTTACTATATCACTGGGTTTTTAAGTGGCCACATATATGTAAAAAGAACACTATCATGTCGTCTTCAGAAATAAACGTATTTTTACATAAGAAGCTACCAGCAGTATCTAGGTAGTATTGAGCTGCACCAACTGTTCTGTCAACACAACGCCTCTCCCTGTCATACTTGGGATTCAAGCGCGTTGACTTGGTGCAGTCTGGCCTCTAAAAAAGGCAAAGAAGACGAAGAGGAAGCACAAACAGAAACAGTTTTTTTTACCGGCTTGTCCTGTTTCTTTGTTTTGACAAACCAGTTGCAGAGGTTTTTCCTGCAAAATGCCTTGTCTTTACCTACAGTCTGTGAAATCTCCCTGCAGGAGCCATCTGGGAATCTCTATGCTCCCTTATTAATGAGTTAATGAGGGCAAATTGAGATTTCTGTAGAGAAAGACCTGTTGCAGTCTCTTGCCTCCGGCACGATCGTTAGTGCACCACATGCACCAAGTTAAGGCTGGGACGCCGGCGCATGCCAGCGGAAATGGTGTCATTTCTGGCAGGAGTCACTGCGTGCGAGGACAGTAAATGGCGAGAGTCTTGACATCGTCATGTGTTTGCCAGATAACATGGGGGGACTCCAGGAAGTTACTACACAGAGCCAAGAACTACTCCAGTCCCCTGTTGCAAAAGCTTGAGTTGTGGATGATTAACCAAACAAGCTTACCTCTTAATAATGGAGCTTTTCAGATGTTGCTAGCCTGGTGCTAAGCTAACCGCCTTCAGCAGAAATAAGACTCATATAGGCAAATATCCCTATTCCTGAAACTGTCAAAACGATGTCTTTGGCAAATTTCTGAGAACAATGTTACATTTGGTATTTCCATGTGTGTCCGATAATATTTCAATGGGTTTCCTCGAAAACTTTTTCCCAGATTAGTCCCAGTGTAAGCAACGTCAAGAAATATCAAATGTGTCTTTGTAAAAGCAGCTGCCCCAAAGCAGAAGCTCTATATCTGCTTATTGGAAATGACACGCATCACATTGATGGTAAGCCTCACATCTTCTGCTGCTTAACGCTGGGCAAACCTCTGTCAAACCTCCATCATGAGATGATTTGTAACAGAACATCCTCTGTGCATGATACTGTCGAGTTGGTGGACCACTGGATCAAGTTTAAGTTTTTTTTCCTCTTTCTCTTATATCCACATACATGTCTAGCTTCTCATTCCGAGCCAAACCATGACCACTGTCTCCTGAAATGGCCTGAATGAGCTGTGGGTATGAAATAAAGAGGAAACCCCAGCCACCTTTAAAAGGGAGCGGGGGAGGAATATGGAACGGTCTGCCGGGAAATATAAAAAAAAGGCAAAGAGAAGTAGGGCCAGATCCACAACAAAAAATATCTCTAGATAGTCCTGAAGGAATTTATTCAAATTTGATGAAAACTTTGAAAAGATGAACTGATTCGATTTGGACGGTCAAAGGTCAAAGTCACGTGTGTCCCCACAGGAAATCTTTTTGGCCTCTCGAACGTGATATCTCAAATATTTATAATTTTGATACACAGAATATTTGATCTTCATAAATATGTGGCTGCTGTGATATAAACTAATTGAAGTAATGATTCAATTCTGTATGTCCATTGTGATTCTCAGATGAAATTCCTTCTTAATCAAGCTTTCAATCAACAAAGACAATCATAAACAACGTAATAATAAAACGAATGAATGAATGACTAATTATGAATATCAAGGCAGCTTTCACTTAGTCAAATACCTAATTTTAAAATGGTCTCAAAAAGATGTCAAGAAAACTCATGAACATTCTTCACACTCCTTCTCTCCTATCATTTTCTGGATGAAAGCTCAGCAATGCTCGTCTGACTCTGCAGTGTGAGGAGATGGGCTGGCTCTCCTCCACGGCTATAGCTGTTGTTGACATGAGCAGAGTGATTCTTCAGGGTTTAGCTGAGAGCCTCTAGTGCGATCTTGTGAATCCAACACGATGCAAAACGTCAGCAAACGTGGGATCTGCACGTAACCTCCGTCTGGACTCGGGTGTAGTTTTCATCACAGCGACCTGTTAAACCTATCGAGCTCCAGGAAATCAATCCATCAAACGGAGCTCAAATCCTCATGAGAGGACGCGGGCCAAGCGGCCTGGCAGCAGTCGCTGTAGCCCAAACTGCTGGCCACATGGCTCCAATCATCTCACCCCGGAGCACTGGCATCTCAGAGAGCGCAGGCCAACAACTACCGCTTTTACAACCTCGCCTTTACGGGCATACGGTTTTCTCACACAGCAACACAATATTAATAAACATGTGTACACAGGAAGTTGAGCAAAAAGCAATCCTCTAGTCACAGAGCGTTGACAGGGAACGGGATAAGTGATGAGGGGGCAGGTGAGGAGTGCTGCCGACCACAAAAGTGGGAAGAGGGTCAAATAAACAGTTCGCAAAGACTAAACCCTGACTTACGCTCTTCACACAGTAAAGTGATAGATTGTGTTTTCTATGCCTCTAAGTGAAAGTAATTTCTAGATCCCACAGTGCAGTTCGACCTCACTGACTCACCAGAATAATTAGCCATTTGAGAAATAGGCTACATTTATTTTCTTCTCTCCAAGCTAGACAAGAAGACTGACACCACCCTCAAATCTAAATTGTTAACCATGAAAGTGCCACAAGCAGCAAGTTAGCTTAGCACAAAGGCTGCATGGAGACAGTGGGAGACAGCTAGCCTGGCTCTGTGTGAAGGAAACTAAGTCTGACTGCCAACACCACTACAGCTAATGAACAAAAACTGATGTAGTCCCAAAAATGAGCCCTGGAACACTACAAATTGGCATTTTTGCACTTCGATTTATGGTGCAAGTTACTGGCCTGCTAGGCAGGTTGTGTTGCCTTTGGACAGCGCCAGGGTGAGTGTTCTGCCAGCTTCCAATCGTTATGCTAAGATAAGCTAATCAGTTAGTAGCATAGACTGTGCATAAAGATGAACGTGACCATTAAGTGAAGCCAAACCATCACGATCGCCACCTGGTGGCTGACTGCAGTATAGGTCTGAAATTCCGACTCCTTGTTAGTGGAAGGGAACAATTTACTAAAGTTGGCTCCTTCTTATAAAGTTTAATTTGATTATGATGACTATGAAAAATGGGGTGAAACCTCATGATTGACAGCTGAGACTAACTTACAATCAGTCAGTGCATATATTGATGAGACCTCTTTATCCCTGATAGCTACGACGCAGACTCCAAATGTGCCATAACTGGAACATTTTGGCTATATGTCATCGTATCCGGGAGGAAGTGGAAATGTACTGTCAATGTTTGCTGGCTGCCAACCAGCAATGAGAAGTTTCTGTCTTCTCTTTGCACAAGCGGCGCTGCAGCAATATTAGCGCACAGTTCAAGGTTTAGCTGTATAGAGAAATATAAAGAACATGTACGAATGCAAGACAAGAAATACTGTAAAATGCGCATGTTGCTATATGCAGCTAAAAGCTCGGAGTATCATTGGAATTGAAATTTTACTAAGTTTAAAACAAATGTTTGAACAAATGTGGAAAAGAGTCTAAAGTCATTTGGTTCAAAAAAATACATTTATATTTAATATATGTACACCTCCATCTGTTAGTTCTGCATGGGAACCCTCAATCTTATTACCGTGGGCCCCGGGGAACCTTTTTCCTGACGGGAAACTAATGGAGGACAGGGATGTGAGTAATCAGAGCAAAATGGGCAGGAGCGGATGACCACAAGTGGCTGGTGCTCGTCGCGGGAATCTGTATGCAGAGGTTAGGCAGGGATAGGAAAACCACACTGGAAAACTGACTTGGGAATGGCATCTGGTTCCCATATCCACCGTGTATCACAATTAGCCAGCAGAAAATAACTTAAATGTGTGTGTGTGTGTGTATGTGTTTGTGACTGTGTCTGCTTGCTGTTATGTGTTGAATGTTCTTGTGGGAGCAGGGACACTGTGAGCTGGGTAAAGTGAAACTGAGAGTGTTATTGGTTATAGGTGTGTGATGCCTAAGTACAGTGACAAGACACTTCTTAACGCACAATTCTCAGAGGGAGAAGGTCCCATGATGCCTGAAAAGGGGAGATATATAAACAGCTTAGCTGAAAATGCCCAACATTAAAGCAAATTTTTGTGTGTGCAATACATAAGCAAATTTCGGACCCACAAAATTCTTGTCATGGATATAAATGATGAATAAGGGACAATGTTCCAGTTGGAAAAGCATTTCTTTCACTTCTTCTGTTGATTCAATTAGAACCGCATTCTGGCCGCTGGTCTCCTTCTCATCATTTGATATTACGAGTTGGAGGAAAATTCCTCTCAATCAAAGAGATGTTGAGTTTTTCTCTTAAACTGCAAGCATCACATTCGTACGCTGTTATTTCTCCCACCGTGCTAAGGTAGTGACGGACAGTTTTCCCTGCGAGTTTTCAGCCGGCTCAGCCAACCAAAATGCTCTGTACGGACCGCTTCCAATCACTGAGAGTGAACCTCACGTTGGGCCCTAACGCTGCCTCTCATCACTCGCTGACAGACAAGCGCTGCTGATGGGCACAGCGTGAGCCGAGGACTGACATCTAAAAAGGTCAAACTCTTACTGTTGTCACATCCAGTGCCAGCGGGCCTCCTCAGGCTGCGCTGGCCTTAAGAGCCCAAATAATAGCTGTCATGTCAGATAGATCCACATGCAGCTCTCGGTGCAGCCTCTTCAGAATGCATGCGTTTGTGTGCGCGTGCCCTCTGTGCAGAATTTAAACTGTTAATGGCCTTTCTGTTTTAAACTAACAACTTGCAAAACAGTGGTAACCCACATATGAGGGCATATCTCCATGTCTCCATCTCTAAGTAGAGTCTCACTTTAGATAAAATGGAACCTTCTCCTGCTCTGGAGGGCAAGAGGGATCAGATGGAATATATTTTATTAACAGGTGTCAAGCTGCGGGCTCCTATATGCCTCGACCCCACATTGCCTCTAATCCCTATACTGCAGCTGCATAATTCATACATCGTGACAGATCATCCTCAACTTGGGTCGCTGGAATCTCGGCTGATAAAGACGGGAGGTGGAAGCTACTTCAGCAGATACAGCCATCCACTCATTGGGAATGTGGGTGAACTCTTGGAAGGCCTTGTGCTTAGTCGTAGCTGGCCCGGCTTGTGACTCCAGTGTGGTGCAGAGGCATGCTAAGCGGGCTGAAGTGGGTTTGATATTTTCTACACCGTATCATTTTCAAATGTTTCCCATTTCTTTCTGACCAGATTTCAAAGCGTGTTAGCCTCTAGCCCTGTCTGCATCATTTTAATCTAGGATGGCACACAGTGTGCACTAAGGGAGCAGGGTCAGCGGGTGGCGTTGGCGGGTACTCGAGTGCGCCCTCAGGGATGGTGTTTTATGCTTGATTAGAGCTAAACGGCGTGCACACACATCGGTGTGTGCTTCATGTTTTGACACGGACCACCCTTGCAGAGGGATGAGAAAAGTAGATAGCCAATCATTTTTGCATCAGCTGTCATTACCCGAACCTTACTAACCTTTATGTAAGGCAACAAAAATACCAATTTATATGGTTTCAGTGGCGAGATGCGGCAACCGCCTCAGCCAGTGTCTGCAACATGTCTCCGCTAATATTTTCCCAATCTGTCTGGAGAACAAGAAGCGATATCCAACCAATCAACTTGACAACCGACCCGGCAATCCCAACGCAGAACTGACACAAAAAACTGCGGTGGAAAAGAAGGGAAAAGAAGGGAAATCCAAACAAAGCAAATCACTTTTCCATGTCTAAACGCGGATCACGGACCGCCAATGAGGATCTTTTCCTACTGAGTTGTGATTGAGGAGGCCTATTCTCTTTCGGTCTCTGCGACCACAGGTCCCTGTCCGTTCATCAGCGGCTGAGTAACGATTAAGTCACCGAGATCCGTAATGACTTCAGCAGTGGTTGCTTTGTTTGGCTCGGAGGGGCTATGTACAATTTACGCAGTGTTCGCAGAGTTATAGAGGTTGACAACAAGAGAGCTGTTGAATATTCATCGCGACGTGTCCCCTGCCATCCCCCGGGTGGGCATTCTAAATGAGAAACCACATGAGATCACTTACTACTGTCTTTAAGATACTGGCACAGAGTTTTTTTTACAGTTCGGAAACAGATGCGGTGACCATTGGGTGAGTCATGGTCAGATCGTTGCATTTTTCGAAGAGAAATGCATTCCCACACCCAGACTTTTTTTATGTACCATAAATTATAACCTTTTTGGTTAAGTGCAGTATGGGAATTGTTTTGCCTATCAAACATTTACAGCTCTTTCTGCTACCTGTAAGGACTTCAGGGAGTGATTTGTCATCGGGAGCCAGAGGAGATATCCCAGAAGTACAGAAAACACAGGAATCCCATGCATTTATTGGCAAACCCAAACTCTCCTGCTGTATGGACATTTCAGACAACACTTTTTGGATTTCATTCGGCTCCTGAGACAACTGGGTGTATGGTTTTATTTGTCAGATGTGAAGCCTGGCGAGAGAGAGCGGCTGAGAAGTGAGACCACCTGCACTCACTTACGTCCCAGAACCCCAGGAGCGAGTGTCTGAGAGGGCTCCAAGGATTAACTTACGACTTTTACAGCTCAGTCGACACACGCGATTATACCTATTCAATCACACTTGCCCCCGGACTATAAATAATTTTAACAGAGCATATACGCACTCGCACACACACAGGACCCGCTTGACCCAGCTATGCAGCAAACTGTCACAGTCTCCGGTGCCGTATGTGTGCATGTATGGGTTTGTCTTCATCTTTGGAGAAACTCTGAAGCTTTCCATCTGGTAGGGGGAGTGAATCTGCGATCACCCAGCAGTATAATGAGGTGAGATAATCTGTTCGGGTTCAGGGAGCAGGAGGGGTGGAGGCCGGTAGCTCGGATATTACAAACCAGACTGGCCAGATGACGGGGAGAGGGTCCATATACGTGGAGGGCCGGGATGAAGAGGATACTTATAATAGACTAGGAGTGTTGGGTGCAACTAAAATCTCTGTCTTAATCTTAAACTAGTTATTTCCCTTGTGATTGTGCACCTTGATTCCAGTTTTTTATGCTAAGCTAAGCTAACTGGTTGCTGACCATAGATAGCCTGTGGCCAGATATTTTGTCCCGTCACAGTTTCATAGCCAACCATTACATTGTACACACTCCTCATAATAACAAGAGATCTCTAACTTGGTGTTTTGCTCCATTGCTGCACTACTTTGCAACACGTCTTGTCAGTCAGACCTAATAGTTTCAGCTGCAGTTGTACACAAACTTCCCTTTTTCAGCCCTTATTTTCTTTCTTGTGAACTGCCTTTGACATTTGTGCTACTGGATGTTTGTAACGTGTTGTTGCAGCGTCCTGCCGACATGTTTTACTGCTGCTGCGTTGCTTTTACCTTCACATGGCTATCACATTTTGGAGGAGGATGTGGAGCAGGCATACTTACAGGAGTTCCTGAAAGAGAAAGAGGGGGGGGAAATATACATGGTTAGTGTGTTTTCAATCAGTGATCAAACAGACTCAGATCATCAATGTTCCAGTGAAACCACATATCCAAGTATTTAAGATGGGAAAGGAGGCTCTTGTTTTGAATTATTTCCTTGGGAAGGAACCTCTAACAGAGATTTATCTCTTCCATGATGCAGTCACTGAGGATGCCAGATAGACAGATTCAGGAAGCCCCCATATTCTGATAAAAAGATTCCAATCGAGTTTGCATGCATTCGGGCCACCAGGCCTGGCGATCACATTTAACTTTTATAAGTGGCTCTAATTTCACTCTTACAAGGGGCTTGTGCGCTTGTTAAATACTAGCCCCGCATTTTTTCGAGGTGACAGTTGGCCCACAGCCCTCAAAGGGCTGTCGGCCAACTTCCTTCAGGGCTCCCCAAACCCCCTGCAAATCATTTCAGGTCACTTTTGGTTCTTATTAAAAAAGTTGCCCAGCTGCTTTCACACTGACGAAAAAAAGTTCATTTCCCCCCCCCCTTTACAGCTCCTATGCCCTTGAACCGTTCTTCCTCACAACCAAGGGAACGCGCAAATTGCTCCTGCAGCTGAGGCATTTAAGGAGCCATATTGGAGGCTGCACTTTTGTAGTGTTGTTTTATGGATGGCTGAGTTACAGTGGACCACTTAGCTTTTAATAAACCTGCTCCACTGTGTGAGTGTGTGTTACATGTCCCACTGTGTCTAATGGCTCTGTGCACCGTTTTCAACTAACAATGATGGTATATCCCAAAAATTTGATAAATATGTACGATATCAACGTACATTTAATAGGCACCATTAAGGTTTTCGGGGGACTTCAAATTTGTCATGGCGTATAATAAATGTAAAAATAAATAGTGGATGACATGTACTTAAAAATCCATTCAGGCGGAGTGAGTTTCACTTTCTCTTCTAACGCTGCCATGATCAGTCATCTCCTCCACAGTTTTCCACCCTGCAGCTCCGAGTGTAAAGGTTACAGAAGGTATCGTGCTAGACTGAGAGTGCCATCGCTCACACCACGGTGAGAGTGGTTGGAATGCTCTTAGATGACACGGAGGCTCATGCAGCTGCACTGGGGACCGGAATGCAATTTGTCCATAACAGCTATTGTGAAGAAAAAGCTGCTTCTCTTCATACCTGAAATTGATGAGCCGCGGTAATGGCAAATTGCTCGAGCTGCTCAATTTGAGCATCACATCCCTCTTTTGTCAGCGCAGGTACACGCGTAACAAGACGTCGTTCTTCACGTAGGGAAAATATGTTTCCGAAACGTCTGACACTTTCCAGAGTTGACCAGCTGCCAGAACAGTTTGAGACCGCGGCCTTCGCTGCTCCAAAAACCTTTTCATCCAAAGCTTTCCTGCCACAATTTTCCTTTCCGTGTGTCCCCAGTAAACACACCAGAGATCCTAATGAAGTATCCCATTTACTTTGAATGCATAGGTAAATAGCGCAGAGCCCTTTTTCCTACTTGTTCTCCCTGTCAGTGACAGCCAAGTCTGAACCAAAGCTTCCCTCTGTCATTGTAGATGAGTAAACTCTCTACCTACCCCCCCCCCCCCCCCCCACACACACCCTAATATGAATATGTGGGAACTTTTCAGCAGCTTAGTTACTTTCGGTTAAAGCGAGTCATGAATTAAATATGTTTCCCTTCAACATCCACCAGTGTTGAGAAAAGAGGGAAATTGGATTTGCAGAAGGCTTACAGTGCAGAATGCAGCACGCCTGCGCTCGTCAAGGAGCACATTTCTCTGTTGTATAATGTGTCCTAAATGTTTTTTTATCTTCTCCTGGAGAGCTTCACACAGAATATTGCTCCACTTTATGTTCGCCGATATATCCAAACAGTTAATGTAGCAGAAATAAGTGAGTTAAAACTTCATGCAAACATGCACAATCGCTTTTAGAGCGTTCCGAGTGCCAACATTTTGAATTACACCCAATAAGGCATTGCTTTTGTAATGCTATCTAAATGCTTTTGCAGAACCAGTGAACGTGCTGATAAAAAGCTGCTTAACTTCCTGACATTAACATAAAGCAGTCTCTCCAAACAAGCACTATTTCTGGTCGACAAACCTGAGCCAAATCTGTCGGATATTGACAACGGCCTTGTTCAGCGCTGTAATTTGGGTTATTAAACAGAATGGTGAGGCTTGTCAACCCAATTGTTTCCTATTGTCCGCCCTGGATAGACACTGTGCCTATGCAGTCCAGACATTTGGAGTGGCTATGATTGTTTGCTCGTTTCCGACTGATTTGTCATGAGGAAGCCATTCACGGTCTCCACATTCGCTTTGGCCGCCCGGAGAATGAGCAAACTGTCTTTGCACAATGGTGCCGTTTGAAAACAGGCTGGCGCGGTGGATGTTTATTGGAAAGTTGAGCGCTGTGTAAACAAAGCCTGGCGGCGTTTCAGATGCGCAGCCGACCGGATCATTGAACTGGTGTCTTTTCTGTCATTTGATTTCTAATTCTCTCCTCCGCCGCGGCTTTCAGGATCTGTTTGTTGGTGCAGCGAGAGAGAGAGAGAGAGAGAGAGAGAGAGAGAGAGAGAGAGAGAGAGAGAGAGAGAGAGAGAGCGGGGAGCCACGCTGAATGTGTCCTCAGACAGGATCCCAAATTAATTTGGCAAAATCAAACCTGGGAGGAAAATGAAGGAATTGTTGATTCTCGAATAGCACGACCTCAACTGATTTAAGTAGAGTCTGCATCTTAGAAAACCAACAGTCATATATCTCCCCTGACAGACACACTGTTTGGTTATTGGGCTGTGAAACCAAACTGCTCCTGTGGCCCGTCCCCCTCATTTCTCTCTACAAGAGCAGTGCTTTTGTTCCACAGCGTTTCGCCGCGCTCAGCCGCACTGCACAGGAACGCCACCGCACTCCCATCAGGTGAGCGGCCACAGCTCCCTGCCGAGTACATGTTCTCGCTGCTAATTCCATTTGCGGCGACACTCTCCGCCTGTGGGAGCGTCGCTGCACAGCACGTCCTTCTCCTGGATACTCCAGGCCCCCGCTGGGCCAAGTTTGTTGAGTCAACTCAGGAGAGCGTGTGGGCGGGAGGGAGGGGAGGACGGAAATCCTGAGTGCGATCGGAACACTTGTTGCCAAATTTATGCAAAACCAACAAACGCGAATTGTGTGTCCCCCGAATATAACTACATCATGTCTGGGATCGGCACCGAAGGGTTGGAATGTCTTAACGTTTCGACACGGCCGTCAGCACCTCGACAAGTTTGGGCATCGCTTTGACTTTCTCCAACTTTCACTGTCTCTCCTGGTTTTTCCCGTGAAAATCGAGTGCTTCAATGGCGACTAAAGCTGAAACAATCCGAGTGAACAGCGAAACCACAGGAGCCACAAATTACACATCTATAACCTTTTTTAGCCTCCAAAGATATACAGTGTACTTTTACATGATTGTAAGCACAGCATGATTTGCTGTTGTCCCACTGAATTATTCCTTACACGTTTCTAAACAGTGATCTTTGGCCGCAAACACACACGCACACAAACAGACACACAAATGCACTTACCAGGTTCTCCATCGCGGCCTCTTCTTCCTCGCTTTCCCGGAGGTCCTGCAAAAAAGGAAGATAATAAATTTTACTCGGTTATTTGATTGTCTCCGTGTTTTTGTCTGTTTCTTATTCTAAGAGCATTCTCTCAGTCAAACCACTGAGCAGAAGGAGGAGGAAGAGCTGCAGAGAAATATTGTATTTGGAATGCAAACACTTCTGAATCTCAAGGATCATTAAGTATTTTGACTCCAAGAAAAAAGGGAACACACACACAGAAATGTGTGTTTTTCTCTTCTCAGTTTTTGCTTTCGGCACGGATTCTCTGCTTTTTTAATTTGTTTATCGAGACGTGTTTTCCCTTTTTGCCATTTTCCTCAATCTGCTGAAGCTCAGCTGGAGGAGTAAAGTAATTACATGCTTTGTCGGGTTTAACATGTGGACGACTTGACTGGTCTGTTTTATGTACAGGTAGTTCTCAGGTAAAAAATAAGTAAAAAAACATTGGAAATTGGGATCATCTCTCCCAGAATGACCTCCTCCTCCTCCCCCTCCCCCCCCCCCCCCCCCCCCCCATGCAGTCCTCTCCTGAGGTTGGCAGCAGGAGACACATTTTCAGGCTCTGGCATTTTGTTTGCTCTCGGCTCCTAAAAAAAACGGGCGCATTCACAATTTATCCGAAAGGGTGAGGCCATGACTTTTAGTCTGGCTGAAAATTAAAAGCCGGGATCTTGTCATACGGTTTCACAGTGGTGCACAAGCTCGCTCCACCTCTGAGGAAGCCTTGTCAACTTGCAATGGAATGGGTAATATATGAAAAGCTAAATTGCACTTTCCCCCGACATTAAAGCAGCTGTCAGGATCAAAGAGATTGGAAGTCAATGCAGCCGAGAGGAACAAACTTTTCCATCTGGTTGTGCATTACAGAAAATAACCAGATCCAATTTCAGGCAGCAGCAACAACACTGTGAAGGGTTATTATGCAAATCCTTTTCAAACTTCTTTTGACCCCCGCACTGGCAAAGAATAGCTTTTTGTCATCATGAAAGAGTGTTCAAGTTAATTAGAGTCATGTAATGGGATTGGAGAAAGTTTATGAATAGACCACAGAGCTCAACATTAATTGCCTGGGGGTTAAAAGTCGCTGCGAGGAATGACTTTGTGACACTGACCTGCAGCTAAAAAACAGGAGTCAAAATATAAAACAATCAGATGAACTGCTCGTCCCAACAACCTGACGTCCAACCCCTGCTTATAATAATAAAAACTAAAGGGGTACAACGGAAAAATAGAACTGAAAAATAATTCATAATCTGATAACACACAAATGAAGTTTCAAGTGCTTTCATATAACGTGTACTTCAATGAACTCAAATAAGTATTTTCTTAAGTGAACAGTTTTCTTTTTTCAATGTGGGAGACTTGAATTGAGTTTGGGTGAATATGTACTAAAATACTAAAATTATTTTACTTCATATGTTTGATTTGATAACACCACGGTATATGATCATCTTGGGTCATTTCACGTGAAAGTATGCATGTATTTATATATGCATACACAAACTGTATATGTATGCATATATACACACACACACATGGTGTATGTATACAGATTTAGATATCTTTGTTTCTTCTTCATCAACCCTCTATATACATGTATAACATTTATTTTGTAATCTCCTTCACAATGAATGTAAAAGGAGCACATTCTTCTTATTAACGTTCCTTTCCATATGCTTCCATTTCTCCTCTCTAAGCTTTGTTATCTCCATCCCTCTTTAGGGAAAATAAATGAAAGGGACCAAGAAAAGAGTAAAATAAAGACGAAACAATCCCTTTAATACAGCGTTGGGCTGATTTATGATACTCCAGATGTGTTACTAGGGTGCAAAATGCAAGATTATGTTACAAAAACCCATCGTATGATTCTTAGACCTCGATTTGATCCCACTGTTTGGCTCCAGTTCACCCTCCGACCATGCTCCCTTTGGACAGCATCCAGGATAATGTCAGGCGCTGCCAGAGAGGGGTCCAAGCGCAGTTTAAAGTATGTAACCACAGGTGGAGTTTGACTCTCACTTTACTATGGCTCACATCAACCCAGCTTTCTCCATAGGTTTGTTTTTTAAGGTTTGAAAAGAAACACAAGGGGGTTTACTGCGCTTGGCAGCCGCGTTATTATTGCTCACTTTGAAATGACACCCGACACCTTTGAGAGGAATATTTTGTTCATGCGATGATACAACATCCTCCTGATTTTATGGTATATTTCTGACAGCTGCTGAGAAAACATTATCCACATGGGAGTATCTGGTCCAGACAAAATACCCCGCATCATTTTCAGATATCATCTGGATTCACAATATTCATGACAATATTTTTCATTCTGATTATAGACTGTAAGGAGAGACTCCCATACAACCGAGCTGTACCAGCAACTTCGAAGGACTACAAAAGCAAGGCCAACACAAACGCTATGACATTTCAGTTTATGAAACACAAGTCGAGGGAAAACATTGCAAAGCCCATCAGGCCCTGTCAAGAAAGTTGTTTTTCAATCAATTAGGACAAAACCGAGCATTGAAAGAACTTATAAATGAAAGGAACAGGCCTCGAACGTGGTTATTAGACGCTGAGTGATATTCAGCTACCTGTCATAGAAATGCCTGTTCCTTCTCGAAAACACTGTATTGGCCTGACGTTTTTTCCCAGTACCCCAAGTACAGTCATTGAACAGTGGTTTCAAAGAATGCGGCATGAAAGTCCAACATGAGGGTCAAAAACTATAAGCAATCGGTTGAAACCTGCTCAAGTTTTTGACAGATTTTGACTATGAAAGTGGACTTAATGTTCATGGAAAGTCTTTTGGCATTCAAAATAAAATGGACCCTGTGCTTATACATATATGTGGTATCTTTTTTCCAATTTTTTATTTGGTGGCTTTTGAATTTTAGAAGATAGGCAGTGGAAAGCTTTTTTTATAATGCAGAACCAGAGAGAAAAGCCATTAAAGTAAGTGCTCTTTGGATTTTCTATTGGCCAGCCAGCAGTGCAGGTATTAAGATGGCAACGCTGGTTGTGTTGGTTGGTTGCCCCCCCACCCCCCAAAAAAACTTTGATCCAGACTCAAATCCCTCTACAACTCTTGGATGGATTGCCAAGGAACAGACATTCATGGTTCCAGACCTTGTTTTCTAATGATGTGCTGATCCCCTGACTTCACCTCCTGCTGAAGCTAGAACTCAATCATATTACATTGTGTGGACTGTCTTTCATGATCCCTTAACTCTTCAACTAGCTCATCTTAAGGTTTTAATTTGTAAAAACTTGCTTATGACCAAATCAGTGCAAAAACTAATGAAATTCCCATTTGCCTAATTAGAGCGAATTAGCAAATTAAAGCTAACTTTCAGGTTGATGGGAAAGTTGAAAGTATGTTATGGTGCTAAATTAGATCAAAGCAATGAACAACGGGGGCTAAAACCACAGTAAGAAACTACATTTACATGTGGACTACAGGAGACTGTCAAATTGCACAGCTCAACACATGTTAAAGGGTCGTTTGGACACTTTCCAGTCAAGGTCATTCATATTCAAGCAAATTAAAAAAAAATTGAAGTTGGCACACTGACACACTGAATCGTGTTTCTTCCCAAATGTCATGTGTCTGTGAATATTATGGTAATAGCCTGTGACTTGAATGGCACCAAGTTAGCTCTAAGAGCAGCATGAAACCATCAGCACTATGCTTTAGAGTCTCAGAATTTATTCATTTCCCCCAGCCCCCCTTTTTTTTAAGGAATAACCAAACAACATGAGATTTCTACAATACCACAGAATGTCTTTGGTCCAAAATACATAGCAGAAGTAATTTTAATGCTATTTGGCACAACGGATTCCCATGTCATTGGCAGCATTGTGAAACACGCTGTTCTAAGCCATGGGTGTATTGTTTTTGAATACTTTTGCTCATGTTCTTCATTACAACATTATTTCAATGTTATGCATTGCTTGACATAATAAACTTCTCATTTATACTACATGTATTTGAGGCAAAATTGCGCTTTACCCCAACCCATAACCCATCATCCATAAAATACTGATTAGCCCAGAACAGTTAACACCACCACACCGCCATATTTCTCTTGTTCCTTAAAATCAATCCGATTTATGTGAACCAGCCGGGGCCCAGACTCATTTAGAGGAATTGAGCTTGATATACATAATCAGACCACTCAGAGCCTTTCTCGCTATGCAATACAGCCATCCTTTGAAATAAAAATCAGCCTTCTGCCAAAACTAGCAAACAGGGTAACAGCTCCGCCCTCCAAAGTGAATCAGGTTTGAGAAGGGGTGGCTTTGCATTTCTGTACAAACTCAACAGCACCTTTCAAGGGTAAAGCCAGGAAATGCAGATGTGTTTGGCATGTGCATCATCCGAGTTCAAATGCTAAATGAAAGACAATTGCTGTGTTTTCTTTGTGCAAATAACGTAAAATAATCCGAGGAGGAGGACAGCAGAGTGCACTTTTATTTTGTGAACCATTGCAGTGTATGCATCACGGAAACTTAACTTTCTAATCACACATTAAGAAGGTAAGAAAGGCTGCCTTCAGGAACATGCAACAAACGTCTGGAGATCACACTTAGTGCCAAACATGAAAATAATTCCACGTTTGATTCATTCAGCTACAACAGTTTCCATGGTTCAGACTATTTTTCCCCTTGAATCGTAAACAACCAGCCTATTCTATGAATGCCAAGAGCACTGCTGACCTGGCTGTTTATATATGAGTCATAAAAATACAATGCCCTCCATGAATGTTTGGTGGGAAATGTCATGGCTGCACTATAGGTCCAGAGCCAATGTTTTTAGGAACTGACATGAAATTGCTTTGCCGGTGTTTGGGTTAGCGATGGTTAATTTTACGACGAGGGTAGAAGGTGCCTCCAGTGGGAAATAAAAAATGTGCAACGGTGATATGGTTCTTGAAATGTTCCGCAGCCATTTTGATGAAACGCTTTCAATCCTTTGTTTAAAATGTCGGAATAAGTGACGGTGGCTGTGTCACAGCAGCAACTTGTTGTGCTGTAAACGGTTCTATTTAAAATAATTTAAAATCTGTGGCCTATTCAATATAACCGGACTGATGTCAAAATTACAAAATCAGCAGTGAAACATATCCAGTAAGAAAGTCTCTCACTGGCTTGTAAACTATTGGAGTTTAGTAAGGTGAAGTGTTCAGACTATTTCTATGTTGATTAATGTCTTGACAAGGCTTCAGGACAGTTTGAAACAGACTTTAATATAGTCAATTTAAACCCACAACATGGATGGATGCGTTTATTCAACCTGGCAGCACTTGGGTATCCAGGTCAACGGAACCAAAGCTGCACAAAACCTGGCTTTCTACCGTACAATCATTTGTTATTGTACAAGTACATTTTTGTGGAAAAAGCCTGGCAGAGGGGACGGTCGTTCTGATCCAAGATCAGTATTACTCAGCATGACAATGAATAAATCAATGCATTAAATGCTAATTCGAGGAACAATGTGTTCACTGTCCAAGGGGGGAAAAATGAAAACGTATGACCACAATTTTACAATCAGCCTCATCCCTGGATGTCACTGTTCTCCTCATCTTCAGAGGGATTTGTTTTGTTGTCAAGCTGAAAAAGCAGAGCCTCACCACTAAAACTATGGAACAAGAGCACTTCTTCTTCACTTGCATAGAAAAAAGCTAAGAAAAAGTATCTATACTAGAATGATATAAAACGTTTGTTCGGTCTGTGGTTGCAATTATCTCAAGAAACAAAAGTGCTCAGGATAACTTTAAGTGCGATTAATTTGTGAATCCAGTGCAGTCAGTACAAACTTTTTCGACCTCCACCCTTTCAGATAAGGAGCTTGCCCCTGCAATGTCTCGTGACTCTGCAGAGCACTTTTAATTTGAAGAGACAGGTACAGGAAGTAAAGTGACTTAACTAGTGGCTGAGGAAGAGGGAGAAAAAGAAAGGAGAAGAGCAAATCAACATGATCTTTTCCCATCCATTAAATATCTACACCAGTTATCCTTTGAGGAGCACACGGGTCCCGGAGCCAATCCCATTTGGCTGACCTTGGGCATGAGGTGGGGGCACACCCTGGACAGGTTGCCAGTGTATCACAAAAAAAACACTCATGTTCAGATTAGCACCGAATGCGAATGCGCAGAAGAACAAGAACACGTCAAACGCAGCACGTTGTGTACATTAAAAAAGTCAGATCTGGGACACAAAGAGGGGAAAGAAATAGATTCTGGCCACTTGGGCCCGCTGTGTGAACTTAGTCTTAGAGTCTCCAATTAAACTAACCCAATTCTGTTTGTCTTTGAACAGTGGAAGACGAGCAGTGGCACAAAGCCCTCGCGGACATGTGTGGTCCACATTTAGCTCATCTAGTGCATGTGCAGTTTATTGAACTACTGTTCTGACCTCTCAGTTCTCTGCGATTACAGAGGTTGAACTTTAAAACCGAACCAGCACAAAGGCCCAATTGAAAACTTGGGAAGGTCACGCAGTCAACAGATAACAGCACAATGAGATAAAGAGGTGAACTGTGTTTAACTTCCGAATCCTCTTGAGATCTCTATTGGATGTTTCTGAAAAAACACAGGAAAGTCCCTTTTCAACTTGTGACCTGGCAAACTGGCTCCGGAAGGGTCGGCCTTGTTGTACCCTGACTGACTCTCTTCCATTGTTTCCTTAACTTCCTCAGACTCTTACGATTCAAGAACAGATGAGGACAGAGAAAGAGTTATTTCTTTAAGAGCAACCTTTTAACTGCGGTCAAAACTTTGTTGGCCGTCCACTTTAGGTTGTGTTAAAAAGCACTGCCTCAGCGTTTCCCACTGAATCAATTCAATATTGTGGTAACAATATTTATCATTAAAATTTATGGATTTAGATTATTTATTTTAAACAGGCGTGTTAAGGGGATTGATATCTATGACTTTGCAATGTGCTACAGATATAAAAATAAAAATCCCTATCTAGCATATTGAAATGTGGATTCATAAGGGGACTGTTGGGCCTTGGGTGAGGTACCTGCTCTACCAAGTGCTATTCTAGCTTCTACATGCTAAAATGTGTTATATATTAGCTTTACTTGTGTCAATGGAAGTTCAGCTCATGGAAATAGGATGTTTCCCAATGGCTGCAATCTGATACAGCATGGTTAGCATATAATGCTAAGCCATTTCTAAGAGCAACCTTATTATCAACTTTGTTCAACAACAGCGGTTCTTCAGCTGCCTTTAAATGACAGCCACTCTGTTTGGATTATCAAGCCAAAAATAACTTGTGCATTGTTAAACAGACTAGTACAACAATTTCCAAACCATGTTAAAGAGCGCTGGGCCACCAGCCCTTAGTGTTAAATCCAGTTCTCTGTTGCCACAAAGGGTTTTGACAACACAAAATAAACAGAAAATTCTCCAGAAGATTTCAGAGGGCTATTTGAATTTTCCCAAGGTTCACATTTGAATCCCAAACCGACCTCGAAAAGCAAAGTACTAAAGGATATCTCACATTATTCCTTGAGCCTGTGGCCTATATCTTCATTATCCTGATTTCCAACTGCACTTAACTGCAATGCAACCATTTCCTGAATAAATATGATGATTGCAGCCATTTCCTAAATAGTTCTTGGCAATTATATTTAATCTGTTGCCCATAAGAGAGACCATTGTGTCGGATTTTTACATTTTACTCATCGTATGTTTTTTTGGTCCACACATTTTGTCGCCACATAAGCTCTTGTACTGTGTTCTCTGTGCACACACACACAGTTGATTTAAATTATACACTGTATCGTGAAATGAAGCCAAAATATACAAACCCCACCATCTTACATATTTGGAGCCGGAGTTTGCACCCCAGCGATCAGGGAAGTGCACCCAGTAGCGAGGTCCCACCGATACATGTGCTTGACCAATAATGAGTCAAGGTAATTTCCTATCCAAGCACTTATTGGAAAGATAAACGTTTGAACATCCATCAGAGTGGTAAGTCAACTAACATGACGGAAACCATCTTTGACTTGAATTTTGACTTTGTAGCTTGGTCTATGTCCCATCAACTAACATGGAGAGATTTAAGACCTATACATCAGTCAGCCCAAAATGTAGGCACTTTAGCTTCACTTCTAGGAAGCTGTCATCTTGCCCATCTTCTTTAAACTGTGATTTTTTTACAGATTTGTATAAAAGCCGTAAAGCGTCCGACATCTCCCTGATTAGGGGCTGGATTAAACATGACAAATAGTCCTGAGGGATAATAAACAGTGACACCAGCCGTGCAAGACCCTAATGAAACTCACTTCTGCAGTTTTCAATTACGAGGCCTCGTCAAAACACAGCGTCCTGATCACTCTGATCGCTCACGAGTCCGCGCCAGTGTTGTTTGCCATTACTTTAAAGCCAATTCCACAACCTGCAAGACACTTGTTAATGTCACATAGTCCCAAGACATCACCCGGCAGGAATCAGAAAGTAATTACACGAAGCGGCATCCATTATCACGCAGAAAGCAGCCACTGATTAAATTTAAAAGAGAGAAGAAAAAAAAAGTTAATGATGCATTGCATTGCCTGCTGCAAGTGTCTGTGTGTTCCCTCAGTGGTCAGAGGATGTTGTTATCAACGTTGAATGTAGTCATTTGTCCACCCCTTCCTGATGATTATGGCAATTTTTAATGGGTATGTGTGTGTGTTGGTCCCAGTTATCAGTTCATTAAATCACGGATTAACCCACTGGGATTCGAGGACTTGTCGCTGAAGGCTCCATTAACATGGTTTCAAGCAGATTGAAAGTAGTATTAAATATGCATCTTTCTCGTGCTGCTGCCACCAGAGGAAAGTAGACTTGCCCAGCAGACAAAGTTTTGCACATGCGATTGAGTAGCGACAGTCCTGCAGTATCGTCTCTTACACCTAAATAAAGATGCACTCTTAGGCAGGCATACTTAGAGATTAGAAGACCGTAAATTACTGCAGAACAAGCAGCTCTGCTTTAGATCTTTGTCAAACGTGCACATACGCACACCCAGAGAAGACAAACAACATAAATACAAGTACGCCCGGCTGACATGCATGGATCATCACTGCTTTTGTTCTGGTTCAGTGTCGGAGCTGGAACGCTGCTGAGGAGGAAGCGGGGCCTTTGCGAGAGCCTTTTCATCACCTTCAGAGATCAATGTGTTTTCCTCTGGCAAAGGCCCGAGTGCCGGGATACTTGAGAACCAGCCCGCGCACTGCACACTGCAATTATTCTCCCTGCAGTCCTGACTGCGGTCGTGATGGAAGCAGAACACACTCCCTGATGAGAGGAGATCAGTAATAAGCCAATCGATTGGCCGAGTCCCGTTCGCCTTATGCTGCGAGGTTGAATTGGCGCAGGCGTCCATCCTGACGGCTCTATCAGAAAGCCTAGCCGCGGAACTTTCTTGAAACGCTTGCTTGCATTTGAAGGAGTGTTACTTTTTTGGAAACTTTATCATCTTTTAGCAAGAAATTTGAGGAAAAACACAAAGGCTTCATGTGTTGTAAATGAAAAGGGGGAAACACGAGGATGAGCCCAGCTTGGCATGGCTCGGCTGGAGTGTAATACACAGTGGAAAGTAATGGCTTCTTTTGGTTGTTAACCAGTATTGTTGTGACACAGTGGACGGCAGTCTCTTATCTTGCACGGAACGATGTCCTGTGTTAATAGAGACGGCAACAGAAATGAGAGAATCTAAAGGTCCGGGGACAAGTGCGATTTTTGCAAAACAACAATATCACAGGCCAACACTGACCGAAAGTTAAAAAACCCACTCAACATATACACACAAGGGGAAAGCAACCTCAGCCTGATTATCGCAACAGTCAGGGGTTGATTTAAGCTTCTGGTCTGAGTATGCTGCTAATCAATACATAGCTTTAATTAGACCATGGAACTCTGAGGTGCAGATGCCAGCAAATACACATCAAGTATGCTACATGTAGTAGTTATACAACATGAGCTGATTTGATCCTCCAGGCTGCTGAAGTCCTGATGTATCCTTTTAGAAATTTGACTCCAGAAAAAAACTTTCAGATCACATGGACGCACAGTGACTCTTTCCTGGGGATCGGCCAGGAGATGCTTTTGAAGCTTACCGAGGGTGTGTGTGGAGTGAATATTGCACCAAGCATACTTATGGTGACACGCGTAGTATCACATAGACACATGTGGGTGTGTGTGACGCGTCCACGCCTTCTCCTCTGTGTGTCCTCTGGGCGCTAGAGTTTCTCGAAATAGTTGCGGGAGCATTTATGGTCACTGGATGAAATGGTCCACCGTGGGACGCCTAATGGGACGTACAGCGCACGATTAGCATTAAACGATCCCTTCCTCCTGTTCAAGTTCAAATGAAATACTTTATCTGTGTAAAAGACTCCGTTGGCTTATGGGATGTCACGACCAGATCACGTGTAACTCTATACCTGCTGCAAACGGATGACATGACTGCTGGCTGACCTTATCAGCGGCAGGCGTGTGCAAGCCAGCGTTCGCCATGTGCCGATGTGTCTGTGGTGCGTGTGCGGATGGATTCGGAGACGCGGGGGCCAAATAATGTGGACCGCAGGGGCCCATACTGTTCAAGGGCAGGCATCGTAGTTCCTCAACAAAGACGAAGCAACTGGAGAAGAGCCAACTGCGCTCCAGTCAAATATGTTAGAACAATCCTCATCTATTTTTATAGACTGGCATACAGAACTATCTGCCTGAATAACTAATCCTGCACAACAATAAGTGTATTTTCATCCATAACCAAGCTGTTTCCCCATGATTTCTGTATTTTTTGTCTATTTAATTAGTCACACCCTGAGGATTGTTTTAAAGGCTCAAGCCAAATATTGCTAAATTAGAAAATACACAATTGACATGCAGATAATACTACCACTACGTATGAGATTCATCAAAATAACAGTAATATGTATCATGGAATACTTTTTTCCCCAATATATATATTGTCCATTTTCACATTGAACTGCAGGGATTTTAAATGATAATTCCATTACAAAATAAAAACACTTTTCTCATGTCAAGTAAAGAACTAATAAGTGCTTAATTTTGGAAAGAAATTGTAATAAAAGTGTAGTTTAAGTTTGATGCCATGTGAAGTGGTTTCCCTTATTTCTCTCTGACTCGCACTGTCTCTCTCGTCTGTCCACAGACTGTGGGTTGGATATGGTCGGAGTGCTCAGTGTGCAATTCACACATTTGACTGGATGAGTGATTTACAGAACACGGCTCCGGACAAAGCTGTGCCAGTTCAAATGGAAACGCTCCGTCAAAATGAGACAAACTCTCAATGGTTTATTGGTTGTGGGTCCTGGTTTGGACATATTTGACCTACGGGTTGCTCTAGAATGAACAACAGAATGTCCCTTATATATATGGCGTGGTGGATAAGGCAAATGTTCTTAAAATGTATGTTTATTAAAAGTTGTTTCTCATCATTGAGCCTCACTAAGGCTTCCATCCCCTTTTATCTGCCCTCTACGGTTTTGAGTAAAATATTGTTTCTCCCTCGGACTCTCAACTGTATCTTCTCCCTCTTACTCCCGAGAGCTTTGCTTTCATTATCTCTCCACTTATCAGCCTGCCTCGGTGGTCTTAGGCCGGTGTTTACTTGAGCATTGCGAGACCCATGTTGGATTATTCCTGCGCCGCTTTGAGCATGCAAGCGTGACCGGTGCAGGCTCTTGTGTCATAGATACCCTATCTTGTCAACAGCAGAGGAAAAATGTTTGATAGAGAGGCTGTGAGCTGCAGGAGGAGGAGGAGGAGGAGGAGGAGGAGGGATAGGGGTTTCATCGTAGAATAGAGGGATGAAAGATTTAAGAGCAAAGTGGAAAGTCGAGAGCCGTGTTTTTGAATCTGTTGCGTGAAGTTGTTGAATTCATGGGTTCATATAAAACTCCTCGGTCAGGGCAGATGTTCCAGATGTTAAACTCCAGCAGGGAGCACTGGATGTTAAGTGACAGCGCGGCGATCTTTTCATTCGTTTCACTTGAGAGAACGAGGACGAGCCGGAGCAATTCAAGTCTGAAGTGAGAACGTCATCGAAATGAAGATGCTCCACTGGAGTTTAAACTCTCGTGTCTGCCAATGTAGCCCCCTGCTGGGCACAGGCTGCCAAAGGATGAAATCCAAACTTTTGATTTTTAATCCAACAACTCATAAAAACAAGGGCGCAGCGTGTCACATCAACTGTGATATTATCCATATAAAGTCTGGCATGTGGAGAGGCCTCCTCTCAGCAGAACAGTGGGTGATGACAGGCTGAGACGGGAGGTCGATGCTCCAGTGGGACAGGTAGGTGTACTGTTTCCAGCAGCGGCATCTGGATATCCAAATAACTGATCGTCTGCCTCCCACAAGCCTTTACAGCATGCAAAGTGGGTGAAAGAGCTGGCAGGATAGAGATGGATGATTTCTGTATCTGCACGCACATGTCTCAAACACATCATGCGCACCATCATGTAACTTCTCTAAGACCTTAAACAAACTGCGTAGATGAGCGCTGCGGGAATGCTGAATGCTGCGAGTGTCTTCCAAACCTTCATGGGTTCTGAGTGGAAACAAAAATAAGGTGTCATCACTGGGCCCTCAGCCCTGGTCTCACTGAGAGTCAGCCATAGGCGAGTTTATTTTCCCAAACCCAGGGAAGCCCTCTGCAACGCTCTAAGACATGTGCATCCTGAATTCCGGTTTCCAAAGGACGGCTCCAAAGTAAGTAAATGAAAACGAAACACACTTATTAGAGATTATTTCAGACCACAGAATATGGTAAACATGCCACGAGGACTCACAATAATGGCTTGTAAGAAAAAGGGAGAATACCAAACATGCAGCTGAAGGGCAACTCCAAGTGGAAATGAATGTGAGAAAGCCAAAATCCCCTGCAAGTGAACCAGGATCTCGTTTTTCCCAACCTCTGTCAATCTTTCCTTTGAAAAAACAACAAAAAAACAACACAAATACACACAACCGCTGCACTTTCACTTACTTTTGTGAGCCATTAATTCCCCTTAATGAGGGTAATTTTTTTTTTTTACAAAGCAATCACAGTTCTGAGCAGAACCTTCCTCCGGAGCTGAGTCATAGCCGACAACAACGAGCTTTATATACCACCTTGTTCATTTTTACTGCAGAACATGGTGTAAAAGCTACTTCCCTGCATTCAGTCAGGGGAGCCTTATAAACAGGTATAAAAGTTTATCCCCTGTGCTTGCGTTGTTTCAAATAAAACAGCAGATTGTTATCGCACGGATATTACGCAGAAACCTACGCACTTTACTGCTCGAGCTAAAAGGTCAAACATGGAAGGATTTCTACAAAAAGTTTGCCTCAATATCAGGCAACTGCAATTCTTACATTCTTTCCACCCTTGTGGCAAATAAGTTCCTCATTTCTTTGAGTTGCTGACATCATCACATATAAACCAGTTCAAATATTTTTGAAATCAGCTCTAAATAGTGGCTTTGAATGTGAACTTGTCAAATGTTTCACTTGTTTTCAATTTTTTTATAAGCTTGTTGAACCAATATGCAGATACTGGAACGGTGTTAAACCCTCTAAACCCATAAAAACAAGATGTTTGGTTTTAAATGTCCGCATTCACACCTCAAAGCCCATGAACACAAGGAAGTCAGAACAACTACTTTACAACTCAGGGAAACAGCACTTTCTGAGGAGAATGTGAAGGCACAGCTACATAAAGAGAAGCTATAGTGAGCTTAGCATAGGAACTGGGACTACAGGGTCACAGCAAGCTTAACTCTGTCCAAAGATTTCAAAAATCCACTTCCCATCACCCCTCGAGCTAAAACCTGGACTCACGCGTATGCTGAATCCAAAATGCTGCTCTTTCACTTTGAGTGGAGCGAGGACATGTGTTGCCCAACTGAATTGTGATTCTGTAACCTTGTAACAATTGACCTTCTCAGTCCCATAAAGAAAAAAGTCCCAAAAGGATTGATGTCCCTAGCATGAAACAGTTATCACTGATGCTGACGATGATTGTGCAAACACCAACCGTCAGGCACGCCCACCCTCAAGCGTTAACACAACACATATAGGTAACCTCCTCAAGACTGGTTATGGTGGCACAAATCACAAATCCAAGGAGTCCCCTGCACCTGGGCCAAGAAATGGTCCAGCACATAGCGCTCTATGCAGCCACAATTTGTCCTTTCAAATCACGGCTTCTCCTCTGACGCAGACACAATAAGAGCCTATAGAAAGCATATAGCATGAGATGCCTTCGTATCCCAGCTGTGACTTTGACGTCACCACAGCACCGAAGGCCCAAAAGTGCTGTGAGCAAAACCCACGGCAAAAGAGCATGAACCACAGTTTTCATGCTCGGAGAAACATCAAACGCAGGGCACACGCCACCATGCAAATATAATCAAAACTTTTGGAGAGCTTAACGTAATATGAGAAAAAGCATTGCCGTAATTGAGGTAACCGAAATATTTGGTGCAGAATAAGGTTGTTAAATACAGGAATGATGGCGTCAAGCTTGTGTAATAAGAAGAAAAAATTCAAAAACACAAATCATATGTGACACCTGAGGGCTGGAGGACTCTTTTCTGTGATTAACAAAGAAATGCCAGATGCGGTAACACAATGCCACATGGTAAGTAACTGGAGGAGATTTTTCACGATCCCTTGAAGTCCCGCAGCAAAAGACAACACGGGCGTGTTTTGAGAGCGCTCAGGCAAAGTACCTCTGCATCATGTTTCCTCCCGACGTGTCAGTCACACTGACCAGGTCAGAGGTCAAAGGGAGGGGGCGGAGGAGGGGGGCGATCCTCTCGGGATAATTTGTAATCCTGACCTGTGGTTTCAGGTGGTGAGGCGGCCACAGGAAAGCCGGTGGAGGGGCCCCGGCTCCTCATCCCGACACACTGTTCTCATTACGGGGTTTGATCCTGAAGGATTTCAGCAGGAGAAGCCGCAGCCATGCCAACAACTGGCCAGCGCCTCAGCTCTGAGGCATGGCAGTGGCTGCTTTGGAATAAACACTCTCCCCCTTTTTTATATATATATTACATAAGTCTACAGTAACAGATATATATCTTTTTTTTTTTATAAAGGTACTTTAATAAGCATTCAAGTAAGGCGTCCTAGGGTATGAAAATAAATAAAATGCTCTCAGTTTAAATCCTCCACTGTCAGAAAATACGGCAGAAATGAAACCCTGTACCCTCCCACGATAACTCATTTCAAAGTTCCCTGAGCAAAACACACGTAAACCCCCGACTGCTGCAGTGGAGCCTCTCGGCAGCCTGATAGAGGACTGATGTGGTTTTAGTGGGAAGCTCACAGGTCAGACCTCAGAGCTGCCGAACCGGAGCAGGAAGGTAAAGAAGAATGTTCGATGGATAATATATACACTGTAGGTTCAGAGTATATTGAGGGGTAAAATTCCTGACAGCTATTTGTACTGCATCTTTTATTCCTGTGACAACTGTGGTGATTTGGTTGGTAATGTTACAACATATAAATGCTTGTGCTCTGGCCAGAGCAACTGCAAGCATCCTCCTTTCGCCAAATTGTTATTTGAGCATTGATAAGACACACATTGGAATTTTCCACGGGATTAATAAAGTATCCATCTATCTATCTATCATTTGTGAGAAAAGAGGAAAATATGGGAATATCCCCAAAATTTCACAATTTCCTTTGCAGAAAAAAATTGCATGAATTAGGAACATGGTAGAAACAGCCACTGTAACACTGACTACATTGTCGGACAACTAATTAAAAAAAAAACATGGAATACAATTTCCGAAAAATGTCCCCTGTCGACACATTTCCAGTAAAACGTTATGTTTGGACCTAACGTGAGCAGGGAGGTCAAAGTGAAGCATGGTAAACATGGAAAGTGACTCAGCAGTGCTGGAAACGAGCCTGCATGGTTAATTAGAGAAGCTCATGTGTACACAAATGGTTTTTGAGCTCCTGCTATTTCCACACCATTACAGAGTGTAGGGTGATGGAGAGGAGTTAGTTTAAATGCTCCAGGTGTACATCAGGGAAGCTGGAAGTGATAGCTGACGTGATAGAAAGCCCATTTTCTCATTATTTGATCTTCACGGGTTCCTTTCCATTGTGGTCATGTTTTACACATAAACAACTATTCTGCTAAACGGCAGCATTTCCGTGAGCTCGTGAACTAAACAGATTTTAAAGTTTGGGCACGGCAGCACCTTCATTTGGCACGGGCTCCGGCTGGCAGCCTCACCGCACCGTCAAAGTGCTTAGGAGAAAGACGCAGACGTTTCAAATTAAGACGGACAATCATCTCCTCTTACATCTCCCTTAATGAGCGAGATTACGGGGGAGATCAAGCCCGCGAATCTATTCTGCTGCTTCATAAATCATAAGACGACATGCGAGATTCAATTAGTCCTGCTCGCTTAACCTCAGCGGCAGGGAAACCGCACACCGAACCGAGTAGCCCCTGCTCTGTGCGAGGAGGTATTTACAGAAGAGATTTGAGGAGGCAGGCCGTACCAGTAAATGGCAAACAAACTAATAACCATGGCTGAAAAGAAAGGAGTCAAGATCGTTATTAGATAAACAGTGAGCAAAACCAGCAGTGCGGCGGAGGATCTTTTGGCTAAATGGCTTATGAGAGGAACCTGGATGCTATTTCGAGGCCACCCATTTGTTCCAGTCCAGGCCAAAGGAGAAATCCTTCGGCACACAATGCGGCTATTGAGTTCCTGAACGGGGCGGTGATAAAAATCTATTCTTATTTAGAGCTTATGTGTGCACCGAGGATCCAAGATCGCATGCTGTTCCGTATTACCTTCACGGCATAACGAGGAAACCGAGAAACACAAAAGGAAAATCATTTTTCTTCTTCAGCGGCTCATACACGGCATTTCGGATTCTCTGCTTCATTATCATCCCCCCCCCCAAACCAAGCCTTAAATGTCCACAGACCATTGAACATACATGTCGCTGTCGCCCTCCACAAAGTCTCTGTTTAATCAAACTACAAAGCTCTTTGGTCGCTTCGTTAGAAAAGACAGAGCTGAGCCGAAGATGATGACGTTGAGGGAACTTGAAAAACGTTTTGGGCGGAGATCAGATTGGTGTTTTTTTTCCTGACCGAATAACGTAGCTGGCTCCTCTTTATTCGAGCATCACGCAGCTCCGATTTCCAAACACTAATGAAAATGAAATTAGAAAGTAGCATATGCATGTTTCTTTATTTACAGTAAGGGGTGTGTGTGTGTGTGGGGGGGGGGGGGGGGACATCTGTGCGCTTTCCATTCGCAGAACATGAAAAAAAGACAGTTTGTTTTAAAGCCTTTTATTAAAGGGGTACGTCAGAGATGCGACGATAGCAGAAAGCGCTTTTTAATGTCCGTGCTTTGAAGCTGAGGACACGTTCAGTTTAATTTCTGCTTACTGGTTTGATTTGCATTCCATCCCCCTAAAAATGATGCTCATTTACCAAAGCAGAATTTTTGGGGGGGGGGGGGGAGATTTTAAAGAGACAAAAGAACCGAACTTCCTCCTAATCGTGGACACTTGCAGAGGAGAAAAGTGGGCTTTAAATGTCTGCGAACGGGCCACTGATTGTGGGTCTGCTGAAGTCAATTACTCGTTCGAGTGGCGGCATGCTGTTCACATTACAATCGCCATGTTACCCCCGTTTATTGCTGCATATGTTCCATGAGAACTTGTCAATGCCTTGCGCTTGCGGCATGCAGATGAAAGACGTAGCAATGTGCTGCTGCGCTCCTAAGGAGAAGTTTGGTTATTCCGGAGCCCGCATGTCAAGACGCTCTGGTCCAAATTCAGCACCAAGCCATCCCTGACAGTTCTCTCTGAAATCCAACAGCCTCGGAAACCCTGGTCTCACAGCGCTCTAACGTGCACGGGGACAGCTCGTGCGCGAGGGGTCTTGTAACGTGCGTGTGCCGCCTGCTTAACCCGCCTGTGATGTTCTACATACAACACCTACCCTGGCAGCCTGCACTCTCCAAAAGCTCCACTTTATCAATCATTGCTGGAAAAGTGCCCGAACAGAGGCCCTCAGCAGTAATTTCAGGGGATCATTTGGTGCGTGCTAAGGCAGTTGTGATTCACGTAAACACTGAACACTTGCAGATGGGCATTATTAGAAGCAGGCGAGGGGGATTTTTATCTCGTTGATCTTGAAGATCGTCTCCGGCGTGAAGAATTATGTAGGTCATCGGTAAAATATTTGATCTCAGAATAACACTCTATCCACATTTAGAACCAAAGGACTAAATAAAGTAACATATGAATCAGCTTGTGAGGGGTCAGAAACTGCAGGTCTCTATGATTGCTGCAGTTTTTTTCATTGTTAGTGACAGAGTCAGCCGTTTCCAAACTGCAGTCTGCACAATAATCTGCTAAATACATTTTGTAAACATAAACAATTAAGATGTGACATTTTTACAAGATAGCTTTATTTGTGCCAGTAGGGGATTCTGGGAAACTGTTTAAAGAGAAGAGATTGGCTTCACTTTTTTTTTTTTTCTTCTATTAAGCGAAAAGCATCTTGGAAAGGATTATCGAATCTGAAGCGGTTTGCCATGTCCGTGCAAATATGCTTTCGTGATTTTATGACAAAACTGTTGGATTAGCATGTAAAAATCCAACCTGAAGGAAAAGAGAGACTCCTTAACAGGGTTTGACATTTACTGCCACTAGATGTCGCAAGAGAACCGGCATCCCAAAAACTATCGCAACAACGGTCACACCCCCCCAACATTTCGCGTATATAGCAAAACAACAAGTGTCTAATGGAGTCAACAAAAAAAACATTTAGCTAGCTGCCATGCAGACTGGTAAAGTGGTTCAATCGCTTCTCTTCTGCAGGTTATCGATCCGCAGGGGCTCTCAGGGGCCCTTCAAGGCAGCTGTATAATAATAATAATAATAACAATAATAATAATAATAAAAATGAGTGTGTCATCTAGGGCGTCAAGTTTGCATCACTTCCGATTGAAGCTGGTGCTACGAATGTGTGCAAGGAGGAACTCGTGCACAAACATAAACATGCATCCAGCCCGGCAACCAAACTTAATTATTAATGTTTACAATCTCTTATATACAGGCTTTAATATATTCAGCATGAGGAGTGCAACGATTCACCTCTGCCTGGCTGCAAGCCGTAAATACAGCTGCATTGATTCAGACAGCCCGAGTTACAAAAGGAGGCTGGAAGGGAAGCATGTCTCCGTATTGGATAATCCTATAATCACAGCCATCTCTTGTTTTTATCTCAGAGCCTAATAATAACCCATTTAGTGCAGGTTGTCAGCAGACTCCGCTCAGGGCTGCCAAGATGGTCTCTGCCAGCGGTGTCAGGCCATTACGCTCTGTGCTGCTGGATCTAATAAGCTCATTGTTATGATCAATTCATTATCACAACGTACAGGAAGCAGCAATTGAGTCTGAAAACGTCCACTGAAGGATCCAGATAGCAGCACGTGGGAAAAACATGAGACGCATCCACATAATACTGAAGACAGTCTATATATAGCAAAAAGGATAAAAACCCCGTTCTGTGGAATTAATGTTGATAAACTGGTCTTTATTTTGCTCCTGTCAACAAATATGATGCCCTGATTAATGTCGTGGAGGAGACGTTTTAAAGTAGATCCTATAAAACTCCCTTTGAGCCACGACATTTAAAGTGTCTGTATGTTATTACGTTATGTCACATCTGATTTTTTCAAAAAATATCTACACCATTAAATGTACACGCCACACTTTACTGACCCTGTGGGGAAACTCAATTTTCAATTCTCACCACGGCTGATCCACCATGTGCTTCGTTTTGCTCCATAACTGGAAGTTTCACATCTCCCTGCAGCTAGATCCGCAATAATCAAAGTGTCTTTTTTTTTTACCGTTTCCAATAAAGCTTGGGAAACTTTGTGGAGCTTTGGACCTCGGCCCAAGACTCAAGTTGTCTAGTGCATGTACCCCAGTGGAAGCGCAAGGCTTTTCCCCTCCACACCGCAGTTACAGATGGTGAGACCCCTGTGCCAAAGCTCTGCCAGGGAGGCCCCCTTTGATAATGAGCCTTACACACAATTTACAGCCACACTACAATAATCCTGCAACAATGGTTTCCACATAGCTTTTTGATTCAATGGGCCTTTATGGGCAGGACTGTGCTAATAAGATGCCCATGTTGGGATTTGCCAAGGCTTATCTTACCGTTCTGTGTGATACCGTTTGTACTCGTGATTTTGAATGTGACAAAATGCATGCATCACAAAATTGACACAAGCTGCTGCATTATGAGAAAAAACCTGCTGGCATTCTGTACTGTACTTATCAAATGCCCCCCCCCCCCCCCCCCCAACGTGGGATATTGCACGTTGCTCCAGAGATGTAAGAAAACAATAAGTACACTTAGAAGACAGAATCTGGATGTTAGTGGGCTATTTAGCTCTGGAAAAGGAGGTCTTTCTTCTTATTGGCTATTTACTAGGTGCTGCAGAGCTAGACCAACCACAGGTAACAGATTATAGTCCAACACTATATAACAGGCGGTAACAAACTGCAAATGGCGACAGGCAGTGAGTCCAATAATGATCCGGACAGATGGTCAAATTTGGACGTCAGAAATAAAACAACTTTTGTGGCTGGTATAATGTTACCATCCTTGGTTAGGCTGACATTTAGGGATTATGTAAAGTTCCCGACAGAACAATTGCTCGCTGTCATGTTAGGACAACAAACAATGACAGTGGGCTGCCCCGGGGGGGAACAGCTTTCAGCGAGGAACATCACACAGTTACTGACCGTTCCGATTTTGAATCCGATCTGGGAGCATTTCTACATGAATTGAGCGGTTTTATGTTTTCACAGTACTCCTGCTGCAAAATGGAACCTTTAGATTTCATGTGTTTTTAATTTAAAAAGCTATTTTATTTCATGATCTACCTCAAAGCAAAACTTGCCTTAAAGAAAGACTCCCTGCTATGAGCTTTAAAGGGACTGGTAGTGTAATTCTGTTACCTTTGGACCGAGCACGGCCAGTGGTTCCCAGTCTTGATCCTACGCTAAGCTAACTGGCTGCAGCGTTTTTATTTATGAGTGGTGCTGATCTCATGATGAGAGAGCAAATAAAGGCATTTCACCAAATGTTGAACCTTTACTGAAAATACTATGAAAGACTGTTTTCCCAAAGAGTCTGATGGATACGACAGGCAAACCCGACCCGGACATTAAGATGTTTAATGCAAAGTCAACCCTATGGTTTCCCCTCTGACACGGAGGGGGGATAAATTCACCCGAAAGCTTCCCAGTGTTGTGCAGCGGTGAAA
Source organism: Pleuronectes platessa (assembly GCF_947347685.1). NCBI lineage: Eukaryota > Metazoa > Chordata > Actinopteri > Pleuronectiformes > Pleuronectidae > Pleuronectes > Pleuronectes platessa. The sequence goes on from NC_070648.1 coordinate 8,366,663, forward strand.
AACTGTGTAAGCTGTGTCAAAGCGCACAATGGCGCGATTGTTCCGGGCTGTTGTACAATCAGTAAACAGCTCAGTTGTTATCCTGTCACATAAAAAGACGTGGGACATTTGCGCGGCGTTGCCAGAAGACATTATGCATGTGAAACTTTACCGCAGAGGGTGAGGGTACACCCCCGGCATGACAAAGCCCCTTCGCCCCCGCTTGTTGTTGGGTGATTTGTGGAGCGGGTAGTTGGACTTAGATCGTGGGCCCTGCAGTAAGTTGTGCCGGTGCCAGGCGCATGATGCAAAGGAAAATGAGGAGCGCGCGGGGCAAAAGAGAAGGGTGTGGGAATTCAGAGCTCTCCATGCAACCTGTCTTTGCTCAGTGTTCGCCCCGGTGACAGACAGTGGGGCTGTGGAGGTGGTGTGGAGAGACGGAAGAGGATGCAGGCGGATCTGCCTTTTATCACTGCGGAGTGGCAAACCCCCTGAGAGGGCTCCTTTTGGTCTTTGAAGGCCACGTTATCAAGTGAAGTATGAATTACTTATAATTTTGACTCTTTTCAGTCAAGGGATTTGAATTTAAAAAATCAATCGATATTGAGAAATTACAATTTGCCTCATCATATTCCGGAGTAACGTCTTTTCCTTTTCAAGCCCTCTGAAGACGCATCCATGTAAGCAGACAGCTGACATTTCCCATACCGGAGACATTTCCTCCCCCCCCCCCCCCCACTACAAAATCTTCCTTCCTGAAAATGCTTTGTTCCCGTCTCGTCCAGTGACGGCTCTGCACATGTCAAACGGGCGGTGAGAAGCTCCCTGCCTCCGGACTAATTTTAAAGACTCATTTAAGACCCAGCGTACCGCAGTGAGTGATGTCCTCAGTGTATTCCAGGGGAAAGCCGGAGACAGGTGCTTCCCATGGGGTAAAACGCAGAACGCCAGAGACCAGGGGGATGAGAGAGGTTAGACGCTGCAGACGAGGTCACGGGCTGTTTTGACTGCTCCACTTTTTTTTTATAAAATCCTTTGGCAGGTGGTGACAGCGGCGTGTAAGCAGAGGGGGATTCAAATCTCCGAAAAGGCAAGGGCCGGATTTCTGGAGACAAACTTTGAGACAGGCCAGTTGCACATGTGATGATAATCGTTCAGTGTTCATTTCCTGCTGCTGCTGACAAGCCACTCCCATGTTTGATTTTATCTTTTCATTTTTCACCGTCTATGGTGTCTCTTATTTCCCACGGCTTGAGGTTCTGATGCGTTGGATCTCGCTCGATTATCTTCACCCCCAAACGCTGACGCTCTCCCAACCATGGCAACATGTAATGGAACTGGTTGCTACGACTGTTGAGGTAATTATAGCTGGCCTGATAGAATATAAAGAGAAAGTGTTCAAAACAAAAAGCCCTTAGAAATGACATCATCCTCATTGAATGGTCTTTTCAGCCACTGTAACCAAAGGTCTCATTACTAATTAAAAGGAAGTTGATGTAAAAAAAAAAAAAGGTCACAGGATACAGGTCTGGGATTTTTTTTTAAAGAAAGTGTGAACAGCACGAGTCAGAGTGAATCTGATCTATTCAAATTTAGGCCATTTCCATATGCTGTCCAAATCCACAGGACCTTGACGTCACTCTAGTCTAGAGCGACATTCGTCACAATATTGGAGAGATGGGAGTCACTCTGTCACCATTTTACATAAATTACTGCTCGTCCAAAATACAGTAGACTCCTCAGGAGATCTGCTGAAAGATTCCACGTTTTAGCTTCTATTCATTGGCCTCCAGGGAATTTCAGATTTGATTTTACATGCACCGAACTACATTTCAGATCTTTTGACACCATCTGTGCTCGGTCGTTACCGGAGGTCTCCAGCGAAGGCCTCGCTTGACATTTCACAGTCCCGACTGAGGACCAAAGATGATTATGAGCTCTGGCAGAAAAGACACAATCTTTTTGAGGACATCCGTCTGCAAACTCTTCAAACTCTTTTCAATTTATATCGGTAAGTTTTCTCCGAGTTCCATTCTTCTTGTAAAGCATCTTGTAACTGTGGACTGTTCATTTATTGGGGGCTTTTATCATTACTGGTATGTGTTTAAAACCATCTTGCAATAAAAGGCCTAATGGTGGCACAGAAGAATCTAGCTGCAATGTCAGAGGAAAAAGTATTTTCTGAAATCTAAGATCAAAGAAGCTGAAGACTCTAAACCAATGATGCCATCGTGTTTGAGGTTATAGCTCTGTCGATGCAGGCAAACAGGAACCGGCAAATGTGCCTGCAGCCATCCCTTCAGGACCGTGACCACTTCCCATTTGAGATTGATTCCAAACTAAAAAGAAATCGGATGTGAGCAACAAATCCTGAAATGAGCACCGAGTCTCGCAGCCTGAACGCAGCCTGAGGAACAGTGTGTGGTTTGCAACACCTGCCAACAGTGAGGGGCTGGTTGTTTTTCCAACCTGCAGAGACGGTTACATGCAGCATGTCCACTGAAGAATACAGTCCTTGAAATCTTACTTTATCAAAGTCGTAGGTGTGTCTGAAAATCCAATTTCTATTGCTGGAAATGCTAAACCTGTCTTGACATTTCAATTCTCCGGGGTAATTGCTGTATTTTGTCTCAGCCTTCTTGCAGAGATAAGGCGTGATCTTTCCCAGCCTAGGTGATAATGCGCCAAATCATCCGTCCTTTCCAATGCAACAAAAGGAGAACAAAACATAAGATGACATTAAACCAAGGCTGTACATTATACCTTTGACAGAACTTAATTTGAAGACGAGGTGGCTGTGAGTTCCCTCTCCGGAACACAATACAGATGCTGGATTTCATCCGTCCCTGTTCCCCAGTGCAGGCTCTGACTCCTTCATCCAAACCACACACTGGGGCAAAGGAACGTTAACGCAGACTTGCTGTTTTTTCGGGGATATTTTGGATATGAATATGTCCACTGAGGTGAAACAAGAGTATGTGAGTTTTGCCCTCGAGGTTCTGACCTTGTGACTTCCTGAAAGCTTAGCCTGAGCTCAGCAAGAATCCGAATAAACTTCCCTCTCAAATTAAATGAGATATAAAATGTGAAAAATCCAAATTAAACAAGAATAGAAAAAACTTCAGAACTCACTGTGTAAAAGACTGTAGTTATTTCACAGCCGTGAAGCCAGAATACAACATGACTATCAACAAGAGAAAATGCAATACATCCCAATATAGTTATTTTGATTCACAACATCCAGATTCACACTATACACATACCGGATTTTTCTTTCTTTCTTCATTAAGATCTCTGCATTATTTTTTGAAAAACTCAAACTAAACAATCCTGTATCTATTTCCCCTTAATTAAATCTTCTCAAAAAGTGAATGGGTTCTCCATCGGCCTGTACCCCACGCTTCCACCAAGTTTCAAGAAAATCAATTCAGACAGACAGGCGGCAATGAAAACATAACCTCCTTGGCAGATGTAATAAATACTTAAGAGTGAGTATACACGATCCAGAGCCCCCTACAGGTCAGACAGGAAAAACAGCTTCCACTTTGACACGGCTGGAGTCACAGAATCGAAGCAGCAGCACGGAGCCTTTCACAAACAATAGGGTTTCCGAGTGAGCCAACCACAGCAGGCGACCTCATGAAGTGCAATAGAGGCAGCATAGGCAGAGCAATACAGTGAGCAGATCTCTTAGACAGACCGCCCTATTTGAAAGGGTGGGTTGGATATCGTCTGGGACTTGAACTCGCTTTCATGCTCGAGGTTCATTTATTGTTCCCCACTTGGGGGAAGTTAAATGAAGCCAAGGGTCACATCCAGGAAAAGTAAAACATCAACTGTGACAACAACACACTAAAAAACGAAATCAAGCTGGGACAGGGAGTGTAAACTCATGCCAAACAAAGAATGTGAAAGTGCAAATGGGAAAAATTATTCAAAATGGAAAATCAAAACCGAGCACTAGCTTTTTCCTGAGTTTAAAAAAAATACAGACACATCGTTTCTCAGATGATCTTAAATGCAACCGCACTATGAGCTACTATAGTAGTTCAGACATCCCTTAAAACAGAGTCACATTGTGATCGCCGGCGGAGATTAAGCCTCTGCCGTCTACTGTACAGGAAGCAAATTAGCATTGCTGTGTTAACACTGATATTGCAAGCTTGATTAAATCCAGGCATGTGTGTACGTATCGATTACAGCGAGGGGAAAGCCGTCCAAGACGTGCTCTCACATTTGGAGTGGCAACCTCGGCCTTTTCATCAAAACGACTAATACTGAAAAATAAGAGGAAATGAGGTGATGATTGGGAAATCAATCCCGAGGAGAACATAGCAGTCTTTGTTCATAGCCGTGTGTGTTTGTGTTTCAAATTACAAGCTTTTTTTTACAGTTTGGAAGAACAGTTTCTCATAGACATTTCATCGACCACACGCTTTGAAAAACAGAGGCATGCTGAAAGTGTAACAATCCACCAAAAATGCTATTACTGTTTCGTAAAAGCGCATTTTAGTGGGGGGGGTAATTCTTTGTTTACCGGATGCGGTATCAAAGCTGGAGAGGTCCCTGAGCCCGACGCCCACAACAAACGGGAGGTCAGGGATTTGAGAGGAGCAGCCTTAGAGTTGGGGTGGGGGGGAATCATTACTGAGCCGTGCCAGCCTCCAGAAAGGAGGGGATGGGTAAACAAGGGGGGTCAGAGGGGATGCTGATTAGCCAGAGAGGATAACAAGAGCTTCTGCTGCGAGGAAGATACTGCTGATGGCATGAAAGGTGAGTGGAAGGGGAGAGGAAGAAGACCGGGAGAGCGGACGGACTCTGATGATGAGGACGAGTGGAAGTGCAGTGCCGACATTCACAGAAACGTGAAATGTCTTCCCTGATACTACAAAGAAAACCATCTCCATCCACACAAGTGATTCTGATCCCCATTCTATTCGTAGGATGTGAGAAATCGGGAGGATTCACGTAGGTAAATTTGCATGTTAAGGACGGCTCCATGGTGATGGTGCTAACAGCACAATAATGTGGCTGATTTTTCTGTCTGTATCTGAGAGTAATAGGGGAGAGAACGAGACGGGGAAAAAAGAAGCAGTGAGGCTATAAATCTGGAGCGAGTACGAAGGAGACAGCGGCCAGAGGAAACAGGCCTGATAAAGCACCACATTAATGACCATTTCCCTACGAAAACCAAACTAAATTGATAATTACAGCCTCTTTTTACCTCTCACGTCTCTTGTTTCCCATGGATCTATTCCAATGACGTCACCTCACCTGCCCCTTAAACTCGCACTGTCCACAGAACTAGGGACTAAAGACAAACCGGCTCAAAGGGAACACGGTTCCCACTTACCGCTGAATGTGTTACCACTGCTTTTACGATACCACACTGTTGTTCTTTGCCTCGGTGTTAAAACTGCAGCCACATTATGTCCAACTCGACACAAAACAACTGACTTTCCAGCTCATTATGGAGCAGTTTATCACTTTAAGAGCGTCATAAGAAGATACGACCGCATATCTGCTCAACTCCCATAAACTGTGGCGATCACAGAAGCCGAGCGAGCACAGTCGTTCCGTTCAAAAATATATTAAAGGCTCCTCGAAACACATTTGGAACCCCGACAGGTCAACCCAGACGAGGTTAATTGTCCCACAACACAAAAAACTATCCCAGTTTTCCTGCGGCCCCCACGTGATAATTGCGGCAAAGAAAAATGTTATTGTAACGTGAGGCCCGGAGCACACGCGGACGCGCACTAAATAATCGAAAGGCACCGCTAACACACACCAATAACACTCGAGGAGCTGTACTAGTTAATTGGCGAGCAGACGTATGTTTTCTTTGCAAAGTGAGACGGGGGATTGGGAAATTATCGACAGGCAGGTCTGCTGGAGTGCAGGCTGCCCTTGAGCGCTCGGTCGCCGGCCCAGGGACTGGACGAGCGTTGACTTTAATATGTGAGGTAGTTTGCAGATCATTAGAGTAATGGTCTCGGGTAAGTATGCATCGCATGGACAGAAGTGGGAGGAAACAAGAGGGCCACATTCCATACTTATATTTGGGGGGTAATTACCTTGTTATTACCCTTCAAACATGACTCCCAACCTGACCTCACCTGACAAACCTCAGTGTCACGTCAATGTCATCGATCTTAGCTCGCTGAGACACCTGATCGCTTGACACTGGATTTATGCACATAAATTGAAGTCCTAATATATTATCTATTAATTACAAGTGAATAAGTTAGGTTAAGGTAAAGAACACAGAAATGAAAGGCCTATGACTAACGGACACAAACACTCCCCTGTTAACATTATACAACTCAATGTGACTTTGAAAAAACACAGCAGAAAGTTCTTTCAGCCGGTGTCATATTTTCTTTCCTAACTGCCCGGCTCATGCCAGAGATTAACGGGCGTCTCAGGTGATCTGATCACAGCTCCCAACGCCTCAGTTCACACCTGGCATTCGAAAGAGTCCAGACACATGTCTCCAGTGACGACTTGTGATCATAACTCACTTCCGTGCTCAGTGTGCAAATAAACACCAACATCATTACTTAATGCCTTGTTGTTTTTAGCCGGGCTGACTATGACGGACGGGCCTGTTGTATATGTGTGTGTGTGTGTGTGTGTGGTGGGAAAGATTTTAAAACTGCACTTTGAAACTGTAAAACCAAAAGAAGAACATTACGTGGTGCTTAACTGCTACAAATGAATCAATGTCAGAGAATTCTAAAAGTAAAATAATTTTGGATTTATTATGAAACCGTAGCGGAGCAGAGGTAGTTGAGTATGTGGTCCTTCACTGTGGCCCAAGATACACAAACATACACAATGCAAAAGAATGTGGGACCACCTTCTACCTTCTAAATGATCTGATCCATCATACGCCTATTCACCTGCATTTGGGTATAATATACCAAACATGAGCTTAACCAATCGTGAGTTAGCCTCGGCTGTCAATCATTTCACTTGGATTATAGAGCATCAAATAACTAATTAAATCCAAATTTACTAAACAAAATGCACTGGAACATACATTAGTGTGATAACTACCTAAAATGACAGAAACCATCTTTGAGAAAAATAGTATTTGACGTGCTTTGGCTTCACTTTGGGGGAGATGACAAGTGGTCCATCTGCTAATAAAATATATGGAACCTTCACACACGGGACTTTGAGATTAGACTTTCTTTTGATTATCTAATTAATTAATTAATTAATCTGCCTGAAATCAACAGCCAGGTACATAACCTTCACGTCAAATACTATCACATGCACCTATGAGGCCATAATAACTATTAATACTATTGTATTAATATTGTATTTACATATTTGATGCAAGCAACTGCAATAAATCAATGCATGTGTCCTCAATACAGGTGCTGGAGATTCCATTGTATATGTGAAAGTTTCCTCCATTCACATAAGGAAGGTGATGAAAAGTCAGGTGTATTTTCATACCCTTTACCCCCAGGAAGAAATGCTGAGCTGAATGAAATGAAGTTCAGACGGGCCAGCAGGACTGAGGAAATGTGTTTGACATAAAAGGCAAAGCCAGCTTTGACCCTTTTTACATCAGACTGCTGATGCATAAAAAAGATCTGCACTAAAGTGGCAGCAGGCACCTCGACTAATATGGTTTGCAAGGCAGGTTCTTGTCCGTGGTGACAAATTCTAACCAATATGGAGACCACCAAAAAGTCAGCGGTACCACTCAAATATTTTGGGCAGATGGCGAGGAAGGAGAGTTTGAAATGGTTTCAACTTGAGCAAAGATATTTCAATGCAGTAAAATCGATCAGCTTTTGGATTAATACAAACGGTTCCAAGTGTCCATCTCCTTCTTGACCGTATCTACACCGGACCTTTGCCAAGTTTTAATCAGAGCGGCCTTGTTGAAACTTTGCTGTCTGGGGGTGGGGTGGTTTTTAAAAGCAGCTGCTGGTTCAAGTCATTAGAAGCCAGGTTTGAAAAAAAAAAAAAATCAGCACCATTACCATTTTATTTCCCCTGTCAAGATTTATAAGAAAATTAATTTTGACATTTGTAATTGCTGGACAGGGCAATGGATGTTGACTCTGGCCACGGAGGCCGAAATAATTGACGTGCTCAACGTTGACTGTATTTATTTGAGCTGAGGTGTGGCCAGACCACGTTTTTTTTGCCAAGGCCCACCTCTGGCATTCCAACATCTGGGCTTGATTCATCAAGGTATTTGCGTCGAAGTGCAAACAACGTGCAAACAAGCACAATGAAGAGAAAAAAGTCGCCCGAGAAAAGTGCTTTGCATGATGCACGGCCTTACACGGAATAAATAAACAGACCGAATGGGAATACAACAAGGCAATTTAGGGTCCTATTTTTAAATCCAGATGCTTGTGGCCTCAAGAGCCAAGCCTTTAATGAGACTCGATGACAAGACATGGAACAGGGTCAATTTGTGCTTATGATCCACCAAAGCTTTGGCTCCTTCTGTGGTTCGACACAGGAGGGGGGGGGGATTTCAAGTTGAAGCGCTCGTTTTGCAGCCAGTTTTAAAAGAGTTATGGACTTTTCAGTTTCCACAGAAAGTCTCGTCCTCGTTATCCTAGACCTAGACCGTCACAGACACTAAAAGTCGGCTGATAATACGCCGAAGCTGTCACAGACCCATCCACGTTATTAGATCAATACAAACACGAATACCCCTGTGTTCACTCAGAGTTGACGCCAAACACAAGAGCTCCATTATTTTTTCATCATTTTCAGGAAGAGATGTTGACAACTTCCTGGGAGCGGTGCGGAGCTTAGTGTGGTATTCAGGGATTACAGCAGTTCAGAGAAAAAAACCATAATATCCTTCAGATATAAAACGTTGAATGATGTTGCCACTCAAATAGTCAGTGAAGATTTTTGTTCTATTTAACAAATACATCTGTGTGAACATCCGTGCCTGCGTCTTGGGTTTGAATTAAAAACCCGTCCAGAAGCCGCACATGCTGTTGTCGTCTTTCATTTGTCAAGTGTTGCGGTAGATTCGCCCCGGATCTTTATCAGGAATCGGATTCTGCATCCTTCAATTTGCAGCAAGTGATTCCACCGAGCGCCTATTACAAGCTAGTTTCCTGGGATTTGATACAAATATTTGAGAAAAATTAGCATCAACTGCACATCTGTAAAAAATCATATCCGCTGTCTGTTGAATGCTCGCCCCCCCCCCCCGGTCATTATTTCATTAAGAGAGGGATGAAGGTCTCTTCTCCTCTAGAATACAGTGTAATTATTGATGAGGAAGTGAAATGCTTTCCTGTTTCAAGCCTTTGTTACGTCTTTGACATGCTTTGGCATTCGGAGGAGGGGCGGAGTCTCGGGGACGTCACCGGAGGAGACCACACAGGGAGGTGTGAAGGAGGACGATGCGGAGAGGATCGATCTGCAGGCGGAGGCGGGTTCATCCGAAACAGATGCAAAATGGCTAAAACGTGCGCTCAGAATAACTACGTAGCTTTGAAACGAAGCCTCACGTTGCCAACTCCTTAAAATAATAACTGTTAGATAAAAAGATGAATGAAATTTAAAAAAAACTAAAAAAGGACCATTTAGCCCCGGTGGCGCCCAGCAGATGCTGTCTGCAGAGGAGGGGGGGCCTCCGGGCTAATTGTATATCGGGAGCAGTATGCACAAGGCTATAGTGTCTGGCAGTGACACTTTGCACATGTGATACCAGCCCTGAGTGCCAGCTGAAAGCCCCGGGCCGCTGTAAGTAAAGCAGCTTGGCACCAGGGGGAACAGGCAGCACCCGCGTCAAGCTGCTCACTGACAGACCAACGCTATTTGGCTGTTAACAGGTCCCCAGCTGGTGTCTGCTCTGTGCTCGTGTGTGCGTTGGCCTGGTAGAATGCCACTGTTTTGGTCTGCGGATGTTCGCGAGCATGTGTGCGGCATGGATGTCGGCCCCACCGCCGCCCCCCCCCCCAAACACAAGCTGCCACCAGAAGAAAGCGGCAACAGCGAGCATTTATTTAGACAGCTTGTGTCTACGACAGGCGGAATGCAGACCACAAACTGCGGGGCTGAAGTGAGCGAGGGGGCTCGTTTGTACACAAAAACCCCCGTGCACGGATTGGGTTACAGTGAGATTAGAGTCTGGGCCTGGCAGCAGCTTTGCCCCTTTGCTGGTGGGGGGGGTTTCATGGTCTGACGCAGCATTCACTTGTAAAAGGTACATGAAAAGAACAAATTAAGCCCTGGATGAGAGACAAATGTGTTTGCTCACATTCTGGTGTCTGATTGGAGTTATTAGACAGGATCTCTGGCTCTTGCTTTCTTTGGATGTGTGTCTGTGGGAAGCTGTAACTGGATTTTTCGCGCACAGGGAGAGAACGAGGTTGGGAAAGCCACCAAATACATGTCTGCTGCGAGCGGACTTTCTCATCTCCGAGCGGGAGCGGATGGTGGGAACGCGTTGGTGGGAATGCCGGCGGTTTTGGTTTGCTTCCCGAAAGCCTCCTTGGGTCACCAGTATCATTTAGTGAATCACTTGGGGTGACTTCAAATGAGCGCAGACGGGTCCTTGATGGCACCCCACTGGACTGGCTCCCCTCCACTGACCATACTTCACACTGAGGCTCATGAACCCTAAATGAGAGGCTGTCAATGATTTGCAATTCTGCCAGTAACCAATTTACACCATGTATTTTTTTTAATATCTTTTTCTTTCATATATTTTGTTCATCCGTCACTTTCTCTGCAGCTCTCGGTCATCAGCATGAACAGGGCAGTGATTCATAGTAGCACTGCGATGCTTATTTGCTCATCTAACCAAATAAACCCTCAAATTTTGCGACAACACTCTTTAATCTTAAGTTTCCACTAAGAGTACAACACGCAAGATGTTCCGATAGAGTGGGAATGAATTTCTTCTCAGGGGGGCAATCAATGTCAGAGCATCTCGCTGCCAACGCAAGCGTGACAGCTCCTCCTAATGAGCAGTTTACTCAAAATGCAGTTAAATGACCACAAGAGGTGAAGATGGCGTCGCTTTAATGAAACGCAAACAGTATTTACTCAAATATTAATCAGGAGGATCAGTCGAGCATGCCCCCCCCCCCCCGCAACAGGAGTGGTACATAAAACAAAAACAAAAAAAAACTGCCAACAGGCCTGTGCCGGGAGCAAACAATTATCCTTCAGTAAAAATGACTTAAAGATGACGGACTTTGTTATGGAAGTGGCTGATTTGCTGACGGGGGGGGGGGGTATTCTTCCGTGCACAGCTCTGTTTCCAAGTGTGCCGGGGATGCTCCCAATTTTTGGAGAGGTGAATTCTTTTTTTCTTGTTTGTTGTTTGTTGTTTGTTGTTCCTTGAGCATGAAATAGAGGGGGGTGCATCTGAAACAGAAAACTGTTTGGTTGATGAGCAGCGATTTCCTCTTACATAACAGAAAGTCTGTTTAAGAACCATTATCCGGACTCTTTGCAGTGACAGTGAAAAGTGCTATCATTACTCGGTGACACTGGGGCTTCGCTGGAAGGTCGTATTCATTAACCTTTCCTGGTGCTGGGCCACAGTCGTTTTCTTTCCCTCTGCTTCTTCTGTAGCATTAATGAAATGCCCATGGCAATAACATTTTTTTTTTCTGGGAAGTAACTTCAATAGCAAACAAGCACCATCCACAGTGGCTTTTCTCATCAGGATGGGCATTCCGATCATTAGGAATTTTTGGGGGCGGTGGATTCTTTCTAATCATCGCTGGCAGGATTAATGTGAGGTGACAAAAGACCATCAGTTTGAACCTTTGCCCATCTGCATGACTGCCTCTGCCTGGCAAATTGTGTCGCTGCTAATGAGTCGGAGCAGGCCCGAAACCAAAACACAAAGCGAGAGAAAAAAAAAATCACATCGAGCACAAGGATTTCTTTGCAACTCTGCTCTACAAGACGGTTTTTAGGAGCCAAAGTTCAGGAGGACGTCCTGGAGGAACACACCTCTAAGCACACAAGGAAAATGGATGTAAAGCAACTTCATCCAGGTAATTTCCTTGTTATTTGCCCTAATCTGTGAATCGACAGGAGTGAGAGACTAAACCCTGCATGAACAACAAGTAAATTCATCTCTGAAAAACAGTTTTCTAACATAAAGCCCTAAAACTTACACAACTAAAGGTCTTTCGTCACTTTCTGAAACATCCTATATCAGTTGGTCAGGTGCTGCAAGGTTAATTTTAGGCAACTTAATTGCAGAAATACAACAATGTACAGCAATGTAGCAAACATATCAAACTTGTCATATCATTTCCTGGCACATTGTCTTAGCAGGGCAGCACCAGCATTGATTTTCATGTAGTTAGTATAATAAGCATGAAAAACCGGCCGATCGAAAATCCTGGATCTGGCATGATGTCAAATTTAATGGTGTCCCGTAGTTTTCGCACAACATTGCTTACAAACAAGCAAACCAACAAACAATCTCCCTCGTGGAGATAACAATCAAAGTCAGTGGGTCATTCCACTGCATATGGTTAATTTAGTCGGCTATATTACAGGAATACAACAATACAATATAGCAAAGACAGTTCAATTATCATAAGATATGGCTTTTTGGTTTTGTTCCCTAAAAGCAATGACAGCAAAGAAACATAAGAGTTTGAAGCAGGTAAAAGTGCAATAAGACAAACATGTAATGTCCTGACCGGCTGTTTCGAGTGAGTCTGAATGGCGAATGATTTTGCATTCAAACAAATTTATTTCAAGGCTCTTAATGTAGGAAGAATATTAACTGTTCTGTCTCCTTGTTCAGCTCGTTCTGTGGAGCGCCGACAATGCCAGAAATTAATGACTCCAACTTCCTCCGTATTAGCCTGTCATATGTCAACAAGAAGTGGTTTCAGGCATGGACGGGAAAGGAAAGAAAATAACCCTGTAGGAAATAAGGGCATGAAGCCGGGAGTGCAGTGATCAGCTGCCGTCTGTCTGGCTGCCACCTAGCAGGGCGGCTCAGAACTCGACACAGAAGAGGAAGACGCTCTGCGCCTGCACTCCTAATGGAATGGGACACGGGCGCTGCGGCACTGTGCGACTGGGCTGGGAGAACTGGGAGGGAAGTCCGAGCAGCAGGGGTTCCCACCGAGTCGTCACCCTTTTCAGGAACCAATTAAAAAGGTCACGAGGAAAAAAATAGCACTCTGGAAACGGGGGGGATGACAGTTTTGTTATTGTGCTGCAGCGTCATGTTTGGTGTCATTACGCTTTATAGCAGCTGTTTACTCACAATCCACATGTCTTTTGTTATTTATCATTTTATTATATGTTATAATGAGGGTTTTTTTAAGTTTCCCAAGAAATTGTAATGTGCTAATTTGTGGCTAGCAGGAGAAACTTTGGAGAATGTCTGAAAGCTACTATAGTTTAATATCTAATGGTCGGATATAAGCCTTGCAACAAAGCGAATAAACCTATTTCCCAGAATATCGATCTATTCTTTTAAAAAGTTGCTACCTTCAGAAAAGGAGGAAGAGTTATGGACGAGCACTAAATTGCAACTTGAGCGGTGTCTGCAAAACCAGCAGCAAACAAGCTAATTACAACACAAATGATCAGACATCAAAAGCAATCCCAGTTCCACCATAAGCCTCACAGCGCTTCAGCAGAACTACAACAGTAAAAAAAACAAAAAACATGTTGAACTAAGGGGAACGAGTCTCGTTTCACAATTTTGGCTGGAACGGCTGTTTTTCTTGCAACGACAGCCAATCTAAGAAACCACAGTCCTCTCTGTGAATTCATGTCAGTATGAGAAAAACCTATTCTCAAAGTCTATTAAGCGCTTTTTTCAGGATAAAATATGTAGAGCTCACTGTGCTGACCTGACTCTGCAACAGAGAGGGAGAGAAAGCGTTTGTGTTATTGTCCGTGATCGTGGAGAAGCGGCGCAGCCTTCCTTCTCTCTGAATAAACCATTAAAGCAAGTGGCTCAGAGACATTCATTAAAACATTTTTTTTTTTTTTTTTTTAACAACACCTCTGTGAGAAGACAGAGAGAATACTAATGACCACATTTATGCTTTTATTTACATTGAACCACCACAGGGCTTTTGCTTTTATTCCAGCGCGTGCAGAGGAAGTGGCGCTGGGAAGGGGGCGTTAAAAAACGCATGAAACATTGATGGCGATAAAGGTTAACCGCTCTTCTCCGGGGGACTTTTGATGACTAATTGATTTGGCATACAGGAGCGGGTTGACGGCGGCTTGTCACTTTGTTCCTCGCAGACGTTATCAGACAGTAATTAGAAGATGAACAGGAGTGGCCGGAAGACAGATGTCGCGACAACCCTGTGATTTTCCCGGCTTCAGAGCCTTTTTCTTCTTCACGGATATGTAGCAGGGAGCTAATTAACCACATGCTTACTTTCCTCCTTGTTAGTAAATCAAATGATTTACCAGACGGTGACGTTAGAGAGGCGGTGGACTAGTGGCAGAAACTTGGACTATGGGCAGAAAAGGTCTCTGGTTCGTCTCTGGTTCGACTCCACGGAGAAACAACAAAGAGACGAACCTGGATTGATCTGTCCAAAAATCCAAGAGGATTCTCCCTATCCTGTCTAGTGCCCCTGAGCAAGGCACCTTACTCCCCCAACATCTGCTCCCCGGGCGCCGTACATGGTCGCTCACTGCTCTGTGTGTCCTGCACCAGATGGGTTAAAAGCAGAGGTTAAATTTCCCTACCTGCATGAGTGTGCCTGTGCATGTCTGATCATGTGTCTGTGACAAATAAATGCATCTTAATCTTAATCTTAGAGCGAATGGAATCATCATTGCATTTTCCGCCATGCTGCTGTTGCGGTGCCGCAAAAAAATAGCAGCATATCGAGGCTTAAATCGACATCCAGGCCCTTTACTTGTTTATTTGCTAATTGTACAGCCAATGCATCATGTGCTTGTCGAATACACTCATAAATCCATCCTTCATCGTCTTAAAAATAGCCTCTCCCAGGAAGACACCGGACACGACAACTGTGTGGGATGGCATGTCGAGCGCTGCTCCAGCACGACGGCAGCCAGCGCCGCCTCCCATTTCAAAGCCAAAGGAGCCGACGGGCCCCGTTGTACTCGCGGGGGCTATTTGAGAGAGTCGACCCCCGACCCCGTCGCCCACACCCCTATCGCATCCCGCCGTGCGTGCTTTCAAGTGTTCGACCCTCTCCCCCCGGCTCCGTTGGCTTTAAAGTGCGAGACGTGTATCGATTACTCAATTCCTCCACCGAGCAACCTGTCTGAGAACCGATATTGGATTGCAGCTCCATCGCGCTTGCAGCATGCTGTACATATCTGCATTTTGAAAGTGCTGAGATCACGCTGCAAAAAATACATAAGCATCATAAAACTTGTTCGAATCGCCATATCTGCAGAGAATTTTAACCTTCAGACTGTTCCCTAGGGCCTCTCTAGCGAATGCATTAGTCAGTGAGAACTAGGGATTTCTCTTAGACTTGCTTATCGCCTGTGTGGGGAGGGCACTGTCCTTCTCTGCATGAGTGCAATGAAGGCCCCGGCCCAACAGGTGGCATTATTTATAGTCAGCTGGATGAAGTTGAAGGGGGGTCAGGAATGAAGCAAGGGAGAGGTCTCGATAGAAACCAGGGGGGAGGTACCTCACACAAGCAGTCAGGGGAGGTCAGAGAATGGACTTGAAAAGTTGGACAGGGAGGGGGACGGAGAAGCAAGACAGAGAGGACACCCCCACGGAAAAGATGATAGATGAGGAGAGCGGTGACATGATGGAGGGAGACTTCTGAGTAGCGCGAGGTAAAGAGAGGTTAAATCGGGGGAAAAGACACGGTGGTTGGTGAAGGATGGGGAGGAATGTGGGAGATTTAGCAACAACCAGGCCGTAAGTGCTACAAGCTGCTCCGAGATCAGCGTCGCCCCGGCCCCGTAGCGCCGTCTGCTAATTACTCAGACCAAAACACAAATTAGTCATTGCTTTGACATGTGCCGCACACAAACGCGTGCTTCTATTCTGCGTATTTTTTGTAAATTTGAAAGAATGAATAAAACCTTATAAATAATCCGGACAGCTTCTTCCTGGGCATATATACGCAGCAACAGACTAAATGAGGGCATTTAAGAGGTTGAGTGGAAAAACAACCAAAGTAGGGATCACATGCACAGGTTCTAATCCACCCCATAATGACCCTATCAAGCAGATTGATCAGATTATATTCTGATGGCCCCAGTTGGTGCTGTTTCGCTGCCACAACCCAACAATGAAGTCCCAGGATTAGAAGTCCTCTGAGTTGATCCTGTTTAGTCTCTTGTCAGCATTAAAAAGCAAAAGCCTCCCAAATATTGTCATCATCCATTTCGGTGTTTCTCCCCGTTATTTTGCAGCCAAGATTCTCATTCTTTTCTCCCCTCTGCTAAATAAGACACACACGTCCGTATTACTTTACAAAGTGAAACACTGGAAGAAATATGTGCATAAGGTTTGAAGGAAACCCAATGTAACCGAGACTCTATACTCCCATCGTCTTTGGTTTTATTGCATAAATTACGTCTTTTTTTAAGAAAACACACACCTGCACCGGTGGCCGCACACTGACTGTTCGGACGCACACGTTTGTTCTCTGGTGCAAATTGATGGTTTTGCAATACACACTGTAGAGACTGAACACAGGAGCTTAACGGGGACTTCCACTCTTCATCTCTGCAGTGAAAACACAAGGACTGAGAGATGTTTTTATTAACCACTTATTTTTAACCAAGTCATTTATTGTCCCAACTCAGGAATTAATTCATTTTGTTAATATTGTCACTGTGATATCATTATGGAATTAGAACCAGCAAAATGATTATAGGTTTTGCTTTAAACATAAAAGTCTTAAGGTCTAACCAAAACAATGTTGGTGTCACACGACCCCACGTCTCACTGCTGGTAGTAGAAGGCAACATTTGCAGATATTTGTTGTTATATTCAAATATTCAGTATAAATAGATATAGTGAAGTACCCATTTGAAAGTATTGCACAATGGGTAAAGGAGGTAATTGTATTAGTGACTGCAGTAGTGGTGCAAAGTGATTTGACATACCTGAAGTCCAAGGCCGTCCAAGACACGCATTTGGTTTTCCAGCCAGGAGGGACGGAGAAAAGGAGAAAAAGAGAAGCAAAGCACGGTTAGCATGTTCAAACTTTAATTTCACGGTCAAGTAACTTTAATTTCACTTGAACAGCCCTTGATTGGAGGTCAGCGAGTGTACAACTGGTGTCTGCAAAACACACCACACACGCCATTCTTCAGCTGCCAGCACGGTTCAAGTGCACGATGGGACACACTGGCCTTCTGCGAGAGCAACCGGTCTAAAAACATCCCGAAGTCAAAGCTCCTCAGATCCGTTTCCAAGTACAGACAGAAGGGATTCACCGAGGCTAAGTGAAAAAACATGACTTCATATTCCACCAGAGCGCACCACTTGATTTTTCCTCCTTTTCCCCTTCAGCTCCTCACATTTTGATATTTGATGAATGTCGTCATAATAACCGATAAGGACTCTTCCAAGTTAAATATCTGGTTCACTCATTGCAGTATGCGGTGGCTGCGGGGAGCGGGGACGGAGGGAGGGGGCGGGGTCGACTTGGGGATATATTACCGGACAGAGAAAACTATCCAGATGGGTTTGTTGACACTTTTTTTTTTTTTACTTGCTACAGGGCCTGGTAGCCGTGCTGTTGACAGCGTGCATAAATACACAGGATATTGACTAAACACAAACAATCCCAGCATCCTGTGTGATGAGTCCCAGACATACAGGACATGTTGGAGGGGACAAAAGGCCGCGTCCTCCAGATTGCCACTTTCTTCTCAGCTGATGGAGAGAATTGGGCACAATTCAAACAGGTCTTCACATCTTGGATTTCCAAAATCTTATACTCTACAAACGTTTCTATTTGTTGTACTCCGAGCCTAATTTACTGCTTATTCTGCTCTTTTTAATCCCATTATGTTGTCTTTGCATGCTCCTGATGAACGCTGACCTCCAGTACTCCTTCACATCCCTGCAGTTTTCCACTGGACCGAGCAAGCCCGATCGATCCCCGGCCGAGCGGTGGCTTCATGAATCTCTGGCCGCCTGCTGAAGCCAGCTGTCTCCACATTGATCTACACTGTACATACTACAATGCACTAATGCTATTCTGTGCATGAGTAAGGGGCTAAGACTGTAAATTGTCTCTGACACATGGGTTGTTAGAGCCTGGCGGTATTACAAAGATGACAGTGCAGTCGGTCGCCGCTGTCAAAGCTGATATTTACTGATTGGTTGATCGGGGTCAGTTTTCACAAAACATTTAAAAGATTTCCAGTGGCTTTAATGGTGTGTCCATGTGAAACGTCCTCATTTTTACCCACAAGTAAAAGACACGTCAGTCAACTTTTGGTTTTAAGAGAAATTCACAAAGCATATTCACAGTCAAACTTAAGGCTGCTGCACACCAGAGGATAATCGGGGCCAATTTGAGATCCAATTTTCCCCTTCGGACATTCGCGGGTCGTTCTCGAGTGGAGATCATCATCTGTCCAAATATTCCCTGACGTGTGAGGGGTTATTAGAATAATCGTGATGCTACAGGAATTGAGTTGTCGCCTCCCTGATCTCAAACCGTAAACATCCAACATGTTTGAAATTTACGATCATCGGCTCCATTAGAAAGCCGTAAAAAAATAAAATAACGGTGTCGGCAGAAGTGATCATATTTAAGAGACAGATTTAGGAGGCAAGAAAGATGTATGCAAGCGTCCTCCAAGTGGTATTCTAACAACAATTTGTGGCTCCTGCGGTCGTCTATGTGCCTGCCTGTGCGGGTAGAATGATTAATGCCGAGTCAGCAAGGTTAGAGGAAGTCTGAGAGGATTCCATACCTCAGGAGAACCACTTCACAAGGTGTGAGGTACTGCAGGTGGCGGCGCTACACCAGGGCTAAGGCGGGCTATCGGCATGTCACAGATAAATGCAGCTCCAGTCAAGCCCCCTCGGGTATTTAAGTGAGCTATATTTTTATTTTTCCTTGTAATAAATATATAAATAATGAAGACTACTTAAAAGTTAATAACCAGAAAGCCACTTGCTCCCAGCTTGAACCCAGGCTGAGTGCTCATGCCACGATTTTACTACATGACGGGTGTGTGTAATGCACTGTGGATACTTTTTATTGACATCTGAGGTTCTGATAGATATTTTTTCTATAGTACTCCATACTGGTATAATCAAAGTGTGTGCGCACAGTTGCCGTTGTGGTTGTCCTTTGGATATTCCCCCTTCTAAATTTAGATTTTGTGATCTGTCCAACATTGTTACAATTGCCAGTTGTCTTGTTATGTGTGTGGAATGAATGCACTTCCGTTGATGTTTTTGTGTTATGAATTGTTGCTGCATGGGTGCTGTCCGGTCCTGAAAAACGTTTCAATGAAAAACTATACCTATGTCGAATGTTCTGTGTGCCATGTGCTTATATTGGGTAAACGAGAACTTTTAGCCCAATCACGTCTTGATCAAATCTTTTATGTTACTTATAAATTAATAATCAACTGCAATAAACATCAACTACAAGGTCAAATTGAAAACAATCTGCTTCTTGTCATGCCCCTGTGAATTGATAAATATTTGATTCTACATTTAATGAGACACCGTCACCGTCAACCAATCCATGAGTCAGCTCATTCATGAAACATGAGGTCGTCCACAGCAGCAGGGTCAGCACCACCTCCTCTTAACTCAGGAGATAGCTCAATGCCTCAGTAAAAGTTGTTCCCATTAGCAGTAGTTCCTCCAAACTTCACCGCAGTCAATTCCCCCGAGCTTTTTTTTACGGTGAAAGTCAGTAAACTGCGTTAGGCTTTAAACAGTAGTTTGCACAATGATTAGACTTGAGACTTTATTGTCCCCTAAGGGTAATTTGTTTTCACGGCCATCCAACACAAATTCTCACATTTTAACAAAAGCAACCCACCGACAGGACAGAACAAAAGCATAAAACATAAAGCATACACCCTTCCCTGTGGTGAGTGAGGGGGTGGTCGGTGTCATTTGCAATGGTTAGCGCTGGTTTCTGTGGTTCTAGTCAGAGATGTTGGGAGTGGGAAGGCGGATAACTTGGGATGCAGTGTGAGTGTTTGTTTTTGTTTGAGACTGTGAGCAGTCACGGGTGGAACAGTAGAGCAGAATCACGATCACAATCATCAAAAGATACAGGTCTTTTCCAAAATCTAGCTTTGGATCAATGGTTTGGAGTCAGATGTGTTACGCAGCAGTTGGGCTCAGCACGGACCAAGTGGCTGCTGAGTTGCTTTCGGCAAGGGTTCACACATTTCATATGAAGTTCAACTGTGCAAGTTGCCTTCAAGAAGCACCATAAATCCTTTGTTTGGATTCCTAATGTGTTCTCGTGTTCAGGACTACTAAACCTGTCGCGCTGTTTCCAAGCTCCAGGGTGCACGCAAGCGCCCCCCCCTCTCAGTTCATTCTCGAGCTGCAGCAGTTTGTGGTGAGCTGCCAGGTCGGGGCTTGAGGTTTGACCTGATTTTTCCTGGTTCTTTGTTTATTCATTTAATGCACAGAATCCACAATCACAACGCAGGCAGAAAACACTGATTAAATGCGATGAGTTAGACAGAGATGGAATTTATTCATTATTTTTCTTTGTATGCTTGTTTGTGCCAAGGTTGGCGGGTGTTTGGAAATCACAATGCAAAGTTCAGATCTACGCAAGGTCATGTTGCAACTTACAAGATGCTTGGCCTTTAACTCATTAGAGCGCCATGCCTATTTTAAATACTGTCTGTAAAATCCAGCTACACAATCGACAGCACTTCAGCTCAGACACCACTTCAGCTCTGGTGTTAATTAGAAGAGGACAACCAGGCAGACTGGATTTGATCACGACTGCCGGGGCCGTCTCCCCATCTGCAGGAGCTGAAAAAGCGATAACGCACCATAAAAACTGATGAATTGAAATCCTGTTCTCTCTCTTTCAAATAAACTCACAGCCGCTCCTCGGAAAAAACTCCTTCAGTCCCTGCGTGTTGAGAAACCTGCTCTCCGCGCTAAGAGGACTTTCATCATGCTTGGGTGACAGAGCCAGTAATTGGAGTGCCCCTCTGCCTCTAAGCACAAATCCACATGCTGCCGCTACAGTATACGCCCGCTTTGATTTACATCCCCCATACGCACGGAGCCGCCCACCACGGGTTAAAACTGTGGGTGCTGAAAAGCCCTCTGCCCTGATCAGCCAGGGGAACTTGTGACAGGAGTGCATGCGCTGCTGCGGTGGCTGGATTGGTCCACTGCTCCAGAATCCGAGCTATCTGAACTGTATGGAGTGTCTGAGCTGCCAAGGACAGGGTAAACAGGAGGAGGGGGGTTAAAGTTTAGTTTGGTTAAACACGTCTCCTCTGCTCTGTACCACTTTGGTGGGCCTTCTTCATGTCCCTTTTGATATTTTCATAAATCAGCTAAACGCACGGTGGATGGAATTGAGAGAGAGAGAGAGAGAGAGGAGAGAGAGAGAGAGAGAGAGAGAGAGAGAGAGAGAGAGAGAGAGAGAGAGAGAGAGAGAGAGAGATCAAATCAGAGAGTACGGGACACCCGGGAGGGGAACAGCTGTCTTTGAGATTGCTCCAATGTGTGAGCGCCGGAGAAAGAATCCTTTTGTTTCGGCGCGGTCTGCCGCTCCACCGCGGAGCTTTCATGTGCACGGTGCAGACAAAAGGCCCCATGCATCTCGGATGAGGCAGAAACCTCAGGAAGCGCGTGCAGGAGGAGTAATGAGTGGGGAAAGAGAAAGCATAAACACGTTCCAGGAAGTGAAACCGCGTGTACACAGGGAGAGAGGCAGCTCGGGCTTTAATCTCGGCGCTGGAAACCGGCTGAGCAGAGCAGAGTTACTGAATCAATCAGTGTTGGATTAGCATATTTTGAATTTCCTAATTCTTGTTAATGCTTTGTTATCTGATGTGCGTGTCATGTTTCTGCATCAGATGAAATCACTTCCTATTCAAAACCGGCTCTGCAAGAGGAAACTGAGGGCAAAACAGAGGATCCTACCGCTAAAACAGATTGAATTACACTTTGGACCTGCAGCTTCTTAACCACGCTGGTTGCTGTTTTCTTTTTCAAGAACCCCAACACTGCAGATAGAGTTACGCACTTCACCATCGACAGCGCTCTGGATGAGAAAAGAACACTGTCCTTTGTCTCCGTTTGACCGCAAGTCCCGAGGGGCACTTCTGAAACGTTTACGAGCCGTGGAGCAGGATTTGTTTTAAAATTTGTATCGTAGCTGCATTGTTGCACCATGTGTTATACAAAACGTGTGTGAAAGAAACTGACACATCTCATGTTTTAAGTGAGCAAATTTTTTTTATATATCGATGCCAGTTGTCTCAGACTCCAAGTTGTTTTTGCCTTTCAGTTGGATCTTATTTTATTTTTTATTTTGGATCATAAAGTCACCAATTTTCCATTACTGCATTTTTAATTGGTCTAAAAATATGACCTGACTCATCCGATATATTAGTGTCTCATGTGGTAGGTGGTCGTTATATTAATTACATAATTGCAATTTCAAGCTCTGCTTTCATCCAGATGGGTTTTATGCATCTTTTTGTCAGAATATAATGATGCAAGATGCTGGTTGGCCACAACACATGGCTAAAAGTCCTTTACTCATCAATGTGGGCGCGAGGCCACCAGATGTTGGCCGCTGCCTCGGCTGTTGAGGATGAGCACAGACCGTCCTTGTGCCTCGCTGCTGAACTGAGGCACAGCGGCCAAGATAGGCCTTCTCAGATTCTAGTTTAAGTTAAGGGAAACCAAATGGGACGGCGTGAGATAGCTTTCCTGTTTTGTAAAACATACATGAACTGTCTTTAAGCTGCCTTAATGTTTACGCACAGCATTTCACCTAATAGGCTCATTATCTACTCACCACTATGCAGATGGAGGGAGGGGGGAAGTACTTGCTTTTAAATATATTCAAAGTATCGAGTGTAGCCTACTGCCTCATGCAATGGTCAACTCCATCTTTAACTATGCCTACTTTCATTATTGACTACTTTTAAAATGTCAAATAAACAATGTGGCTATATTATCCAATGTGAAACTATAGTCAGGCGAATGAGTTAAGTACGAAAAACTACATTTTAGTACAGTAATGGAGTAAATGTAATGTGTTACATCCCATCACTAGAACACTTGCAGTAAAACTGTCAACCGCCTCTGCTTCCATCAGAAAATCCACTGCTCCAAGAATTATTTTTGATCATCGCTAAATTGCATTTGAATCTACTTGTGTGGCCTTCAGAGTCGTCTGGTTTTATCCCAAAAAGTGTGAGTCTTCAACAAACCCTTCCTTCCTACACGAGCACTGCAGCATGTTAAACTAAAGACTGAAAACACTCAGCAATCTGCATTAAATCAACACGGCACTGATTGATAGTTAAAGTCAACAGTGGATCAAATGACTGTGTGTAATGTGGAAGCTGCATCGCTCACAGTGATTAATCCACAGAGTCACAGGGTTCCACAGAGTCACATGAGCTCTGCAGTAGTGTTTCTGTTTTTCTCAAGTGAGCGGTGCAATTTTGAAATCGCTCAAATTACATTAAAAATAATACATGCAAGTATGGTTATTAGTTGTGTTACCAGAGGTTGATTCAAAGACGACTCGTCTATTTCTTTGCCTGTTTACACCTCACAAATAGGTAACAATGTTAAGAACATAATGTATTTAAAGTGTGTACATATGACCAAAGAAGATGCAGGTACATTCCTCTTTTATGTTTCCCTTATGGGGCAGGTATTAGTTTCTATGCAGTAAAGTTATACTCATCACAATTGATCAAGGCAGTCAACACTGCAACCTGCTGCTGTGAATAACAGTGACATGAGCCCCGGGCACTCGAGGCCTTCAGTCCGATTTCTACTTCACAAGGCTACAGAGCATCGCAGTTTGAGAAATGGTTGCAAAAATGCAAGGAAATGAAACGTAGGCCTAGAATAGTCCTGGTGGGAGGAAAGATACTGAAACGTCCTCAAGCCAGTGAAATAAGCCCAGACTCATGAAGCAGTTCTTCAACACACACCCAGCAAAGGCCTGGATGTCGCTGTTTGGAATAATTGAAATTCAAATCAAAAAAGTTGAATCCACGGCAAATTAATTCCACTCCGGAGATTCAAAGATCCTCCATCATCTTGTCACTGGGCGTCAGGCCATTTATTCCTGGATTGTCAGTCTGCTGCAAACACTCCAGTTTATAAACAAAATGGAAATCAGTAAATACTGGAGATAAACACGGAGGAGCTACTCTTCTCTGTGTGAGCACACCGGCTGAGGATATTAGATTGTGTGTGTGTGTGTGTGTGTGTGTGTGTGTGTGTGTGTGTGTGTGTGTGTGTGTGTATGTGTGTGTGTGTATGTTTGTGGAGGGATTGCAAATTGCTTCCCTTTTTGATTTATCAGTTTTATCTGGCTCACAGTGCTCATTCGTGCTTACTCCTCTGAAGAGACCTCCAAATGTCACAACTCACACAGTTAACTGAGAAGTCATGTGCAGCAGTTGCAATTTGGAAACTTGAAAGAAATAATTTTCAACTTTATTTCCATGTATGAGTCATGAAGGGATGGCAGGTTCAAGCTTATTATACCGGCCAGTGTTTTCGGCAACGCTGACTTGTACAATCCACTGATGTTTTCTGGCATCCGAATAAAACTGCAGGGAGAATTTGACTATTGTGAACAGCCCAGAGTATTTTATATTATTTATGGATAACTGTAGATCTTTAATAAAGCTTGTTGGCGGCGTCATAACATGCTTGTGTGAGAGGATCCACATCATTACTAGGAGAGTCATAATAAAAAATGAAAGATATTTGGCTTCAGCATTTTTGGACGGGCATTACAAGATATCTATAAAAGCTGAAATTAACTATTATTCGATGATTATTTCCATGTTTATATTTTCAATTAATGTTAATCTTTTTCCCAATTCTTATTTCCTGGTGTAAAACATGATATCTTCAGATTCATTTAATTGTCAAACGAACAGGAAAAATCAGATTTCAGCTTGATTAAAAAATAAAAGGTGATATATGGTGGCCTAATTTGTAAATGTGCACGACTGTCTTTCTGTGTTATTTGTCCTTGGGGCAACATGATCAACAAACTATGCTGGGATTTATTTTGGTATGTTGTATAATGATGGTATGGAGGATTACGAATTTAATACGGCACTAAATAACAGGTGTGAATACTGGCTGACTCAGCCTGTGAAGCATCCTCCCCTGATCCATTCCAATACGCTGCCCTCTGATGTCGATCCAGCGACAGCAATTGCAGAGTAAATACATGCTGCAAACATAGTCTGTGTAACACAATCACTTTTTCATAAATCAAACCAGGCAGTTCTCTTGAGGGACTCGCAGCCGCTTGTGTCCTGCAGGGGCAGCGATGGAAAAGACAGGGGAGCTCTGGTGTCCTGATCCCAGGCAGGGTGTCGTGCTCAGTTGACACATGCTTGTGACCTGGGCTCGGTTGTGACACTGGGGACTAATGGCCCTGTCCTGCGGGTCTGGAGAGCTGCCGCGAATCCAGAGCGTGCGGTTGTACCAGATGAGGCGCAGGGGAGATTGTATGTCTGTTGGATGGCAATTCATATGCAGTTGCGCAGATCTGCAAGGAGTAAAATAACGGCTGCTGCGTTAGATTTAGACTCGCTGTGGGATGAACCCACAGAGCCCCGTATGAGCACCAGTTTGGGCAACAGCACGCGGTCAAAACAGCAAGGTGGCGATTGTGGTCAGAGGACCAAATGTGTCTGCGCTCATGAACAGGCCGTGTGGTAAGCAGCTGGCAGCTGAGGCCTGATGTTGACAGCTTTGAGGGGTCTGAAACTGAAAACCTTGTCAGTCAGTCGCGCACTTGGCCTGAGGGGCGATGACGGGGAAGCGGAGTAAGCCCGTTGCTTTATTTTCCTTTCTAAAGGACCTTTTTCCTGAATGTGTTCAGTGAACCGAGAGCAATGGGAGTTCCCTGCCTGTTTTGAGGGCATGTCAGGGCCAAGGCTGTTTTAGAATCTCGCAGATTCTTATAAAGATCTTGGGCCGGGCACTTGCACAAGCCCAAATGCAACATATGATATCTTCTGACGTCACTTTATGGTCGTAACAGAGTTTCACAGTCTTAAAAATGTCCTGAAAGAGAGCGAGCAAAGTTTAATTTGGGCAGATTTCATCTGGACAAGTAATGTGGCTCTTCCATTAGTTTGCTAATTCAGCGTGTGACACAGGACAAACTAGTTAAAGGCCTTCTGCACTGCCCTGAGTCGATCAGGCAATTTCAGTGTACTCAGTCAAAGTGGGGCTAATTTCCTCACCATTAATCACAGCAGCCCGTGCACAGACAGATGGGAAGACTCTTCCTGATCATGGAGATTAATGTGACAGCCAGTGCATCTCTCAGCTTCAATCCTGCTCTCCAGTGGATGTAGCCAGTGTGAAATAAGGTCTGGGCTCACAGCTTCTACATTTCTACAAACCAAGCCTGCTTCATGGTTCACAAAGCACCTATATGTCTATGCAATTTAATCGTATACAAATAAAGGGAGATGTCATGCCGGTTTATACCACAGGGGCCCAGTTTTGAAGGTGACGAATAAACTCCAATTGTCACAAAAACCATGACATTCAAAGTGAAAAATATGCTTCTTAAAATTCCTGAGAGAATCGTGGTTTAGCTAAAGTACAATTAAATTGACCACATAAAGAAAACTACGTGTTTTTAAACACTTGAAGTGCGACTGAGAACTTCTACGAGAGGCCCCTCTTCAGGCTGTCTGAGACTCAACACTAAATCCTGTACGGCCAAACTAGATAGTCAAAATCTCCCTCGCCGGGGGCCAAGAGAGTGTAGTGGCCGTGATAGCAGATATCGACCTGGCTGCGTTTGCTCTTGCAGGGAATGGATGGCTCGACTCCTGACTCTAGGTTCAGCGCCAGACATTTCAGAGAGTGCAGTTACCAGCTGCCATCGCACCTCAACTACGACCAACTCCCCCTGCAAAGACGCCAAATCTCAACTTCCCTATCAAATCCGCCCCCCTTACACACACATACACACACCGGCAACACTTGATACCACAGGCTGTAAATACAGTGGATCAGGGCGGACACAAATAACTCCACCAAAAGGTTTGAGTGATTCAAGCAGACCCCCGAACTCCACAGAGGCCACTTGTTCCCTCACACCAGCATCTCCAGAACACAGGATTTGAGACAGACTGTCCAGCAACGGTTGTGACACCTCTTTAAAAGGGACAGGTCTTCTTTCAATGTGACAATATGACTCGAGTCATTTAGTCTCCAGTTTAAATTTAGACTTCACAGGATATAACCACAACAGCCAAATTTGAACGGATTCTCTCGAGGCGTGACTTCAACCTTTTACGTGACTTCAACCTTTTAATTTAATCTGTTCATCCCGGAGTCAAACTGAACTTTTGTTTTAAAAATGTTTAAGTTCCCCCAAGCTGTTCTTGAGTAATCAGGTTCACAACAATGGGATTGATGGCATACAACAACACCTCAGCCACTAGTTGTCAGAGGCATGGAGTCATTTAGAAATACACCCATGTCTTACTTAAACTAAAAGTTTAACTTGAATCTGATCAAAAAGGGGAATAATCAGAAATACAGGGTTTTAAAGTTATTCATATGCATCCTCTGGGAACCATGAAAAGGGCCCACATTTCAGTCCACACCGAAGAAGCACAGCGACCCGCCAGCCGACCGACACTACTATCCATGAAGCCATCTCTCTGGTATGGATACGATCTGCATGATTGTAATGGCTCATCTTTCAGGGTCACCGGACTGGGATACTGTAAGAGACTTGCGGTGGAGCAAACAGCCATTTCTGGTGACAGGGCCTCACAAAAGCCTCCCGTCGTGAGTCAACAAACATGCTGTCTCATGAAGATGACAAGCCCCCCCCCCCCACCCCCCCCACCCCCCCATCAAACACATCCACACACAAAGAGATCATTGGGACGCTGACAATGTTGGCCTTTCATCGGACGAGCATGGGAACGGGCAGAAGTCCATCCGACACACCGCCCCCCCGCCGGACCCCAAGCCTCAACTCGTTGTCATGGCGGCAAAAACACAAACGGAGCAATGCCCGACAAGAGGGCCATCGTGAGGCCATTGTCCAGAAATCAAATTCAAATGAAAAGACGCTTGATTAACTCGGATTAAAGATTGATGTGATGAGGGAGAGTGGAGGCCCAGTGGTCATGGAGGAAACGCTGCATGAGGAGGGGAAGGGCAATGAAAGGCTTGGATCGCAGGAGAGAGGCAAACGATCATGAAACAAGAAAATGGTTCCCTTGTAGGTTTTGCTGTTTAATTTCAGGCTCTATTAACTGCACACTAATGGAAGACTCATCCGGAAATTCTAAAAATCACAAAAGGTTTGCTGCTTGGTCCACCAAGTTTATTTCCCAACAAAGTTATTGTTTTTTCATTAGTTTTCACATGTTCACATGTCAGGGGGCCAGTATGCAGGCTGCATGACTACTCCATTACTCTCTATGAACATACAAGCTGCCCACACATCTTTTATACAAACAGCAACCAGTGCAATAAGACTCAATGCACTTATTATGCACCAATTAACCAGCACGTACTGTACAAATTATATCATTTAGTGAGAAATACGTTTTTTGTATTCCAAAATCCCCTGTGCACCTTTTGCGTCTCCACTCTCCATCACAGCATATGTTTGATTTTGCATACACAGATTTTCCAGTATTTTATGGAGCTCCACTTTCCATGGGCGGGGCACCTTTTGATTTGTAGCTTTCCATACCTAGGCATCGTGTTAACGCTTAGACTCCCCTCTCTTCAGGATTGTGCCAGAGACACAATACTCTCCTCAGGGCTCGGGATTGAGCTCACTGTTGGCAAGGATTTGGTCTTGGACACTTTAACCTGCCAGCAAATTTGGGTGGGCAGCTGGTAGTAGGTAACCTGAGCCCCATCTGACCAACGCCAGGTTCCAACTCAGTGCCGTCCCTGAGGCACCGTTTCTAGCCCCGCAGCCATGTGCCGACCTCACCGCGACTGTCTCGGCGCTTTAAAATGCCACACAAAGACCACATTGAGCACTTAATGAAAATGTGATACCAGAATGTTTCTCCTAAAATAAGACAGACAAGCGCTGGGGGTATATCAGGGTGCATTGGTGTCTCAAGATCAAAGAATTTATAAGGCTTTGAGTTATGGAGTAACTAATGGAGTTGAAAATATAAATAGATCGGTTTTGGTCGAAAACATTTATGCTTAAAGAAATAAATCCCACTGTGTCCAAACAGCAGATAATTAGAGTGCATTTAAGCGTGACCTGAGCCAAATTCACTTTGTCTCTCGCTAACTGGTAAAGAATTCCTCCTGCTAGAATTTCTTTTCTTGAAAAGGAAGAGCAGAAGGTTTAAGCTTCGAGGAATTGCCTGATCGAGCTCCCATGGCTTATTCATTTCCTCTTAAGACTATCACCCTCAGGTTCACAACGTAGATTTGTTGACACATTAATGAGATTCAATTTTTCAAAAGTGGTCATTGTACTCAGGTCATTACCTATACCTACACATAAGAGACAGCTATAAAAGGCAAGTCTATAAAATGTGTCTGTTACATAAGCAGATATAACAATGGCTGATAATGAGAGACCAGAGAAAGTAAAAAGGAGAAAAAAACTGCTCCCATTTGCTTTCTTGCCAAAAGGCAGATGAAAAGAAATTACTACCACCACTACTTAATAATACCACTAATAATAATGATGAAAACGACAATAATAATTATAATAAAAAGCTATTTTCATTCACTTTTTGAAGAATGCCTCACGAAAAGGAAAAACAAGGACTGCAAAACATTAAAGACATCAAGCTAAATAATAAAATAGCATTTAAAATCAATACTAAATCTAAAATTAAGGACAGAAAACAAAATACATATATACAATTTAAAATGAATGGAAAAGGAAAAGGATAAAAGAAACATAAAAGCTAAATCTCTTCGTAAAAGTAAGGAAACAGATATGCAGGTGTATGTATATATCCATTAAAGTTGACTTAACCTGTATCTCATCTCAGTCTATCCTAACCTAAGCTAAATAACTTCTTCCACACAATTATATCATTAAAGGATTTATTTCAACTGAAGATTTGGGTGAAATAAAGAAACCATGAGGCTGCTGGTACTGTACAGTATCCGCGCTGACTGGCAGCAGTGCACAGTATGAGGTAGTGTTCTGAGAAAGGGTGGAGGTATTAAAGGGTACAATGCAGTCATAGACAGCAGGCACTCTGTTTCTCCGCAGTCGTGTAGCTTCGTCCAGTCTCCGAGCACCAGTCATCACAGACGGCCGTGATTAATACCATCAACGTCGATCTTGTGTTATAATGACAACAACAGGCTGACTTTGTTTATAACTCACTGCCCAGATGGATCTGACCTTGTTTACATCTTGCTTAGACTCCTTTAGGGAAACATTTAAACCCTTTCTTAAAATATCAATATTTGCACAACACTGGCATGCCTAACATGGTTATGATTCGCAGGTTGGACCAGAATAAGTCACCATGATTTCTCTGGTTAACAGTTGACAGCATTCCGACTTGGTGATATACTTTATGTTTGTTGTGTCTCGGGCAAAAAGATAAACAAACGCATTCTTTTTTATTTGGCAGATGAATCACATGTTTTGCCTTTTAAACTTCGGGTCATATACCTGCCAACCGACTGTCGGCAGCAGCAAGGTGTTGTAAACAGCCGGCTGATTGATTCGGCCGCAGTGCACAGTTCAGCCACCGAGCCAGGTTTCAATTATTAGCACACGATGTTAAGTAACTGACAGCCGACACTGCTGCTGCGGCGAGGACTGCAGCTGTCAAGTGCATTGAATGGCAAACATAAAACAATGCTGGTGGCTTGGCGTCAAACCAGTGGGCACGCACTGCGAGCACCAAGGAGGGAAATCATACTGTTACCATATAGGGAGAATAGTAATGTTGCCCACTGAATATAAATAGAGAAATAAACAATGTCAAATCAGTGTTCAAGTCTGTGCCTGTTTCGTATATTTAACTTTCTTAGTGACATCCAACAGTCGCCTTCAGGTTATTTTCCCACTTTGTGTTTGACAGGGTGGTAGATGTGTGTTATATTCTGCAGTTATGTGAGCCCACAGAGTATAAATAACTCGTCACTTTCTGTGACATTTCACATGCCTGGACTTCACATTTTTAAGCATCTTGCTGGTCTTTCAGTGCTGTTTCATTTCCCATGCCATTGAATGTAAGTTCCCAATATGTAATTCGGCCACAAGGGGTCAGATGTCGTATTGCAGTGTTAAACAGAGGTAAATATATAACATGGGTCCAGTCGGAAAGGAAAGGTGTACAGTTTATACACCATTTGGGGATTGCTATTCGGCAGGATTATCATGAACAAGTGCACAGTAACTTTTCAACTCAAGTTCATGCCGCGTTTTAGTTTATAAAGTGTTTAACACATATGTTAGGCAACTTAATTTGTTGCACATTGTTAGAAGCACCGCCAACAAACGATTTTTGGTTACTACATGTGTCACTCAGACATTTGAATGATTTCATCTTTACATACAGTTTGAATCCTAAAAACCGACAGTGCTGTGCAATATCACACTGATGAGTAAATGCTGTGTGTAGCTTTAAATTATGTCATGTGTGATCGCTCACTACGTGAGGTGCATACATGGACTGGATGTCTTACTTCTGACATAGCTGTCGGTTTAACAGCCAGTATAATCAGATTGCAGCGTAACTTGGATGACCTACACTGATCATGTGGGAATGTTATGAGATATTGGCTGTTCATGCGCTCAACTCACACAGAGACACACACACACACACACACACACAGTGCAGTATCAAAACGTGGGTTTGCTAAAAAAGGAAATGTACACAGCTTCTGTTGTGGCTCTCATGTTCACAGCTGTCCACTCCTAGTTGGCAGACATACATACAACATACCCTCCCCTCTCTGAAAACTCAATAAGAGCTTCTCCAGACTTTTTTCTGAGGTTTAAACTTGTACAGGTCTACCTGAAAAGGCACATGCGTATATTTATACATGTATATAACTATTCACCTAGTGTTGAATCCCAATCTGTCTTTTTGACCTTGCCTCAAGTGTATTTTTACAAGTGAACAAGTTAATAAAATCATATTCTGAGAAGCTGCACCTCTCTAGCTAGGCAAGTATCCTTCCTGCCAAGAATAAATCAATGAATGCATCATTAAACATAACCCATCTGCCGGATTCGAAGGCACCTGGAAGCCAAACAGCGGCTGCGTGTGCTCGCACCTCGCTGTGGGGAAATTACTTCTGTAACACCTATGAGGTCGTTCACAATCCTCACAAGCTGCATTTCAATTAAAGCTGAGAGACTGGATTTGAACATTTTAACTATAAGTCACAAGCTTGGTCCCTGCAGTCATTTTTTTCCCCCACAGATGAAAATGTCAGCTTTTGCAGAGAGATATTTGGTCGGGAATACAGAAGACTGCAGGGGATCCATTGGCCAACTGATCTCAGTTCAGCCCCGAAAGCTTTCAGCATTGAGCCCAGTTGCTGTGGACTTGAGGAGGGTGCCAAAGTGGGAACAGGTGCATAGTAATTTTTTTACCGCAGATGCCTGCAGGACTGTGTGCAGTTTAAAGCGAGCTTTAAAGCAAAATACAACAAAAGGTACATGAGAGACTAATTTAAAAGGAAGTGAGAGACGTTGCCTTAGATAAACAGTTACTCCGCACATGCTCAACTCATCAATCATCCAAATACATTTGGGATTTGGGTGAAAAGGGGTAATCAGCTGCTGTGGCGTGAGTGTTGATCCTCAAATTCCAGTGGCAGGTGTTGCTGACTGACCCAGATCGCTTGATCGTATCCAGGATATTGTGGGTCTTTACTGCATGACTGACATGCATGTGTCCTCACACGGAAATGAGCATGTTGTACACATGTACAGCTGTTGCACACGGAGACGGCCGCAGAAATACCAATACTTAACTACTAGTCCCGCACAACAGCTTTCCTCATTGATCTCTCCCATTATCACTTACATTCCCCGATGGTGCCTGTTGCAGAGGATGGATTTGCACAGAGTGGGAATCTGGGCATCATACTTTCAATAACAGTCATAGAGCTTGGTGCTGTCAAACCGTCTTTCCGGTTAGTTTTCCAGGTTAGCTTGGCGCTAGTAACGAGAGCCTGATTCATACGTCCAACCATTACTGTCAGGTTCTCAGTGCTAAGCATCAGTAAGCCTGTTTACATGTCCTTAAACCTCTACTATTACACTTCACTACATGGGTTGCACAAAGCAGCTTCCCCACTGCAACAATGACCATTGGCCATATAGCTATGGAGCTGAAAACGCTGGGGTTTTGAGTGTGCGGGTTCAACGAACAAAAGAAGTATTGATTACACCATTCAGGGTTGTTTCTCCCTGTAGGTTGCTAATAGTTCCCACATTGTAAACATTTCACCACAAGCCTTCATTCAAGGATCTTTTTCCCAGAAGAAGGGGCAGCCGTTGGCACCGATCAATCCCCCCGGTACAGGAGTCTGTTTTGGCCGCAGCAGCACTGGTAACTTCAGAGTGGGAAGGGGAGAGGATGGAGGGGTAACTACTGGACTGTGGGGAGGGAAGAGAATCCTTGTCCCTGCAGCTACAGAGCACAGCACATGAACTGGCTCCACAAGATTTACAAAACGTGTTCGAGGCCAAGGTTTGTACCACAGACACAAAGAAAATATGCTCGAAGAAGGCAAACGCTTTATTTTGGTTTTGGGCAAAAAAACTAAAGAACACTTCATCTTCTATATAACCAATGACACTCGGGTCTCTTGGCACTTCTTTACAGAGACAGGAACACTGCCGTTTCGTACTGGTTTGCTGTTTTAAGGCCATTTGGAGAAACTACAGTGTTTATCGAGTGCACCGGCCAGAACAACTCAAAACGTATGTAGAGAGAGCCAGTATATCCAACGCAGTCGTAAAGCTACTAATTTGACATCGGTGTTTATCGAAATTACCTGGTGCACAGGGTTGGTCATGGTTATTCAGGGGATTTAAAGCCAGCTGGACACTGATCTCCCCACTTACACTGCCACCTCACTAGCACTCCGCGAAATGCTAAGGTCGGATTGTCTGGCATGCATCTCATTCCCTGAAACGTTGTGGAGCAGGCTCCTGTAACTTTGATCCAGTCGTGTGGCAACTGTCCTCAAAAGACAAAAAACATCTACCTTATAGTGCATCACAATGAAGATACCGCAAATAGTATTGTTAAGATTTCTTTCAGCACCATCTCTCTCTGACTTAAGCATCGCAACAGATGGGCAGGAATCTCATGTTGCCCCCTTGTTACTATTTCAGTCTCAAGTGTTGTTCTGCTTGCCTGTCTCACAATTCTGACGAGAGCTCGCTGAGGTCAAAGGTCTTGTCCATTCCGAGGGCACCACACCATAAACAAATGAGCAGCCATCTCCCGACTTCCTCTTTGGTGTGTCAGCACTGACGTGAGAGTGCGGTATCTGTGGCATCTCCAAAAGAACCTTGAGGGTTTGGAAAGGTGGCGATTAATAGATAAGCTCGGGGGAGCGAGACAGGGCTCAGCTGTCGGCCTCAGAGCCTCGTCTGTTCCAGAAAGCAGGGTCGGCCTGCCCACCCACATGCATTCATGGCCATGCTTTGACTAAATCTTGTCATCACAGTGGGGCTGATGCGATGGCACGGGTAGTGGCCTAAGGTCAGTGCAACCTGGAGCGAAGCCACAAGCCTGCATTTATCATCGTGAACGTCTGAAATTTCAAATCAGCGGCGTCAACTTCAAAGTGTCATTGATTAGAATACATAAATTCATCAATATATACAACATAGTCCTATAAATTACTAATCAGTGTAAGGGCTACAGTTACCAATGTGTGTCATGTTTCAGATCGATGCAAGGAAACACAAAGATTAATGATTCGCAGGACTGTGAGAGGGTCTC
Organism: Pleuronectes platessa; assembly: GCF_947347685.1. Taxonomy (NCBI): domain Eukaryota; kingdom Metazoa; phylum Chordata; class Actinopteri; order Pleuronectiformes; family Pleuronectidae; genus Pleuronectes; species Pleuronectes platessa. The sequence continues at coordinate 8,401,775 of NC_070648.1, forward strand.
TGTATGCTTAACAGGAGATTACAAATATTCAGAGGCCAGACTTTCCAAAAATACTGATCACGGAGCAGTGAATTTATCAATGGCTGCCAAAACACACAAGCCGCTGGAACCAACCTGGGTATTAATCACTCCATGCCATTTCAGGCTGGTGAAAGCAAACACCCAAACAGAGTCCTGCAGCCAGTGGAGTAGAACCTCGGAGGATATGGAGCTTAGGGTCCGGGGTCTGCGGCTGCAAAGATTTACCATGACATAAAATAATTTGAAAAATCCTTAGAGAGAGAACATAACATGATCCTCCAAGATTACGGCAAGGACCAATTCCGCCTTTGCAGAAACTGAGGTGGCACAGGAGTCCTGATTGAGGCTGTCAGGCTCTGCAGAAGCCACATTGAAATGGACCACTGCATAGCTGCAAGTCGAGTGGACTGTCAAAATGTCCTGAGCCCTGCACAGGGGATGAGATTTAAGGTTTAAATCGAACCATAGTCTCCATACTGGATTGACTGAGGATTAAATTCTCAGGAACACATATATTGTTAAAAGTATTAAAAATTACTACACTAATTTACATGTAAATGCATCCGAGTAAAGGGGAGCGGTGAGCCTGTTTTCGACACAGAAAGGCTTGACAGATGATACAATAACCAGCAAAGGAGGACCATTGGAGGAACCACCCCATGCTGCAACATGGGTAATATCACAGGACAATATGGTAGCCATATTCCATCAACACCTCTCGAGGGTAAACACAGACATAACAGAAGGAAACACACAGGCCAGACTCTCAGCCCTCCTCCACCCCCAGTCATCTGTTTTGTGTTTCGCTGGTGCTGTCTTGGCTAAACAGCAGCAGGCAGGACAGACCCTGCGGCGGAGCTCCAACACTCTTCCCTTCTTAATCCCCCCCCCCCCGCACATGCAGGCACCCCGGAGGTACTGCAGACATGCACCTGTCTGAGGGGATTCACTAAATCCAATCCGTAAACTAGACTAGCCGTCATTAGATATAAATACAATATCTTGAAAAATAAATATTCTCTTTGCAGCTCAATATGTTTTATGCAAATGCTCTGTTAATGTAAGATGCAAGCGTATGATGAAAGCTCATCACTGAAATTGCCCTCCACAAAATACATAATAGAGAATCATCACATTTTTAAAGCTGGAGTGAGATATTTTTTTCGCCTTTTGTCTAGTACAACCACTCAAAGCAACACAATAGAGTTTATGTACCTTAAAATAACAGCTTTAAAGATATTTTGACGATTCACAAAAATAATTACTTCTTTTAAAGGGGGCCTCCTCTCTTTCTGTCAGCTTGTAAACAAATCCACGGGCAGTTCACCGAGTGGCTCAAACCGAGAGTATTTACAACACTGATAAAAATGTGAATTACACCGGGTACCTGCAGGAGGGGACCCCTCTCATATAGTGTCTTGCTTTAAACGTATACACTGTGTAGATTTGACCACTGGTAATGCTACAGAGCAATGTTGCTTTGAGTGTGTCCCTTTCATGTTTGTATTGAAGACGCACATATGCACATGGGAGGAGGCACGCAACTCTTTCACGCGTTTCATGCACCAACAAAGGGCGGGAAGAAGAGGACTACTTGCTCGTTAACATGGATCTTAGAGGTGAACTCAACTGTACACGTCCGTCTGTTATCATGCCAGTGGCCTTTTGTAGTAAATTTAATATATATTTTGACCAGGTCTGTCAATGTCTATCTTTGAATAATTCATAGGATATGGGAATTGTGGTAGAACCGTTTTATGTCTTAACATGAATATTGCCAATCATCAAGCACAAATTCAAAGAGCCACTTATAAAGCTCAGATGATTGTGCCAGCTAATATGCGTTTGGAGTTTTAAAGAAAACTTTTTACAGCTGTACTACATTCCACGTCTGAGCCCTGGATAGTGTCAGCTTAGTGGATATCCATCCCCACCACCTTATTTTAAAGAAAAGGTGTTGATCCCCCATCTTGGCAGCACGTATAGATACACTGGACATGTGCCACGTCAGTCCACTATTTAATGACTTGATCATGGTATTCTTGTTTAAATATCTGGTGATACTTGAACCAGTCGAACAAAATTCAAACGGGATACTTAAATGAATTACATGACTATAAAATAATACTTCCCCATATAAACATTTGAGAGTTGAAATAGCAGATCTGAATAAGAAATGGATTAGAGGGCCTTCATGTTCTGTTCTGTCGTTCTACCACAGCCATTACAAACACAGTGTAGAGAAATGCATGTTCAAGATAATGAAAAGCGGCCATGAACAGGAAGTGGGCTCTTTCTCAACACCACCAGGTTGCTAATGTAGAATCCAAGCCTGCGAACCCCAGCTGGAGGCCATGTAACCACCAGCCGTCCTTTAAGAAGGCAGCTTCGGGCTCGCTATTATTTCTAAGTGTCATTTCTTTCCTGAACAGAGCCTCTGTTGTTTGCAGTGACATCCGCGGTGTGCCGCATTCACTTAATGAAGCATGCTGACTTCCTTGCTCCCCTGTGTGCGCCTGCACGGCCCCTCGGAAGACCGTGGAGTGTGAGGAGGAAGGAAGGAGGCTATAAAAGGACACTAAAAAGAGAGACTGCAGCACAGGAGAGTCGGCGACGCAGCGCCCCGCTCGGCTTGTTTACCACGAGCTCCCTGCTAATGTGGAACCGTTAAAAGCTCGAAGTGTGGCTGATTTGCTTCACATGCAAGAGGCCGTGTGAAAACCAATGTGGTGCACTCTCCCAAACTTAAAACCGGAACTCGCAGGCTCTCACTAGGTGTGACTCAAGTGGTCTGCGCACAATATAGTAGGAGGAATGGCTTTCTAGAAACTGTTTTCTCGTAGGAATCCGGATGCTGCCACATTTTCGGGCATGTTGTGAAATTATTTACCTGAAATATTTTCTCCCTGGTTTCTCTTTGCTGCTCCCGAGGCAATCGATCAATGAATCTAATCCTCCTTCTGTACATTAACAGACACCGTAAGTTGTGAAAACTCCACTGTGACGTCCTGCGTTAGAGTTAGGACACCGCCTAGCCCTGTGAGCGGATGGTTTCAGTGAGCAGAACCGGAGCAGCCGACCACATGAGAGCTGTGGTGAGAATCCCTCGGTAAACACTGAAAATCAAAGCAAGGCCACGCAAAGGGTTTTTCCGAACACTTTCAAGAGACAGGGAGGGTCAGACGCAGACACCGCTGCAGACGGACGTCCTGTGAACGTCTTAAAATGTTCTCAGTGAGTTCATTTGCTAATGGGAATCAGGTAAGGACGTGAAGCGAAAAGAGGACAGCTATTGATTGGACGAGAGATAAATCTACTGATGGACAGTCTCAAATTAGACTGGAGCTAAAGCTGACACAGTTTGCGTGGTCCGATTGTACACTGAATCTATAGATGGGCGACATGTTTCCACCTCCTGTTGAGATATTGCAAAAATGTAAGGTGGGCTAATTCAAAACCAAAACAATGAACTGAAACAGGCCAAAAAGTTCCGTTGAAGTGAAATGCGGTCGAGTGAGGGGTCAGGGTTTTGTTTACGTATCTGTGAATATGTAACTGTGAGTGACGCCTTCCACAACCTTGGGTTAATTCATGCTACTGCCACAAAACTCAAATCCAGTGTGTGCTCAATTTGCGTCGTCAACAGCCATAGATGGTTTACGCTTATACCACAAAACATAACAAGCATGGGACACCAGTGCAAAGAATTCATGTTATCCCCGACATCTCCTGCATTCACGGACAAGCTCGCCTCTGTGCAGCCGGGATTTTGATACGAAAACAGTCTCGGCTTTGATAGCGAGCGCAAATATTGACTTCTCCAGGCCGGTTTGACTGGAGACTGATGGTTGAAGGGGCACAGACCTCCCCTGCTCCCAGAGGCCTGCGCCCCACACCTGCTGTGGTTGTGGCGGCCCTTATTTACACCAGCACAAGTTGGAAATATCAGTCCAGGGGCGCTGGCAAACCGGAGATGTACAGGGCTCATAGACACACACACACACACACACACACACTCTCTCTCTTCTCTGTTTCATCTCGAGCCCTGAGGGTTTTGGGGAGTTTGACAGGGGCCAGCTTTCTTGGTCTGAACTCCGAGCCGTCTGACCTGGGCTTGAATTTCAACACACACACATACACAGACACACACACATAGACACACACACCTACACACAACAGCCGAACAAGCTACAAGAACTAACTGACATATTCAATATTTTAAGACATCAATACGAGGCAGAACCTGACCGCTTCATCCCTGTGAAACGCTTAGAGTTTCAGAGGCCTCTACCGAATGTGGTGAGCGCAGGTAAAAATCCCAGCTCTCCGGCTACAACAGTGGGTCATTGGCGAGTCCGAAGCAATCGTTGAAAGTCACGCCGGTGAACTGCTGGGCCTCGCTGCGGTGAAACACCGACAGAGGGAAAATGACTCAGGATGAAACCTTTCCAGGACTTTGGCATTTTGTCACGGCAGATAAAACAGTGTGGCATTCACTATCATCAAAGCGCGGTGCACAGAGTCGGCACAGTGGACTCTCACAGGGCCTGCGGTTTTCATGAGCCATTTAATGTGGCCTCCGAAGACATTTTCTATAATTTATCATTCTGAGGCATCACAGAAAACTCTCTTTTTCTGCAGAGGGCAAAAACAAAAAGCCCTGTTTGTTTCTCCTCTAACTTTGAAGGGACATTTTTTTTTTTTTCGTGGCCTGTTTGAGGAGGGATTTAGTGACCTGAATCTTCTCATGGGGGATCCATATCAGCAGCGCACACACAGGCTGCTCCGCTTAAAGGGTTTTCTGTTGGGGGTTTTTTGCCCACCAGCCTGCTTCTGTGTTTTTCGGTTTGCTGATTATTTTTTTTGTCTCGCCTCGTAGATAAGTCCAGTCATTAGCCGGAGACCCCTAACAGCTTGCTGGTCCCACAGAGGCTGGAGAGAGCCTTTGAACAGAGGAAAGAGGCGAATGGACGGAGCAGAGCAGGGGCCTGCAGCAGTCAAAGATCGCTTGTAAAAGACGGCTTTGCTTTTGGTTTGAAATCGTCAAACACGGTAGGTCCCGACCCATTAGAGAATATTTCGCTCGGGCTCCATCGGCGTCATCAATTCGAGCACGGAGAGATCCCAGTTGAGGTCGTGCAGAAAGGGGGAGGGAGGAAAAAGAGAAGAAGAAAAAAAAAGAGAACTGGCAGCCCGGGTGCAGACAGCAGCACAAAGAGGCGATTTAAGCGAACAATTATTAGGCCGCACCAGACTTGAATGGTTCGTGTGCACATGGGAAATTCTTCAACACATGGCAATTAAACCCGGGTGGGTTGGGAAGGGCCGCGCACATGACCCAGTTTTGACATCAAGAGGTGGCAAGCAGCGCCTTGCCGATGTTTCGGTGCCTTTTGCGTAAACCCGCTTTACGAGCAGCTCGCCTCATTTTTGGACTTATAACGCCTCCGTTTTGGCCACCGAATGTAAAACTCTCAGCGCTACAGATACACTGCATCACACTTTCCCCTCCAACTTTATTCTCGCAGATATTTATAAGTCAAATTAACAGGTTGACAACATATGTAATGGATTTTTTTTTTTAAACACATCGTTAAAAACACACGTTCATATTCAACATTTTATGTACAACCTACACTTTTCCGAGAGTTGGATGGGAAAGTTTAAACCAATCTCATTTCATTGCAGTAGAAATGTATCTACAGCCAGCAGCAGGCTAACTTAGCTTAGCACAAAGAATGTAAGCTGAGGGGGGGGGGGCGGACAGCTAGCTAGCCTGACTGTGTGAAGCTAAAGTAACCTAATGGTAATAAGGTGTTGCTTCTCGTTTTTTTTTTTTCATTCTGTACAAAAGTGTAAAAATTATAAATTGCCGTTTTCCTTGAGGTTATTATGTGAGATGTAATATTACCCAAAATCGATCTTTTCCTTTAAGATGAAGATAGCAGACATACTTTCCCAGCATGCTTTGCCTGGCACGTCAGAAAACTCAGACGATGCCCCTTTCCACTTGCTACCGATCAGAGGTTCAAGTGCACTTCAGCTAAATGTAGAATGCTTTATGTAATGAAGAAATGTAGCCGGGTTAAACTGTCTTCTTCACAAACACTTTTATTGTCAAAAACTGCTCCTGCTGGATAAATGTTATTTCCAAGGCAGCAGAGCCCTGACCTCTGTCGGCACCGCACCGTGCCTCAGGCGGCACCTCTCACAGGTAGCCTCATATCCGACCCATTGATTTTGTCTTGCTTTGCACAAACAACCGTGGGGGGTGTGAGGCTGCAACCGTACCAGAGATTTTCAACGGTGAAGAGTTTTCTGTGATGACAGACTGAAGGTTTTTACAGAGTAGAGTCTGCAATATTCCCTTTTTTCCGTCTCGAGCAGGGCCTGGCAATGCTAACTTTCAGAATTTAATTAACTCATTTCAACTCCGCGGCATTTGCTGAAACTGCAACTGGATCATGAGCCCGGCCGTGTAGATTTATGGGTATGACATTCACACGCAGCAGTGCCCTCACTCCTGTGGGACTCTGGGTTTCTTCGGTTTAAAGCACCGAGTTATGTCGTATTATTCCCCCGTTCTCGCTCAGACAAGACCGACACACTGCGTATTACCGGGATGTGACATTTGCGGTGACGCGGAGACTTTGCCACCTCCTGCCCACAGACCTCCTCCTCAAAAAGCGTCTCCAAGTATAGGTGGGACAGCCAGGAGGGCATGAGTAACTACAAACTTTCCCATGTGCACAACTTTCCCTCCTAAGTGAGGGAAAAGGATGCCAAAGCTGACAGCAAACACGTGCTGCCGCTCTGATCCAGCTCTTAATTTGGGCGTCAGTGTGTTTAGAAAATGTTCTGTATTCTTTGAAATTGCTATTACACATTTGGCAGCGTGAGAGAGCTCCACCATCTTTCCCCGGGCACTAAAAACACGATATCAAGTTCAAACTACCAGCCTGTCATGTCACATTTAATCAGATGAAATCAACGTCGTGTAAAGTCACGTCTACATAATCTTTTCCTGTGGCTATTTAAACGTTCAACAGTGGCAGCAGAGGCCGGGGGAGCACGAGCTCCGCGTGGAAAGGTAATATGTTTTGAAGGTCAAGGGCGCACTGATGGATCCCTGCTCATCTTTTCCTGTTTAGAACAGAGGAAAGCCATAATCTCTACTCCAAGCACTTCAGATCAGTCATGCTGACACCCCGTATATCTGCGAAAAGAACGAGGGGTCACTTGTCATTTGCTCACAATAAAGATAACCTTGACCTGACTCCTCTACATTAAGTCACAGTGACTCAGGGGCAGACAGTTTTTCCCATCAGCCATCACCGCTATCGTCCTGTGAGTTTTCATTACTGTCCACATTCACAACAACAGCGTTCAGGTGAGGGGCGGAGCAGCAAGCAGAGAAAGAACTTAAAGTTGTAATTCTGCTCCGTAGATCTTGTGTTTTTACAATACATCGACACCAGTGTCGGCCCTCATCACCAAAAGCTCTCTTGACATCTTTGAACTTCAAAATAAAACACACTGGGCTGCATATTTCAACACCTCTAGTCTGGTACATGCATGGAATTTCCAGCATGTGTTGAATTTATCCCACTCGTGCTCTACCTGAAGCCCCCTGCAGCTGTCACAGCAGGCGGCAAGTGCCACATTCTAAGTGAAATGAGCGGCACTTAGAGTTCAAGCCAGCATAAAAGACACTGTCCCTCTCGCTGGGAACTTTGCATTGCAGTGACGAGAATCTCCAAAGATGTGAAAATGTTTGAGATATAGCCGCACGGCTCGTGGGAGGTGGCACATTAACCTCGATCCAAACTGGGCCTCAAAGGACGCTGTGCTGACTGGTGGAGAGTCAACAAGGTTAGATGATGTCAGGGAAACAATGGAGCCCATAAAGGGGATATTTTGTTATAAGATAATAACTTGTTCGCACTCGATAAATCTCTTGCGCGAACAAGTTAATATCTGCATACTAAAGGTTTAATTGACCTATGCTTTGAAACGCACTGCGGTAAGTTGCTTTTAAATCTTTTAAGAGCAGCAAGAATTTCATTTTATGACATTCCAAGGTGAAAAATAAAACTTGATTTCTCCATCATAGTGTGCGCATGTGAAGTCGTGAGAGATGCATATGAATATATAGTAACTTTTGATTTTTTTGTCATGTGCAAACAAGATAAAACAAATCACGCTTTGGGACTTTTTGTGCAATATCAGCTGTTTACAGTCATCACGGTCAGTCCCTAATGAGACAGAAGAATAACTAATCTGTGTACAAGCACAGCAAGCAATTGAGGTCATTTCCTACAAATAGATTAATATGAATTAATGCAGCCATGTTAAGCACGAGAATGTAGAACACATTGACTTGTTTGTGTCTGTGCATCGTTTGGATGTTGCAGTCGGCATAAATGAGCTTTAAACTTTTAGGTTTGCCAGCAGAATGTATAAAATATGCATGAGATATTCTGATTTACAATCTCATAACATTTCCACTCAGTGGGCTCGATTCATTAAAACCTAACAAACACGACTGCGTGCACACACACACACACACACACACACACAAACAAGTCTTCAGCCTCGGAGTGAACAGCATGAATCCAGATGAATGGTATTATCAGCCTAGATATTCTTTCTTCAACAACCATGCACAGGAAGAGGGAAAACAAATCCAGCCCCAACTTTAAATCAGTATCAGCAGTTTCATTCTTATTCTCTTATTTGTTGTTAAAATGTGTTTCTGGGAAAAGGTCTTAAATGTGCATGTGGTGCCCAGGGACGCACAACTGGACAGTGGTAGGATTGTCTTTATTGTACTGTATGCTTCACGTTGGCCTCCACTGTTTACAATATTCCATTTTTACAGGAATTGCATGACACAAGCTGGGTTTTTTTTTTGGTGGACACAATGTTTGGTTGGTTTTACTGGTCGCGATACCCCAGCCCCCCATGTAAACACTTCCTTTTTCTAGATCAGCAAAGTGTTGGTGCCTAGAGTTCAACCAGTTTGTCTGTGGTTTAATATGAGGCACTGGCTCCTCACAGGCTCTTGAGCTGCTTTGTGGAAAAGGGGCAGGAGATAAACCCCAGATGATCCAACAGAACAATCTGTTAAGCTATCAGTGTTTAACCAAGATCGAAATTTTATTATTTTATTTTGGCTTTGAGAGGAGCCAGAAACCAGGGACAAGACTCCAAAGGCTTAAGAAGACCTGCCATATTTTTTTCAGATTGTACTTGTTATTTTCACATGAGAACTTGAGGATGTGAGCTCATGTTAACTGCTGCAAAGATGTTTCAGTCCCAAATGAGTTTTTTCTCATAAATAATCTGCAATTCCACAATAAATTTAGTTTTTAGTTGAGACATGAATCCTTTCCTTTGCTTTGGAAGCAATGCCCCTCCAATGCAGGTGGTGAATTGCCTCGCCACAGACACACTGATTCATTTACCCATGCAAGCGTTATCTGTGTCTTGAAATACAAAATGTCAAAAGAAATCCGAAGCTTGACCGACCGGCTGTGTACGGTCACTGATCCTAAACCCTGATATCAAGGAAATCGTTTTAGCCAGCAGACAATTACTTTCATTCATTTGTATCCCATGGTTTCACTTTGACCTAACCACTGCACATCTAATCTTACATCACCACAATCTAATTTCTACTCGCAGAATTAAGAACAATTGAAAGCTGCTCCCCTATAAAGGGCATCGGTGATGTCCGCAGACGAGCACAGTTCAAATCGTTACAACACAGCGTCCCTAACGGAGACAGGACATCAGACAAAACCTATTTTCAGGCTGCGTCGGCGCTGTTTATCAAGCTGTCAGAAATTACAATCTAACCAGCCGTCTCGCCTGCTTGGTCCGTATCATATAACCAGCCAGTCAAATTAAAGTGCATAGGCTTGTCTGTCTCACCACTCGGTTTCCAGGCCTCCACTGTGGCTTACACAGCTGTTTTTTACCCTCCTCTTCATCAGATACAAGGGGAGGGGCCCCCGAAAAGCAACACTGACTGTGCTGCACGTCCGGACCCTGAGCGGAACCTCCTGCGTATCAATCCATCATCCCTGACACCGACGCAGTGGTCGAGTGAACATTGGGGTCATCAGACGTTGGTTAAATTCGGCACCTCCCTGACTGTATAGTTTGAGTTTGAGCCCAATTATTTCATTGCATATTCAGGATAATCACTGGCTACAGGGGGAATCCTGTACATACAAATCAAAAAAGAATAACAGTGGTGCCTAAGGCTTAATTAGAAAGCAGAGTTCCTCAACATTTTTAACATCACGGCTTGTCGGGGAAATTGACAACGAGCGGCTTCCAACCCTTTATTTTATGCCTTCTCCCTCTTTTACTTTAGAAAAACTAAATTAACCCAACCGCAGTATAACTTCAAAAATCTTTGCCGCCGGTGGACTGAGTTACAAAAGCTACAGTGAGGTACCACAGGGCGTCACGCATGTACAGCTGCATGTTGTTGCGGCGCCTCCACGCGTGTGCGCCAGTGGGATCGTCTGCAAGAGCGCGCTGACCCTGATCCAGTTGTGTTTGGTGAGTGTGCAACAGCGTGTTTGTGAGTGCACAAGGGGCTCAAGTGTTTGCTCGCCCGTGTTTATTTGCCACTCGGATCTTCAGGCACGACTCAAATTTCATGTCACATTTAGCACACACGGTTTCGAGAAAGAAGAGCCGGCCACCAGTCCCCTGGCGAGTGGTGGAGGGGATTGGTGTGGAGGGGTGGCTGCTGAGCAAGTAGACAAGATCTCAAGTAGGACGTCTCACACTGAACATGGAACAGGAGTGGAGGGGAAAATAAGAGCGAGCCCTTAACTGAGGAAAAAATAAAATAAATTCTGGACATCTCGGTGGTGTGTGGCTCAGAGGAGAGGAAACGGTCTGATCCAACTGTTTAGAGAGCGTTTTGGTTTTCTTTGAGTCTAACCTCTTGGTGGCGACCCCGGGGAGTCTGGGAGCATACATCATCTGGCCAGCCGCCGGGCAAACTCTGCTTGCCTCCATCACTTTTTCCACTTTGAGTAAAATCGCTCGAATCCCCGCTGTCTTTGGATGTGCTCGCTTGTTTTTGCCGAGAAACTTTGGAAATTGAAAAGAGGGCCCGCAGAAAAAAAGGTTCACTCTAATGAACATTTTGCAAAAGTGAATGCTGTGAAGGGGATGGTCGGGATTGATACTTATCATCATATCGTGTATAATGTACAATTTAGCAAAAGACAATGATTACGTTTACAAGGACAGCAACATTCCTGTATAAGTCGAATTTATTTATTAATTAATTGTCTGCAACAAGGTCTAGATATCAACAGAAGCAAGAGCAGGTGCAGAGTTTGAGTGGACTTCCAGGACATAGACAATGTCATTTCATTTAAATAAACTTCAAGAACAGTGTGAAGGAGGATTTTTGTGCCATTATGCGTTCTCTGTGAAGTGGTTAAGTGAATTTTTTTTTTTTTACCTCTGATGACGCACATTGTGAAAACCCTATTGTTGTAGAAGGTTATCTTTTATTTTCTCAAACATCAAGTTCACCCCGGCTCCACACACCAGTCATGTCTGTACAGTCCCTTGCAGGTTTAGCACCGAGCTGAAAAATGACTCCGTGTCAAGGTGCGTTGTTTTTGGACTCAGGAGCTGAAGATAACAGGAAAAGCTCCCGAGCGAACGCCGCTCCAAGTCTGTGGCCTCAAGAAAAATAAACAGACTGTGCAAATACCAGTCAGGCATCGTTTTTTTTTCTAAAATGTATCTTTTTACCCATGACTGGTGGCAAAACCATATTGCCCATAGTTTGCATGTCAGGCACACGTCGGTGAAATTACAGCTTCCTGCTGAGGCACATCCCACTGCTTCTTTTTTTTCCTGCACACCGGCCTGTTTTATTTGTAGTGCCTGTTCTTATTAGACTGATGGAGTGCAGACCAGCAGCATCTGTGGCCCTCACCACCCCCCCCCCCCCCCCTCCCCCCATCCGTCCCTGCCTGCAAGGGCTGAGAAGCCTGGGGCATAAAAGCCACAGGCGGTGGGAAGGGGTGGGGGGGCGGCGGCGGAGTGTGTAGGGAGTGCCTCGGGGGTTCCTCGTTTTTTTTCTTTTCTGGAGCCCCTAGAATTTCCATGACACGGGCGAACACTGGCATCGCAGTTGCATTACTTGTGATTCGAAACCGATGACAGACGCTGGAAAATCATTCCTTCAATTTCAGTCAAAGCGCATGAACTAAGGGCTGCTGCAGTGCAAGGAAACAGGCGTCGGGTGCTTAATTGCGTTTTACAGAGTATGGATTTATGCATCACGCCAATAATGATTCATAAAGAGGGATTATGGACTATATATATCAGATGTTTTGCCAGGAAACCTGAAATGAGACAAGCTGGTAACAAGAAAAGTGTTAAAATTAGATTAGATCATTAGAGTTCACGTAAACAGAAAACTCCTCAAGCATCATTGCGGCCTTAAGGCTCATTCATGCCGCCATTACGAATGAAGAGATACGTCAAACGATGTCATCGTCATTGCCCACGAACTTCCATCGTCCTTTACAGTGGCATGGTTGTTAAGCAGTACATCCACTAGGGGGCAGCGCAGAGTGGAGGAGGTTGTGATTGAGGCAAAAGCGGCTGTTTGTCCTTTTTGTCTGTGCAAAGTAAGATCATATAGACGCCACTGGTTGAAATAACTTTGTGTCTCTCGAACTATTGGCTACACTGCCCCCCCCCCATGACTACCTGTGATACTGCTCCGCTTCCTCTGCATACATGAACGTTCAGAAGGTGTGCACAAATACGGACGAAATGAAGGCAGAGGACAGACAGAGGGCTTTGTCCAATTCCATATCTAACTTTGAGCATAAATAAGCCGTAAAGGGTCGCAGAGAAATCACCATACTGAACAGTAGACCAGCTGTTCCAGAAGGGCCACACTGGAAGTTTCCTCCTTGGCCATTAAACGTTCTTTGAATGCTTGTGGCTCAGGGACGAGGGGGGACACGTGGGCGCGTGATGGGAGGTGAACCCGAGCCATCACAAAGGGGACTTCAGTGGACTTCAGAGGGAGGATGACTGAAAAGTTCAGTGGGGTGTCAGAGGGCACCGTGCAAATGCGACAGTGTGAGAGCGGCCTTTTGTGGAGGAGTTGCCACCCAGCTCTGACAGAGAGGCAGAGGAGTCAAGGGGAACAGAACTGGGTGAACAGAAATGATATCCCTCCTCTACTGGATGATGCAGGGCGATGGAGGATGGGTTATGTCGGATCAACATCAGAAAAATGTGCTCCCCAATTCTTTTGTTCAATATTTAAACAACAAATTTGCTTCCGCGCAAGATAAAGAGAGAGCATTTACACGAGCAAACACCACACTGAATACACTGCATATACAACTGGCTCAGACCTTCCTTCGAGCGTCACGCTTGAGTTTAGGGACCAGGCAAAGTTTAAATGCAGCACATTCAGCCTTCATCTGTCCTCAAAACAACTTGGTTGACATTCTCTCGGAGCTTATTGAAGCCCTAGGCTGAAAACACACTGGAAGAATTGTGAGCCACATTCAACAGTTTTGTCACCGTCCAACTTTGGGCTTTGAGGATGTAAAAATCTGCAATGAATCCTAAAGGGAAAACATTAATTTTCTCACAAACACGGCCCATTTCTAAATGCTAAACTGGAGACAATTTTTTCATTCAAGAAAGAAGTTACGGTTCGATTGAGGATCGGCGTCAGAAAACGGTCAAGGACAAACGAGACGGACCACGAGGCGCGAGCATTTCAATTCAGCTCCACTCCTTTGAAAAGCTCTCCCAGCCTGAGGTACCTTCAATCTCCTGCGGAGCCCTGTTGTGACACTGCTCGTATAAAAACCATGTCATCTCCTCTCGATTCAGAGCGCTCCCTCGGGTGAGTGTATTGTAAAAAAGGAGAAAAGTGTGCCACCCTTTCAAACCCTCCACTCACTTGCAGTGCTTTCAGCTTGCATGCCTTCTCATCTCCGATAGAAAAGAAAGAAAAACGCTGAGTCAAAGGTACAAGAGAGACCAACAGTGCTATTTCCAGCATCCTGCCGTTTAAAAGAAGCTGTGTTTGAGAATTGTAAATTAGAGGAAATGCCTCACTTCTGACTTTTCGTCACAATAAACCACGTCATGTTAATTTATTGGGACTGACGGAAAAACCGGAGCTGAATGAATTAAGCTTGTTATGCCTGCATGATGTTATTGACTGAGTGTAGTACATTATGCCCACGGTTTGCATGTAGATTCCCCTTAAAGCAATTAAGAGGCAATCAAAATCATGATTGCCCGTTCACCAACGCGGCTCCACCGTTAGCCTCCGGCCTCGTTTGCTCACAGCGACAGCTTCCCCCCCCCCCTAACCAGAAGCAGCTGGGAGCAGCGGCTACCTGGAAGCCTGTTTAGCTTTACCTCGCACTCAGTAATTACACGACCATTAGGGCACCTCCCAGCACCAAACCACACAGAGGGCTTAATTTAAAAAGCTGTCGGTGATTAATTACCAGTTGCCCACCGAGTTGATATTCGAGGGGAATGGCTCAACTGTAACTGTATCAGGCTGCTGGGATTACACAGTGAGAGGTGGGGGAAAGGTGGTGGCTAAAAGGAGTTGAAAAGAGGTGATTGGGTTGATAGAGTTGCGGCGTGTGTGGTTTCCATTGAATGGATATACTACCGATTTTATTTTGAAATCTGGTCCGTACCATCCTGCTTCCCCCTCGTCCTTTGCAACCACTATTGCCTGGTTAAAAACACAAAAGAGTCGAGCACATTCACATGTTGTCGTTTCTCCTGCAGTGCACCTTCAGCTCCTGTTTAGCTGCCAGGCCTTTTGAAGCGTAAACATCAAGAAATGCTGCAGAGGGGGAAAAAAGGGGGGGGGTGTATGGGAGAGGGGGGGGCTAGAGGTGTATGGGTGAGTAAACAGGGAGAGCACAAAGCACCAGAGTTTGCGGAATGAACATTTTATTACAGTCCCATTAAACAACAGGCCCTGCATGGAATTCAGATCCCCGGGGAGGAAAAGGTAAACAAACAAAATAAAATTGAAAAAGAAAAAAGCAGCCTGCCGACAGTGACAACTATTAGAAGGGGACTCGCTTCACAGAGTGGCACAAAGAGCGGGTGTGATGATAGACATTTTCACACGGGTTTGGTTTGAGATTTATTTTCTTTTCCCCGACCCCAGAGACATTTTACACCAACTGCATGGTGTGAAAACTGTTTTTCAAACACAACGTGCAGCTCAGAAATTCTGACATGGGTTTAATCTGAACATGGGGTCCCTGTTATAATTCCACCCACACACACACACACAAACCTCTGTGAGGGTGTACTAACATTAGGCACAACAGCACTTTGAAGTTAACACAAGCGTAGTTAACACGCTCACATTACAATAAACACAAAGTACAGCAGTGGCTGGTAGGAATGTCTTTATATGCTTTTAGTCATAAAAAACAAAAACAATCTGAAGTCCTGAGATGAGAAGTCCGTAAATATGAAATGGACGTAGAGTAAGACAATAAATCTTGGTGTGCATCGGATCATAGATACAATGTGCTTGACAGCTATGTGCTGTTTCAAAAACCCAGGACAAAAGGCCAAACTCAAGGTTTCAAAAAGGAATTATTTCAGCTTGGACCGAAGTGATAAACTATTAACATTCGCGTCCCTACAGCTACATCACTTCAGGGTCTGAACAAATATTCCAGGTTGAGAACCTGTCTAAGTGTCGAAATGATTTCAGTCACGCAGAAGCTAATAACCGAGTCCCAAAATGACGGGGCTACAGACATCAGCAGAAAACCTCCCGCTCTTTAACTAATTTATACATGAGCATTAAATCTGAGTTAGCGACAGACGCTCTCAGATAAAGATGGCCCAAGAAAAACTTCCTCCGATTCAGAGACAACCCTATAAAATATCCCCAAGCTATGGACCATTGCTTTGTCTATGCAACCCACTCCATCTTCTTTGACAGCAATAAAGTGAAGACTGCGAAAAGCACATTACTGTCCTCCCCTCAAAGAAAAAGGAAAAACCACATCTGAGCCACATGCAGTCTTCCTCGACAGAAGAGATGATAAATATTGAGTGAACCCATTCAGTATTCATAAAAGATATTTGGCCTGAAAAAAAAGCCCAGCGCATTTACAAAGTATGCTGCAAGCTGGCAACTGGCATCCACCAGTTTTCCAAGATCAGTGCCGCCTTGGTTTTAGCGTTGTCGTGCTTCATTTCATGTGAAATGTTTTCATTGTTTTATTTCTGCCCTCTGCAGAAATGTGGTGGGAGAGAAAGAAGAAAGAGAAAAATAGCGCATGACACAGGATAGGGATTGAGAGCAGCATGATTGGGAGTCTCATTATGGTTAATACTTGTAAATACTTGGGGCACATTAATTCAGGCGTTTTCACTCAGCGTGATGAGTCATCCGCCAAAGATAAACCACTTTGCGGTGAAGTGAAGAATTAGTGCCATTTATTTACGATTATCACTTCCCCTTGCTCTTGGTTCTTCTTTCATGAGACATGATACTCGTTTGAATGTGTTGCTGCGTGTATCCACAAGAGGGATTTCCTTTAATGGCCTTTTTTTATTGCTCGACTCTCTGGCTTCAGTTGGGATTCAGCGTCTTGCTCAAGGACACTTCGGCCCTGCTGTGCAGATGCTTGCCGGCACTTTTGTCGTCCATCTAAAAAGAACCACCCACAAGGCTCTGCTTTGTCTCTCTCTCAGTGTGTATCTATGCTCCCGACAATATAGTGTGTTCACATTCAGAGCCAAAGGGGAACAAAGCTGAACAGAAACATTACTCCTCATCAAGCTTTTAAAAGTTGTGAAAACGCTGCAGTTTTATTTTAGGAAATAACCTTGTAGTTCCAATAGCGGGAGAATTTTCTAAACTCGTTCAAAGTGCACTTTATCCTTAATTTTATCTGGGGGGGGAAAGGAAATACCTGGTTTCACTCAACAATGACAAAATTCTATTCCTCTGAATACCATGAGGAACAGCCCTGATAAATCTACAAGAGGAAAAGAGTCTTAATCGACTCAAACTGCAGAAAACTGAAAACTCTGTATGAATTTTTTGTTGAAGATGCCAGAGAGGTTGAATTCTTTCCATTTTAATCTTCACTGCCATCAAGCTGGAGCTGTCAACCCCTTGTCAATTCGTAATTTCTGTGATTTCACCCCAATAACGATGATGCACAACCGTGAAAACCATGAGATTCAAAGGAAACTATTGGACGTCAATGTTCAAATTCTGCAGCATCCTCTTGAACAACCTCTCCCTCACTGATGCTGTGAATAATCCAACCTTGATCAGGGTGCTGACCCACACACTGGGGGAATAAATGTTTCCATCTACTGGTGAGAAAAGAGAATTTCATGTGGCCTTAGTGGACGGGCAAGATCAAAAGTCAATCCTCTCAGCACCTCTAAGTATAGACCTCAGTCGAATAGCTTTCTCTCTGTTATGCGTAATGACCATTCAGCTGTCCGCATCCCTCACAGCCACAGCTCCAGCAGACTATCAACACATATCCAGACAAACTGGTGGGTGTCATCAGATTGAATGGAAGAAATTAAGGAGCTGTTCATTCTTACACTCAATTTGAACAGGCTTCAAATCCACAGTCTGTGTCTCTCTCACACACACACACACACACACACACACACACACACACACACACACACACACACACACACACACACACACACACACACACACACACACACACACACACACACACTAACAGACATACACAAACAGAGAGAGAGAGAATGCACTGGGGAAAGTAGTTTCCTTTACCTGGAGGGCAGTTGCATTCAGGTGATGTTTGTCTGGCAGTCCGAATCTTGATCAAATTTTCATAGGAGCGCTGGAATATTGAAAGAAAGCAGATTTAATTCACGTGCACAAGATTATCTGCGTAAATTGCAAGCGTTAAGAGGAAGTTCTGCCTGAACCGGGTCAGTGCGCCGCGGCCAATTAAGCAGCTGAAGACAGTTAACTCATGGAGAGCAAGTGCACGAGCCAGACTTACCTGCGAGAGCAGCTCATCCACTCTCTGTTGAACCAGGGAGCTCAAATCGTCCATGGAGGAACCGGGGGCGCGGATCAAGGTCTGCCCGCCATTCACACTCTCCAAATCCACAACCCGGTGCCGAATGTCCGCTGCGTTAATGCTCAGAAGGACGCAGAACGCGACGGACGCCACCGAACACAAAGACGAGATAATGTTCAGCAGTGTCGTGCGGTGATGCCCTCGCTTCTCAGGCTCCACTTTCTCCATTTTCTCCACGCACTTTGATGCTCCTCTTGCCTTCGCGATCTCCACTCAGCAACACGCGCTGTGGGGAGCAAACTGCATCTGGCGCGGAGTCCCGAATTTGTGGCACGCTCTCCTGTGAGTCTGAGCGTGTGTGTGTGCAAGGCGCTTGGCTGCGACGATGCGCTCAGTGGTGACAGCGACAGACGGACGAGCGGAATCCCTCTCCTCTCTGCTCCAGCCAAAGCAAAGTGAACCTGTGTGCACGGCGGCGCGCTGGGGCTCCTGCAAACTTGTTGCACCGAACCTTGCACAGTAGTCTCGCGCGCAGGAAAATGCCCTTATGCACAGTAAAGTCAAAGCCTGGGGAAACACAAGGCTGCGCACATGCGGTGGAGTGGAGGCAGCTTTACCACTGTGCAGGCGTGCTCCCCCTCATTACGCCAACAACACGCCTCCAATCCATCCTGACAGATTAAGATGATTTATTGGCGCGCCCTAAATGAACTTGAAGTGCACTTATGATATTGTTCCCATGTGAGATTTATGAAAAAAACTGAATGCTGCGTATGAGACCCATTTAGCCTATTCTCATGTTTAATCGCATTTATGGCTCAAAGTAAGAGCCTCATGAAACAACAAAACAAGCTTAAGATACTAAATCATTAACAGGTTTATTTTCTGTGTTTATTCATTTTGAATTCATTTTCAGAACTAGAGCCACTGCAACTGCCGCTTGGCAACGTTAACAAACTGATTTTGCCCTTTTGCGCTGCGTAAAAACGCATGGAAGTCTTTCAGGGTTGGTTGGACACGTGAGAAAAAAGCGCGCATCTTATTGATTGACTGTGTGCACTGGAGCTCGTGTGGAGAGGAGGGATCCATGATGGAGCCCCGCAGCACTCCAGACAAAAGCTGCTCCTGTGGCGTCTGTCTCTCGTGTGGACTGTTTGATGTCTTGAATTCGGATGGGGTGCTGGTTAATAACAATTTTTTGTGGACGCGAGTGGACAATGCGCAAACCCCACAATGAGCTAACTCCACATCCAAACTTGGAACATGTTTGTTTTTTCACAACTGCAGGGATTTCTCTTTAATTCCTGCAGGGTTCCAGTAAAAAATACTGGAAATGCAGAGGTGGAACATTTACTCCATATGTGTTTGCACTTTGCATCGGCTCCAATCCACTTGCACCGAGAGCATTTTGGTTTGAATGGCTCACAGAGGTGTCACCCAATGTATTTACTGAGCATTGGCTCCATCACCTGGCTGACATCAGCACCAACATGCTACAAGTGTTGTCCAATGACTCTTTATTAAAGCCATATTCAATCAGCAGCAGTGAGATCAGATATTCATGGTTGCAAGATACCAACATGTTTCTGAGTGACCCTGAATAAACTCAGTTTGTCATGGGCAGTCAGGAATTCTTAATGGAAGAAGGCCTAAAATATCCATAACTTCCCAGTGACTCTTGACTCTTTTATTCCGACGTTCCTCTCTTCAGCCTTTTTGCATTTTAATGTGAATATGTCTTCGCTCCAAGTCACTCTGAATGAACGGATGTAAGTCTTAAGGGACAGCTGCCCGCCTGTGGGATATCGTGACATTCATCAGGGCAGATTTTATCTCTTTAATACCCCTAAAATAATATACTCTATAATCTGATTCATAAATTATCTCTTGGCTCCCTGGCATGCAATAGGCACCAGACTGGAAATTTAGTTTTTAGGTGAGGAGATGCTGACAAATGTCCACAGACACTCACACACACAGCCATTAAACTTAAGATAAGATAAGATAATCCTTCATTAGTCCCACAATGTGGAAAGTTGAAATATTACAGCTGCAGGAGTCCAAAATAGGAATCAGTAAGTAATAAGTCACAAGCGATACAAAAGTCTAATATATCTGTAAAAATAAAGAAAATATGTATGGAATAAAAACTAGTATCTATGTATATTAAGTTGCAAGTGACAGTAGTCTGCAGAGACCAAATCCTTGATACATTTTTTCACTTTTCGACTTTGTACTACAATCATACAGTACATGCTCATATGCTAGCTGCACCATTTTGACTGCGTATTTATTTGTCACTTGGGCCCTTATGTGTTGTGTACTTAATCTGATTGATTTAGATGTGACCTCATTTATGTATGTCGACCCCACCATGATGCAAATTGTGATTTTTGAAATGGGCAATACAATTAAATGTGATTCTCAACTGCAGCCTGAGAAGAAGTCCAATGAGCCATGTAACTAATGTGATGTGTTTGTTAGACTTTTGGACAGGTGCTGTAGCATTCCGGTCCAGTACTGTTCCTTTTATCCCCTCACACGTTGGTAGTCCAGCTCTGGTGCTATGATTTCTCTCTGACTCCATAATTGCTATTTTCACAGTTGATTGACTCCATTGTTGAGCCTGGCTTGTTGTTAATTAAATAAAACGTGGATTGGTTTAACAGCCTCAGAATTTCCCCTCCAGAAATAAGTTGGGGCTTGTGGGTCAAACTACATACAGTCTCAGATGCCTTCTGACACTGCTAACATGAAAACTTAGGTCAAATTAAATATGACTGAATATCAATACCAATTTCTCGATTTCCTGTCATCTTAGATTTGTTTCTACTCTTGCTCTGAGGTGTTTTGTTGTATTAACTTTGCTGTTCAAATAAAAGGCAGACCAAGTAACTTATACTGTATACTTAAATTCTTATCTAGCACCAGATGTGTTTTGTCAAGTCAGGGCTACAAATTATTATTTCAAGATGCCACAGAGTAAAGACACCGAGGTTAAATTGTTGCACTCTATTGTCTATGATCTATGGTCTCTAGCTTTTTACAATTTTTGTTTTAACCTCTGGCCATGAAGTTGTGTTTGCATTTATTTGTTACATCATTAGCAAGACTGTGCAAAACCTACGCAACCGATTTCAATGGCATTTTGTGGATTGGTAGGCATGACCTAAGAAAGAACCCATTGAATGTTGGTGCTGATCTGCATCAGGGGGCTTTGGACGTCATCTAGTGGACAAACACAATAGTGCCACTGACTTTATGGACTCAATAATCCTTAATGACAGCATCTGTTTGGAAACACCAGGGTGTGTGAAGTCAGCAAGGTCAGGGTTACTTTGCATATTCAGCGTATTAAAACGAACTCAAGCAGGTCTAACAGTCCGATGTCTCATGATGACACAGCTTAAGAGTCACTTTATCATACAGTTGTAATTATATTTGTGTGTTGTGTGAAAAACGTATCATCCAGTATGAATGGATCTCTGGCTAACTTTTTATTGTTCGCTTCAATCCAAAGGTGTAATGTTGCACCCAGGGACTGAGGTGAAGCTGGAATTTACTAAATTATTTGACTGTATTTGGTGACAGTTTTAGGTGGCAATAAAAGTATGCAAAGAATTAATTATATACTAATAAGTCCATTGACCAGAGTTCAGTGCATGTCTGAAAGCAGCTTAAGTTACAAATTTGTAAGTTCACCTAGAATACTAAAACGAACACCAGAAGAATTGTTGCAATTTATGCAAAAAAAAATCGATGGAGAGCTGGCAACCAACATGTTCTCACACTTCTTTGTGTCTTGCTGGATCATACATTTTTTGATTTCTACAAGCCGGGGCAAAATACAGAGTAGATATCCATCACAGGCTGCATGCATCGATTTGAATTTTTATGATGTCCTCACATGTATACATCTCACAGACGATATTTTACCAAAAATACTCATCATATCATCATAAGACATGATAAAAAAAAGAAGACATGAGGCAATGTCTGAGGCAAAATTTCTTTTAAGCATATATTAGGCGCTTTTTATTGCCATTGATTGTTAGGAAGAAGAGCAAGGGAAGACAGAGAGACAAGGAGAGGACATGCAGCTAATGGTAACAAGTCAGAATCAATGATCAATGCTAAATCAAGATCTCAGACATGTCTGAGACGTTTGGTTTCTAATAGATCGGCATAATGCAGCTTGAGCTGAGGAATGTAATACAAATCATGTTTTGGTTGTTCTCATTTACAGTGCTCGGGTTTCTGAAACTGGAAGAAGAATTAAGACTTTTCATACAAGTTGGCTGGCAAAGCTTGTGTTGCTGGGATTATTGAGTCGTTCATGTACAATTACCAATGAATTACAAATGAATACTTTCCTCATTAAACTAAATTTAATTTAGAAGAGATTTTTATTTGTGTCGTAGACTTCTTCCCACAATCCAGAAATGAAGGCAACATAACTGAGATACGAATGTCGTCATCTTGCGCAACTTATTGTCGCTTGTCCTTCAACTTATCGATCTCGGAATTACGTTTTCTTTACTTCTTCCCTTGAAACGGGTCAGAGCACGGAGCAGGTTAATGCGTTTTACACTCTAAATAAAGCGCTGATATTGTGTCCAATGACCTCTGCAGTGTTGTCTATTAGATGCAATAAGCTGGAGAGTAACATCAAACTGCTGTCAGGGTATTGTGAGGGATGTAGGGCACCTCTCTTTGTTTTTAAAGATCAGATGCTGCAAGTATAACGCAATTAAAAGTCCACCAAAATGAAACGCCCTGTTTTTATTTATCAAAATAAATGATCGCAAAACTTCCTCATCAGTACGTGGTTCGATCACCATGGCAACCAGATGCTAAGATTTGAAATAGAAGATTATTTTGATTGACAGGGACCCTCTCTCGATACCTCCTTTGATACTTTGATGAACAGCATCAAAGGAGGTATTTTGGTAGGAGACATCTGATTGGCTGTTGATTGCTTTAAATACTGTTAAAGTTCAAGACAGTTGCTATTGCACTCTGACCTTGACTGAGGTAAGTCATGTCTCACTCTCTCTCTCTGTATTTACCCAGCATGCTTACCAATACAATTGAGGTTCATTATTCAAGTTTGAAATTAAACCACTGTATAATATGAAGCTCCTGCGTTTACATGTTGATAATGTGCTGTTTTCTGTTGCTTTTATGACAAATGTGAAAATATTGTTGCTGGCTTCTTTTGTGTGTTCTGCTGCTTATCTTAATTAATGATATGTGATAACGTGATGTTAAGTAGCGTTGGGTTGCCTAGGCCAGGCAGAGCGAGGCATTGTGGACAAAACACCTGTAGCACCAGGATATTTTCACATTTCACATCTTATTCTACCAAACGATGTGATTTTTGTAACATTGGGAAGATTAACCTTGGTGTTTAACTGTAAAAAAACAACAACTGCCATCACTGCCGATCAAATTCAAATCAAATCGTCTGGTTGCCATGGTGATTGCTTTTTTGGTTAATGTGTAGTTTGAATGTGTTGAAGGACAAGTTGATGGGAGCTTAAGTTAATGCTAGGAGCACATTACATTATGTGTGTAGCTCCTTTAAGGAAAAAACAATCCCTCTCCATTGGGTCTAATGTTATTTCAGAGAAAACTTTTCTGGAAGGAGCATCAACTCACATAACTTGCTCACACGGTCCCATTTGTTTACTCTCACAAATTTCAAATATATCTGTGTGTCCGGCAAAGTCTTGGAATTCTCACGATGTCTTTATTTCACAGATAGGACTTATGGTTTCTGGATTATAGTTGTTTGAGTGGCACACTCAGAGTTTAGATTTCTCTCTTGTCCCAGTGGGGAGAGAACAGGTGCATTCAGTTGAGTTTCCATGGCAACCAGATATACACACATAGCAGGAGGGGAGTCTCTCTCTCTCTCTCTCTCTCTCTCTCTCTCTCTCTCTCTCTCTCTCTCTCTCTCTCTGTGTCAATTGTTTTATATTGAATGTTTGATAGATCAAATTCACCTAAATCTTACACACTATTTCATCCTGTCACCTGCAGACAAAAGCCATTTGACTTCCAGATCCAGACAAGTGCAGAAACTTCTTCTGAAATAGTGCATCAACTCATCCAACAGCTTCTTCAAAAGATAGATCCACTCTCTGGTGTAAACCATGCAGAAACCAAATGTCGTGACGCTCCTCAATGCCGAACTCCTCCAAGCCTACAGGAGGATTCTGGCTCTTAAGGAGGAGGTGTGGCAGCTGAAAAACGAGAAGGAGAAGGAGAAGGAGAAGGAGAAGGAGAGGGAGAAGGAGAAGGAGAAGGAGAAGGAGGAGAAAGAGAAGGAGAGGGAGAAGGAGAAGGAGGAGAAAGAGAAGGAGAAGGAGAAGGAGAAGGAGAAGGAGAAGGAGATCCAGACTCTGAAGGAGAAGGTGGAGCAGCTGGAAAACCAGCTGAAAGAGAAAGATAATGTCATAACGAAGGAGGTCAAGAAACGGCGCGCTCGCCTCAGGGCCTATCTTGACTGCCTTGCTGAGCTCACTGACTGTCAGGCCAAAGCTAAACTGATGGAAGCAAGTCTGTACCAGGAGCGACCTCAACCTGATACAAGCTGTAGCAGTGAGAAGGAGAAGGAGAAGGAGAAAGAGAAAGAGAAGGAGAAAGAGATGGAGAAGGAGAAGGAGAAAGAGAAGGAGAAGGAGAAGGAGATCCAGGCCTTGAAGGAGCAGGTGGAGCAACTCCAACATCAGCTGAAAGACAAAGAGGGTGTCATAACGAAGGAGGTCAAGAAACGACACGCTTGCCTCAGTGCCTATCTTGACTGCCTTGCTGAGCTCAGTGACTGTCAGTCCAAGGCTAAGATGATTGGAGGAAGTCAGCACCAGGAGCCCCCCCAGCCTGATACAAGCTGTAGCTGTGAGGTGGAGGTGGAGACGGAGAAGGAGAAGGAGAAGGAAAAGGAAAAGGTGAAGGAGAAGGAAAAGGAAAAGGAGAAGGAGGAGAAAGAGAAGGAGAGGGAGAAGGAGAAGGAGAAGGAGGAGGAGATCCAGGCCTTGAAGGAGCAGGTGGAGCAACTCCAACATCAGTTGATTGAGAAAGATGGTGTCATAACGAAGGAGGTCAGGAAACGGCGCAATCGCCTCAGGGCCTATCTTGACTGCCTTGCTGAGCTCAGTGACTATCAGACCAAGGTTAAGATGATGGAAGCAAGTCAGCACCAGGAGCCTGCACCAGGAGTCTAAGACAAGAAGGAGCAGTGAGGTGGAGCTCAACAAGGAGAAGGAGAACTATGGGACTGAGCTGCAGAAAGAAGGAGGCCGAGATGAGTTGGAGAAGCACTTACCTCACCCACTCTTTCCCCCCTTGCCCCCGCCGCCCCTCACCCTTTTCCTACTCCTCAAAACAAACCCCCTCCCCTGTCCCCCTTTGTACATATTTGAAATAATTTTGTGATGTGTTTTAAATATGTTAAACTTTTTGAATAAATATAACTAGTACAGCAACATCTACCTCTGTCTTTCTGAATATAGATACAGGATTCATTGATCAATTAACAGTGTTGGAGTGAAACAAATCAGTGTGATTCATTTAGTTTGCTACTATTCATACGAACACATCACAGCAACAGAAGACAAACAATGTGGCCTATGACACTAACATTCATGGGTTCATGGTTTATTACCAGGGTAAGAGAGACCGCAGACACCATTGCTTTCCGATTGTTTGTTTGGGAAAATGTCAAAATAAACCGCACAAAACGTGACGGCAGCATGGACAATGGAGTTATTCCCTACGTAAGATTCACTCCTCAGGTTTTTGATTCTGAGTTATTATTTTTAAATGAAGGAGGACTACAAAGCTTAGGATGCGCTGACGCTATCCCATGGTCCAAAACAATTAAAAATGAGACCGGGAGCAGCCAATGAAAACCATGTTTTCAGAGAGTTCACCTCAGACTGCTAAGAGCCGCAAAACAAAAGCTTTTTTGTTCCTAGCTGTATTAAAGGAGCCTGTCGTCTTTGATTCCAGTTGTAACACAGCAGAGAAACCTCAACGTCCTGCTGAAAATGAAGCATTTGACCAGGTCTGGAAGCATTTTAACCTGGACTGAAGTATCTCAGATGTGCTGCTCAAACTCTTCGAGCATTTGAGTAGCTTGGCCTGATGAGTAAATATTCAGCTGCATAGTTACAGGGAATGGTACTGACTCCCATTAACTGATGTAGTTTCTATTGTTACATACATAGAAGCATTAAGGATGCTGAGATTATGTAATGAGAGCTATTTTTAATACTACTGCTCTTCAGCACATCTCATTTAGAGGGTTATGTACTCTACAAAGTTACATTTTTCATCTTCTATGAAAAGGAATGGTGTCTAGATGAACAATTTGCAATTCAAACAGATGTCTGGCAAAGGTGCTAAACTTAATTTTTTAACTGAAAGTCTGAAATTTAAACTCTGGTTAATGCACCAACTGAATTGCTGCTCACTGATTCTGTCTTGAGAATAATTCCTCACTAACTTCACGAGGAGCACAAATGTGCTGTAACAACAAAAGAAACCAATAGTCATCAAATAATGAAGTTTTACTTAAAAAACAAAAACAACATGACAAGTAGAATACAAACTGAATTAATCTTGACTGGAAGATTGTCCATCAGTTATATTTACATCATATACAGAGTTTTCAACAAAACAAAAAAAGATATCAATTTAAAAATGTCCAAATGTGTATATGCATAGCAACACTTCACATTATCCTGAAAGTTCCAGTGCAGATGAGGGAAAAGCGGACGTTTTAAACTCATTAACCTGTGGTTCAAATCGTGTGTCAAACTAAATACACATTAACATAGACTCTCCCCCCTCGACTCACATCATGTAAAATCATTGAATGATTGTAAAATTGAAAAATGATATTGTCTCGGCAGGTGTCAGTCTTCTTGAAAACGGATGTGCTTAGTCGCCTCCTTGGCCCGGGCAAGGATGATTTTTTCGGCTTTGGATATGAGCTGGAGTGCGACAAGAAAATGAGAAATTACATGTAAAGGCACATAAACAAAATGGAGGCACAGTTTTAATACAAGTGAAGGTATGTGACTGTTTGTTTATTTGCCTAAATTATTCCAGGTATCGTGAGACTCTATCCGCAAAACAGACAATATACAGAGGAGGAAACGAAATATTCCAATAACAAATGTGTTGTTTTTTTATTTATAAGAAAACAAGATCTCACCTTCTCTGTACCGCGCTTCTTCTCTCTCGGACGGTTCAACTTGACCTGGCGGTCCACGAGGATCTTCTGCCAGTATCTTTGTTCATGATCACCTTTAAGAGGAATTAAAAAGAGACCCTCATGTTGAATCAGTTATTTTTTCTGACAAAAACTTTATTCAGAAAGAAAACTCATTCTTATGCCAAGTTTAACTGTGAAAAACACAGACACTAGCATACACGCAAAAGAGATATACCCCTTCAAATCGAAGTAGAAATTTAAATTGATACCTGAGAGAATTTCCAGTTTCCAGCTGTGCTCCCTCTGCAGCTCAGCCCGGGCATCACTGACGGCTTTGGCCTCCTCTGGGGTGTGAAAGCGGATGTGACCCTCAGCATCTCCCTCCAGAATGTCAATGTATGCCACTTGTGATATTTTACTCAAGGCATCCTACACACACACACAAACACACACAAACAATCATACACAGGAAGGAATAAAACAAAAACTAAGCTCAAACTTCCCTATAAACATAATCCAAACTGACAGTAAAGCTGCTGAGTGTGTTGCATTGAACTGTACTTTGAGGAACTTTCTCCCTGGTAGCGGCTTGATGTCTGTGATCTTCAAGATGACACCGCTGGTAAACTGAGGGCCCAGGGTCACCGCTTTTTCACTCTTGTGACTCTTCTCTACTCGAGAACAGGAAAAAATAAACAACAAAAAAACAACATTAAAGGAGACATATTATACTTATATTCAGGTTCAAAGTTTTTTTTATATTTTTTTTTAATCTTTACTGCAATTCTTGTATCAAAGTGGTGCTATGCAAATGAAATGCATTATTATAACTACTGATGAGGGGGGACGGGTTTCTGTAGAGGAAAACAATAAACAATCTCCAATTTTAGTGGCTTGTTAATAATAAATCTGATATAAAGCTTTTTTGGAGCAATATTGTGGTATCAATACAGATTGAATGTCAAAATGCCATCTCCACGGATGTTCCTGAGGGTAAGTGCAGCATTTTACCACTGACTGTAGAATTTAGGAATGAACTAATTACATTTTTTCAAAAGGCACAGATTTTTCCTCAAAATAACCTTTCATTGCATATAGAATCTTTTTTCTACACTTTGTTTCATATCATTTTTTATTTCTATTCATTTTGCAACACATAACCGTCTACAGCTGGCAAACCAAGTGCAATAGTCTGGAGTTTGTCCCGCTCAACTCAAACCTCAACTCAAATCATTCATCCAAAACTCACCGTTTCCATCTTGAGGCTCATCCTCTATCTCCATTCGACCCTTGGGCTCCATTCCACCCTTGGGCTCCATTCGTCCCTTGGGCTCCATTCGACCCTTGCGCTCCTTGTGCTCGATCTTACTCATGCACTTCTTCAGCGACGCCATGCTGCGCTTCTGCAAGGTCAAGTACTCCACCTTCAGGTCGAGCCACTCTTTCCTTCACATGGACAAAAGACGTGTAAAAAGGATTTCAGTTCACTTATTAATCAAATCCTGATCATGTATGACGAAAGAAGGGATGTATGTAGTTTTACTTTGACAGAACTCGCAGTGGGATGACTTCCTCCCCAGCTTTCGGTTTTTCCTTGTGCTTCTTTTTTCGCTTCCTCTTCGCTTTGGCTGTTGAGTCATCTCTGTTTTCTTTCCCTTCCTCTACCCCTCTCTCTGCGTCAGTGGGTGGATCTAACACAACAACAAACCTGCAGTGTCATGGCTTGAAAAAACACGTCGTCCAACTCAATTAAACACAAGTAGCAACACAAGTGGAAAGACTGTGGCGGGCCGGAAGAATTTATAATTCACAATGCATAAGCGGATAAAGTCACTCACCAGTCTTTGCAACGTCCTTCTCTCTAGATTCATTTTCACTGGTTTTTCTTATCTTTGATGGTACGTCACTTTCAGATCCCTCCACTGTCGACCGTCGTCTTTTTTTCTCGGATAATTTTGCCGGGGTTTTGTGAGTGCTGCCTCCCTCCGGTTGAAAATCCCCCACTGCGGAGTGCTTCCTCTTTTCCTCCGATGGCTCTTCTTCCATCGACTGCTCTTTGGCTTCTGCAGACATTGGCACTGTGGCACCTTCTTTCTTTTTCTTCTTCTTTCTCCTTTTCTTCTCCTCTTCTTCCCCTACAGTAAGAAGTTTGGGAGTAAAACAGCAAATCAAACTAATACTCTTGGTCTTGATATTATGCCAGCATCAGATTTCTCATGAAGAGGTGATTGAGGAGAAGAAATACAACACTTTTGTGATTTTAATAAATTATACCTGATGGTGGATTGTCGGCTGGCAGAGTTAAATTCTTCCCGCTTTTCGTCTTGGGAAAAATCCCTGGTTTCATGGGAGCATCTTCAGGGGGGTTGTTCAGCATCTGTTTCAAATATCAAAATTTCCCATGAAATCCCATCCTGCCAAAGCTCAAACAATCGACCGACATGAATTTTCATAAATTGTCACCTCTATGGCTTTCTTTGCTTGCTCCTCTGTTTCGAACTCAACAAATGCAAAACCCTTTGGGTCACCTGTGGACTTGTATCTGGGGATGCTTATATACACCACATTCCCACATTTTGTAAACACCCGCTCTATCCAGCTGTGGGTCACATCCTTCGGCAAAAGTTCCTTGCAAAAACAAAAAGACAGTTGTATTATTTTTTGACTAAAAACTACTTGAATCTTTTTTACTTAAATAGATAAATATTAAATCACCGGATTGTTAAGCAATCCAAAAATACTACAGGGAAATCCTAATGGTCCAGTGTGTAAGTATTAGCTGAAGGGAATCTATTGGAATACATTGAATATAAAATAATCAGAGTGATGTTTTTTTCACTTCGAATTGTAGTTTTCTTTCCCCTCGAATGAGCCCTTTATATTTAAATACTATATATATATAAATATATGTTACTAAGCTCTACACACTGAGCCTTTATGATTTCAAACAAAGACAACAGATAAGATTTTTACCACATAGACTGTGCGGCTGTCTGTATCCTGTGGTATTTCTCCAATTGGAAGCTGGCGTCGCACTTTATTGCCTTCCAAGTTCACCTGAAACAAGAAAATAGGAACTGTTTCTTTATGGAATTGTATGTTCATTTGCATTTACTTTTTAGTACAAATCATACAAACACAAACAAATTGTGTTTTTTGTGAAAGAAATCCGTACCTCAACTACAGCTGAATTTTTCACCGCCCTCGCAATCAGCTTGGTGTCCGTAGTCAGCTTTTTCATTCGGTTGAAGCTTGCCAACACAGATGTATCAACATCTAAGACAAGTGAAACATTTGGTTAAAATCTGGTGACTTCATGCAGACACATGCATTAAAGGATCGGGTCAGATTTTGTCTTAACACTCTGTTTGCATATCACATGAAGTGTTAAGCGATCCCTGAAGTTAATAGGAGGCCTCCTCACTGACTTCATGCAGACACATGCATTAAAGGATCGGGTCAGATTTTGTCTTAACACTCTGTTTGCATATCACATGAAGTGTTAAGCGATCCCTGAAGTTAATAGGAGGCCTCCTCACTCGGAGTTTGCCAAATCAAATGGGTATTTTCATCCTGTAACTCAGGGGAGGGTCAATACACAAAGATTTTTGTAGGCCTGCCAGGAAATACCCCTCTGCAGCTGCTCGGCAAGGATCTGCCGAAAGGGCACATTCAATTTAAGAGTCTTCAGTCATGGAAAGGTTTTATAACTCAGACCGTTTACAGGCTCTTATTATAAACTCAGTTATAACTTCATTTAACTGTAAAACTCATTATCTCTGTGCAGTTCAGTGCCATATCTGCAATCCTCTTAAACCAAATTAATTTTGTTTACATTTTATATATTGTTTCTATTCCATTGTGTTTACATAGCACGTATAATCTGTTACAATTTTACTGATGCTTCTATCCTGTCTTCTTCGCTGCTTTAACACAGCCCCATTTTCAGACAATTAAAGGATCATCTTTAATCAATAGCTGTGATAAGACAAACTTGAGGACAGATATGGATATGGTGGTGTATCCTACATCCGTCTTCTGACTCATCGATGAGTGTTCTCAGGAAGCGGTCCTTGTGCAGGTTGACATCTCCGAACCAGAACTCCACCTGCTTCTTCACGTCGGCGAGCAAGTTTTTGACCCGAGAGCGCTTCTTCTTCTCCATCTCCTTGTTCTCCTTCCTGCTGTGGACGGCCGGACCAGCGTCATCGGCTCCCCTCTCTGTGTCAATCATCCTGAGGCTGGGACTGACACAAACACGCACATAAAACATTCATGTTTGACTTGTGTCTTTACTCATCTTCTATCTGAGTGGGAACGTTTTTCTGAGGGAGAATTTGATATATTCAAAATGTTGTTATTATTATTATAAGATAATTCTAATTTACACTGTCTAATACTATAAGTTCTGCCATATTCTTCATCTAAAAATGTGACTTTCAATTGTGAACATGCAGCTTGGATTCAGGATTAAAATCTTAATAATATTAGATAGTAAAAAGCTACATATGAAGGACCCGCCGGCTAAAGTGGCCAGATGCTACCTTTAGCTAAGTGCTCTCGAAGTCAATTCGCGGGTAGTTTTGAAAAGAAAAAGCTGCAGCCATCGCTGCTGTGTTTGGAAAGTATCTCAAATGCTCCCGTAAACATCAAATCATATATTAATCTACAGCACTTACCCAGTTTGAGAGGAGGCAACAGTCCAGTTAGATTCTAAACATACACAACAAACCACAAAAATACGCAAACAGCGACGTTCAGTCGGGCGTCGCAGCCCAGTGACGTCAGAAGTCACAATGCGCGGTTCGACCAGACTTCCGCTAAAATATTCCAAAATAAAGTGCTAACTTCAAGTTGCAATATTTTATCAACTGTTTTTTGTTGCAGTACGCTATATACAATTTACTTCCCACAAACTTGATCAATTGATACTGAAAATGCTAAATGCTTATGAATGACTTACAATGCATTTTTTTTATTTTTGGTATTTACATTATTATTAACATTATCGTATTTGTCGCACACCAGTATCAAGTCTTCCTTTGCACCTTATTTATGTAAACACTCATTCTGTCGTACTTTAAGTGGGCTTTCGCTACTCTTGAATTTTAACTTATTATAAATATAGGTCCTTCCTCATTCGGGTGACATTGTTTGTGCTTTTATTTGAGTAATAACCAACAACATTTCCGGGCATTACTCACCACGTTCGCAGCTTCTTTCAGACCTTATTCCAGAAATGTGAGGTCATCAGGGAAGGAGGAGGAAACTGGAAGGTGAGTTTCAAATAAAAGAATGCTATAGTGTCATATCTTGAACCATATACACATCAACAGGAAAAGGAATAGAAGTCTTCGATCTGTCATTATATATGATGGTATTTCACTTCAACGACCAGGCCGGTTAGCTCAGTTGGTTAGAGCGTGGTGCTAATAACGCCAAGGTCGCGGGTTCGATACCCGTACTGGCCACACTTTTTTATTTCTTTCTTCTGCAGAAACACTTATAGATGATTTCAGTTTTAATGCATCATTCATATGTATCAAGGCAGTATTTTCAGACGTTTTTATTTTGACTAGGGTAGTTTCTTTTTGGGTGAATTAACCCAACCATGACAAATGCAGATAGTCATTCTGCATTTACCATTCTTGAAATGTACGCTATTTTATCCTTATGTCATTGTTCCCACAAATTACAACCAACACAGATACAGAGCTACAGAGGTTAAATACCTGAAACAGCATGCAGAGATATAACAAAACAAATTGTGGCTTACACTTTGCATGGCAACGGCTTACTTCCTTTTTCCCCCACAAAGCATTCAGTGTCAAACAAACAATTAATCTGTATTTATTATAGCTTATAACTTGATGTGAGTACAGACGGTGCATTCAGACCGTTTCAAAGGTCCAAACTATTCTCAAACTTTCGGAGCTTCTTGCACATGTCGTCCTCGGTGCACAACTCGATCCTGTGCTTGATGAGCTGCGATAGTTGCTTGTAGAAGGTCCTCGCCCAATGGGCCTCTAAGTAGTGGACCGAGACGTTGCACACTTTATGCAGCACCGTCACCAGCTTCTCGTTGCTGCTGACCTCGCACCGTTTGAAGACCCACTCCCCCCACGCCTCCCACATGTTGTCGTCGGTGAAGTTCACAGTGATGCTTTCTTGGCTGCGCCGGAGCTCTGGCTCGGTGTCGTTCAGGTCATTCCAGATGGCGCTGCTCAATGAGTGAAACAACAGATTCTTCAGACAGACCCACAAATGTTGAAATATGCTTTTGAATTATTTGTTGAGAAAATGATTCACTCACACAACTTTTTTCAGAGGGTTTGGGGTCAAGTCGCTGAGTGACAGCAGACCTCGGCAGCTCACCCGGTTTCCCTCCATCCTGTGAAAGCACAACATGTTTTAGCTGAACAATAATATAATTCTGTAAATATTCTCTGTCTGCTTCACAATTGACTGATGACAATGGACTAAACAAATCAAAATGCTGTTACGGAAATTCCATAAAATAGATTTTGAAAGTTATAAAAACAAATAAACATAAGTAAACACATAATAATATTAACCAACTGATAAAATAAAAACGAGATGCATATATATTTAAAAAATGTACGTAATCAAAAGCCAGTCTAAAGAGATGGTTTTTAAGCTTGTGTTTACAGAACTAATACTTGCACGTAAATTATATTATTAATATGTAACTTCTAACGTTTCAATGGGGAAATTATTCAAACAATCATCAAACAATTGGTTGATGATTCAGACAATCATGATCATCTGTTCAGTGGGTCGGTTTTCGTTCCTCATAAAGTATTGTTGCATTGTGTGACACATTACTTACCATAATTCCATCAGTTTTTTTTTTACCCGTATGGCACTAGAAAGAACCAGTAGTTCATCATCGCCAAGGTTTGACCACCCAATGCTGAAAAGGAGAAGAGAAAGTGTCAAATCATGGTCTGGGCTATATTTGTTTCAGTCTGGACAAAAACAACCATATTCTTTTCAATAATATCGATTGCATTATTCATTTGTCACCTACTATTTTAATGGCAGCTGAGGTATTTTATTCATAGACATCTTACCCGAGGTGGGTCATAGTGTCTGACACCTGCAGCACATCAGCAATGACCTGAACACTGTCCATATCCAGGTTGTTTTCTCCGAGCCTTAAATGTCAAATAGTAATAGTGTTGACTCTTTCTCATTTCATAAAAAGAGAATGTGTACTCTACAAGGAGCTTATTGAAAAGAAGGTTAAACTGTGACACAGGGGAGAACAGAGAGTGAGATGATACAAACCAAATTTGATATGGAACTTACCAAAGACTCTCACATCTAAGCAGTAGGGGCTGGATAT
Source organism: Pleuronectes platessa (assembly GCF_947347685.1). Taxonomy (NCBI): domain Eukaryota; kingdom Metazoa; phylum Chordata; class Actinopteri; order Pleuronectiformes; family Pleuronectidae; genus Pleuronectes; species Pleuronectes platessa. Next base: position 8,436,510 of record NC_070648.1, read on the forward strand.
CCCTAAGTGCCTCGAAGCTGACTCCAGTCCCTGTCAGATCCAGCTCTGATATTTTGCCCTCTATGGGGTTCAGGAAGTACTTGATGGCATTGTAATCCATCTGTGATAGTGTTTCATCGCTAACGTTGATTCGTAGTGTCTTGGGCTGCACGGCGAGGGCTAGTGAGGGGTCCTGCTGCTCAAACAGGCAGTGTAAATGATTCAGGATATGGGCCCCATTGTCACAGAGCACCGCGAGTTCTCCGATGATCCTCTGCCGATAGGTGTCCACTTTGTCTTTGTGGTAACTGAGGCCCAAATGTCTTGATAGAAGATTAGTGTTGCGTTCAGAGAGGATTCCAGACAGGAAACGGTTGAAAAGGTCCAAATGTCCACTGTTTGTCCCCCCCCCTGTACTTGCATCAGGTAAAGGGTGATCGGTCAGTGCACAGTAGACTGCTGCAAAGAACTCTTGAACAGTGAGGTGTGCAAAGGAGTAGACCTCTTCGGTATAGCCTGGCTCTTGTGTGACTATCTTATCGAGAAAGGTGCTAACAAGGCTGCATCCTTCTAAAGCTGCAACATCACTGTCGCTGCTGTAAAACAGTGTCTGATGCTCCATCAGCTTTCGGAAGGCGAGTCGACCCAGCTTTATCACTATGTCCGACAGCTGTTCCATGCCCTTTGTGCTTTGCTCCTGCAGAAATGTTTCGGATCTTGCCTGAGTGTGAGAGCGAATCAAACACACCAGATACTGCACATAAATGTCTGTCATGGTCTTGGGGCTTTCCCCGCAGAGATCTTTGCTTTCTTTTAGGATGCAACACACAATATAGCAAAAAGCAGGTATGTAACACAGTGTTAGCATGAGTTCATTCGCCGACACCACTACAAACATGCGGTCAGCGAAGGCGTCATCTCGGAAATAGTGTAGGAAGAAGTCGTGAACTTCCGCCAAGGAGAAGCCAGCGATGAGCACAAAGCGGTCGACGCAGCCAACAGGGATGTGGTTGACAGCTGTAGGTCGACTTGTTAGCATGACCGAAGCGTTGGGAAGAAGTTCGCCCTGCATCAGACTCCCTAAGACCTCCACTACCTCCGCGTCTTCATCTGGTTCAGTCACAAAAACATCCACATTGCAACCTCTGTAGTGTCTGAACTCATCGAAGCCGTCCAAGATGATCAGCAGCCTCTCATCGTTCGCTAAAATGTTATCCAGCTCTTTAGCAAGGTGCCGGTTTTTCCGCAATACCAACTCCCGGAAGTTTGTTGGTTTGTCGATCAGATTCAGGTCTCTAAAGGTCATGTGGATGATGAAATCAAACGCAAGATGGTCCTTTCTCCCACCAAAATCGAACAGCATCTTCTGCACCAGGATTGTTTTTCCAATACCAGCCACCCCTGTGACCAAAACCTTCTTGACTGGACGGTTTCCATATGCGCTTGAAAAGAGTTCAGCTGGTGCTATTTTCTTATGTACTGCCGACTTCTGCTGCATAGAAAGTCGCTTTTGTCCGAATGTCAGCAGCTCGTGTCTTTTTATATCCAAGCCCTGGTGTCCGTCGACCAACAGGAGATTGACGTAATGTTCAGAAAAAAGGGTTTTCTCTCCGTGTCGGGTGTTGTAGAAGAGCATGCTCTCACTCCGGCGCCTGAGTACATCTTTATGCTTTTGTTTGACTTTGTTATACTCTGCAAAAGAAGTTAAGCTTAGATTGTCATTTACTTTTGTCTAAAATATGAAACCGCTCATTTGATGGTGCTACATAAAATGCTATTGAGCAAGTGCATCATTATTTGACTGCAAAAATGGATGCACAAGTTACATTTTGATTGACTGCTTACCTATGGACTGAGGTTGAGTATTGAGTTCTTTGGAATGCCTCTGTGCCTCCTCCTGAGGATGACTGCTAATGGCGAGAAAAACCTTGGCTGCTTCCTCACCTTTACACTCCAAGATATCCAAAACAGTTCTCACTCTCGAACGGGGTCCCGGCTGACACAGCACCTCTTCGCGGTCATCACGAGTGAACAGCCCTCGACTCACTAAAACCTCTAGCAGTGAGTCAATCTTTCCTTCCAGCTCATCCACGAGGGAAACTCGCATAACCCTTATTGTTGTCAAACAAGAATTGCAAGCATCCGTCTCCACCATAACTCTTCTGAAACAATGTCCAGTACGAATCAGTAACGTCCAGTTACAATCTGCTGCCAATGTGAAACAGGGTCATGTTGTGAAGGGATTTTCTTCAACTGCTCAGAAGAGGAGTGAGCTCTGTTGTCACTATAGAAAGCAGAAGTGCTTTTCCTTCGACAGAATCAGACCTCAAATGTCATGATGTCATCACAACAATCGTGTAGGTCTGGTTATTCTGGTTCATAGTAGAACTTCCCATTATTAGTGTGTGCCTTTTTATGTTCAGCCAAGTGCTCAAACTGAAATTATTAGACCCGGGTTGAACTGGTAAAGCCCTGGAGTTCCATATTTTCCGGGACTGTCCCCATGGGGAGGGTGCAGGCTTCATTTCAGGTACTGTACAACCTGTTTGTAATTGACCAGTGAACCCAGTCTCCCAACATGATCAAGTCTGAGCACTGTGCTCTGATAATACGGTCAGGCTTTATATCCAAAAGAGGAGAGATAATCACAAAAAAACAGATTATGAATGGAATGTATTTGGTTTTATTTAATGATAAACCAGGCATGAGCAGAGCGCAACACATCAAGTCACCAGCAGAGGGTCCCCATTGCACGCACATCGAATTCTATCAGCTGTTAGGAAATGAACACTTAAAAACCCACCCCCGTAAATTATTTACAATAGAATGCACATGAACACACATTAAAATAAATAGTTAAAAGACACATATCTACATAACTTAAGAGAATAAGTAACATGTAAAAGAGGTTTTCATCTCGTAAAATCGATGGATGACACCTTGATTAGAGGCAAAGTAGTCTCCTGCTTTGGTTTGTGTTGCACTTGATGATGAAGCGTAATGAAAACCAGGGCATGAGATCAAAAAGTGCAAAAACCCATCACAAAAATGTAATTGTGATACATCATGAGTCCAACCGTTTGAGCCAATATTCAAATGTGACCCAGAGGTCATTTTACACATTTTAAGTTCAACTAACACTGTAATCTTTCCTAAGCAGCAGAGTTGTAAAATAACTTAGAATTTTCCCCTATAATGTCAAAAATGTAATTTGGTGGACATGATGAAATAGCAGTGGGGGGCAATTATACTCACCCCACATTAAAATCAGCTGTAGAGTTGCAAAGTGGTTAAAGGGACATTTCAAGATAAATCTTGAAAACATAATATATATCAACAATTTGACCTCACAAACTAGATTTAAAAAGAAACTCTACAAGCCATGTTCTCAACAAAGACCTGCATGAGTCGAGTGCAAATTTCCTTTTTCCATAACCCGACTGGCTTCAGTCACATACCTCCATTAGTGCAACCCATTCAAGAGAAATCTTTTTATCGCGTTCCTCCTTTCTATTCTGCCAAAACTATGCAGTGAAAACATCTGTAATCCAAATTCTTTCCCTCTTTAAACGACTTGACCTATCACTGCTGTCAACGGGTGCTAAATGACCCAAAATGGTAGCACAGATCATGATCTATATCCATTTATCAATTTCGAGGCTTTTAGTCACATTATCTATGTCCCATTGTTAACATGCTGCTCTATGCTGTATTTTGGTTTTAAACAAGAGTATACCCACACCGCATGAATGAAAGCTCATTTAGCATCTTAACTATTAAACAATACTGTTTTGAAAATCATTGCAATACAGGCAAACACACAACTTTCCAGTGGTCATCACAAACTCTGGGGTCTACATGGAATCCCTGGGTTATGTTGTCAGGCAATTTGAAAAGTCTATTGATGACCTGGACCTGCACTGTATGCTTATGTTATTGCTATTTTCAGGGAACAACATCACATATCAGTGATGGTCTCAGATAATGACTCTTCCCTTGTGTGACATCATGCAGTTGCCACAAGGTTTCTATGACTCGCAATGACAATGTGTTTCAAACCCTTTTGAGTCACTTGGGAAAGCTCAGAATTTGAAAGGGAAGAAGTAAAACGGAAGCCTTCATTTACAGACACGTCCCTCCTCTCAAAACATCACTTTGTAATTCAACCCCACACGTGGCATCTTTCGACGAAAATAGATCACAGCCTCTCCAACGTTCCCCGACAAGGAGGTGTCCGCATCCAAAACTGTTCATCGAACTTGACGTTGGGATGGGGCGTAGAGGGTTCAAGTCTCTGTTGAGTCGCTGCCTGGCTAATTCAGGTTTTCCACAGCCCTCATCTCTCGTCCCCCATCCGTGTTTCAGGTGTTTCGGCAGGAGTGGCAGCAGCGACTCTTAAACTGGGGCAGTGGGCAGAGCTCCAGCTGTTGGACCTTCTCACAGTACCTCGTGCTGTCTCGACACTCTCCTGCTGGAAGACACGCCAGATACAGTTAACAACACACACTCGGGTTCAAGCCTATCTCCTTCCGTGAGAGGAATCAGCATCATCTAGCTATTACAATAAATCATAATGCTTATGAATTCATATTAATCTCGCGGGTTAGTCACTGAATCAAATTCGCAAATACTTCAGAGAGAAACCTTTTCAGTTTTATGCAGAGGAGTTGAAATTCGAAATTCTGAAACATCTGGCACCTAAATACAACCCAGGCTGGTGGGATTTCATGCCTGGTTTTTAAAAGGCTGAAAAACTTTAGAAAAATAACAACACGTCCACAAGTCTCTAAATAGTTTTCATAGGGACTCTTTTCCTTGCAAATTGAGGTCTGTGGGTTAATTTATGTAACCAGCACATTGTGTCTTGTGTGCTTCTGTTTTTTTTTCTTCAGTACCGCAAGTCAAATTCCATTCCCCCTTTTTGTATTGAGATTCCAGCAGTAACTTTGGAAATACCTCGAAATATCGGAAGATGGAACTTAAAAGGAATGCAAGTTAGACTCATAATGACATATTTAGGGCAGACCACAGAAATAAGCTCTGAATGTCGTAGAATGAGACTCACAGCAACAACCTGGTACACAGACAAACATACATTTATATGAATATATGTGCGTGTATGTTGTGCGACATATAATCACTTAAATGACATTGCTTTCACTTACACTTATGAAATCATTTGGTCCTCACCTCTTCCGCATGACAAAATATTGCACCGCTGCCAACTGGGTGGGCGTGGCCTCCACATGCAGTGATGTTCCCGCGTGACCTTGCCGGTTCGACGGTGCACACAGGTGACCGGGCGCGACTGGAAGCCGTGTCTTCCACAGGTGGCGGTGCACTGGGTCCACGGGCCGACGTGCCAGTGGAGGGAGCAGCCCTCTGTGGAGCAATTCTTCAGAGAGCTGGGCCTGAGAATACAAACGCACAGGTGAGACACACAACTCTAGTGAGTTCAATCACAGCATTTACTTTCCATTTCGACATCAACAGGAAACATCAAACACTTAATGGCGTCTACATTTACCTGTGAAGTCCACTGCACATCCTGTACGGGACTTTGGTGCCATTTGTGTTTTGGCAGAAAACATGGCGGTGCTGTGTGGCCAGACTGGGACCTATACACTGACCATGACACTGAAAGAGGACTTTTTATTAAAATCAAGTTCACTTTTTCTGTATATGTACATATATATATATACATGTATGTATATTTTCTATTTAAATCTTAAACCCATGAGCATGTATTTGCACTGTTAAAGCTAGGGTTGTTAAAACTGGAAAAGCTGGAAAAGATACATGTATACAACCGATAGATCTGACCCCCTCCCATCGGTCAACAAAGCTACACCCCCAAAACACGTGAAGGCCCACTACCCAACAACTGCTAGAGGATGATCTTTCCCTGACACGCTCACTTACATCTAACATCATCAAAAAAAATAGGCAAAAAAGTGTTTCAGAAACCACGTAGCAACCCCACTTTTAAATAGAAGTAGTTTTAAAATATTTGGCTCATGGTAGATGAGGAAAGAATAGCAGTGTGCTTCCCAATGAATCATTTAGAAAACAAAACGGACAAATTCTAAGTTATTTGATTGTTATCAATATAACAGCAAATTGAATGACCAGGAATTTTTATGTGTCACATTTGAACACGTAAACAGCCTTGACGCGATCAATGTCTGCTGAGTAATGAGTAATCTCACCGGGCCCCAAGAGGTGGTGGCCCATCCGGCACAGGGCAGGAGATTGCAGGGCCTGCTGTCAGAGGGTCTCCTGCCTCTGTCGAGGCAGAGCTGGCCCTCCACCTCTCTGGACCTTCCCTCGGGACCCCTCATGCAGCGGACACTCCTGGTCTGGGAGCCACCTCCACAAGTGGCGGAACACAGGGACCAAGGATCAACTCGCCACCTAATCCAACTGTAGAGGAAAAGGAGAACAATACGATTAGTAGAAAGCTTTGTGTGTGTGTTTTTTTAACTTTTTAAATCCAAGCCACGAGAATTGGTATTTTCCTTTGTGAAACACATAGAAATCATTTGAGGACTCCTTTAAGGGAATCTAAGCAGGTATTTGGGAATGAATGTAAAATATATATTCAGAATTTTCACCAGCACAATCATCACAGCAAGATACCTGAGGTGACAGCTTTGACCATGACACAGCTCTGCTGATTGGCTGCTGTTACTCCTCTCGAAGCAAATCGAGCCATTTGCCCCCATGCTGCTACCTTGGCCACAATTCCTTCCTTTGCTCCCTGAAATTACAGCAAAGAAAAATATACGTGTGGCTTTGAAAACGAGCAGAAATAAAAACAGGGGAGGATTATTGCCTTTTTTTACAACATGTATTAAATATTGCTGACGACCGAGCTTGTTCATCCTTCCTCAGAGATCCAATCACAAGTGATCAGCTCTAAATTAGTCTTTTCACACTTCCTGAATCTTTTTCCTGTGACTGAGATGAGTCAGGAGGGACTGAGACAAACAACAGACTGTGGGCTGCTCTACCATGGAATGCAATTTTAATCATTTGAGAAAAAATGACGAGTCAAATCAACATTATAAACCCTCAACAGCATTTGTTATACCTGATAAACACGAACAAATATTATCATGTCGACATTTATCTACGGCTGCTGTCAGTTCAACAGCTCCAAACTTTCTCTTTGCCATTTATCAGCATTTTACAGCCTTTTAATGCTTTCCACATAGATCAGGCGAACAGGGTGCAGACTTAATCCTCTTTGAAACATTGCCTGAAACCTGTAATTGTTGTGAGGACAGAGGACAGCGCAGCTTGTAGGTGACCGAGGCCGTGGCACCCTGCACACATTCCCCACCAGTGACTCAGGCCGATGAGGATGTAAGAGCTGACTGTGTCTCGGTGTGTGTGTGTTTATTTCTGTTTGTGTGTGTGTGTGTGTGTGTGTGTGTTTCCAAGCTGAAAAGAATGGTTTCCCAGAATTTCTGAGCCCAAACCACAAAAGAACAACCCAAATTACTGTAAACTGGACTACATGAAAGTTTATTAAGGCAAACTCAACTTGACTTCTTGGCAATACTGACTATTGTTTGTATGAGCAGCTCCAAAAACTGTTTTCTCTAAAGTCACGACGATGTCCATGATCATCACTGAAGCTGTGTCACACTTCAATGCAGCTTTAGAGGTATTGATTACCTGTATGTTGTCACCCCTGTGCATTTGTTTGTGAGCAGGATTACACAAGAAATAACCTCAAAGATTTCTGAAAAGCTTGGTGGAAGGATGCCGTATGGGTCGGGGCCAGGATCTATCAAAATGTTTAGCCTTTTCTCAGGCTGACTCCAGTAATACTGATATTCACTTCTAACTCTCAGCAAGAAAGTGAAACTGACTACTATGTTCAGACCCAAGCAGCTAGGTCTGTGTCTTTCAACCCTAACTGAAGTTCTATTTACTGCATTTCAGATCATATTTGTCAAAACTTTGATAGGTTGGCTAAAAATGTGAACTAGCTAAAGTGCAGTCAGGATGTCTGCCATCTCAACTACACCCACAATTCCCGGTATCTCAAGGCTCCACCAGCCTAGATGCCTTGAGCCAATCACTTTAAGCTGTAGGAGTTAAACATGTCCTCTCCTCTCATAGATATCAGTTCCCTAAATTTTCCAGATTTTATTTCACCAAGATCCATTCATTATTGCCTGGGAAAATGGTGAATCCTTCCCTTAAGATTTGTAAGAATCTGTTCAGTACAAACAAACAAACAAACAAACAAAACCACCACTTTCATCCATCTCACCTGTTATCTGAAGCCAAGACGAAAGAGATGTAGACCCAAGACGGTTCCTGGCTGTGCACGTGTACAAACCCTCGTCCGCTTTGCTCGGAGACTGAATCAGAAGTGAGCCAGTGGTCAACAGGCCAACTCTGCCAACACAAAGACAAAAAGACTATCAACCTGAGACAGTTCTGTCAAAGAACAATCAGCTTCGTGTTTACAACAACAGCTGTAGGGGTAGTTCTAACCTGCTATTGTAGAGCAACTCTTTTCCATTCTTTGTCCACGTTCGCGACGGTTCAGGGCTCCCCAGTGCTTCACATCTCAACTCCAAACTAGCAACTGGCTTCTGCAGGACAACTGGCACTCCAACTTGAACTATTATTTCAGGCAACGGTGCGCCTCCAACCTTCCTGGGCCGTTGGATTATTACCGGGTTTCTCGGCCGGGTTGCGTGGATTTTCGGTTTGTAAAGAGGCGGCCCTTGCGTTGAGAATTCTGCGCCCTCTGGAGGGTGAAGAGTAGAGTCATTGGTTTCACCTTGTGTCAGGGTGAGCTCACTGAGCAGCTGAGCGATGAGTTGTTCCCCTCGGGATCCTCCTAGGCCTTCAGAGAGGCTTTGCAGGATCTCATCCAGCCTGTGTGTGTCAGCGATGAGTACGACTGGGCCGGAGGCTTCCACACTGGCTCTCTCGTCCTCCAGGGTCGACCTGTGCTTTTCCCCGGAGTGTCGTTTATCGGTGGTGTCTTTCTCCTCTTGGACAGAGCCTTTGAGTTCGAGCAGATGCTCAACAATGTTGTCATATTGATTGAGAGAGATGGGTTGCTGCGGAAATTTGTCTCCTGTCAGGACCGCGTCAGACTGCGCTAGCTTTTGTTGTCCCTCTGTGAGGAGCCATGACTGTGGAACCGAGAGCTTATTTTTGCTGCCAATGATCTTGAGGACAAAATGTTCTCGTGCTTGGCCTGCAGCGCAAGTGTAAATCCCAGCGTCAGATGCACGGACCTGGTGAATCTTCACGTATCCCAGTGGAGTTATGGAGAGGTGTGGGAGGCTGACCAGTGGTTTCCCTTCCTTCAGCCAGCGAATGTTGCCTTTGCGGAAGTGGCGTGTCGGGCAGCGGAGGACCACAGTTGTCCAGGGCAAGACGTAGCCGTGGCCTCCCACTACCAACTGTATCTTCTTGCCCTTCCTCCACTGGATGTAAACCTTCTTCTGGGTCAGTATGGTGGGCTCGGGCTTGCTAGGGTCTGGGGTGAAATTGACATGACAAGTGAATGAATTAATTGTTTGATTTTCCATTAATTTCCTTTGAGACAGCTTAGCTATGGTATGTGTTTCGCTCATTATCCACTCTTTCTATCAATCTCCTTTTATGATACCAGTTCACATAAACGTAATGCTATTAAACAGTGTTTGTTTCTTACTCTCACAGAGCCTGAGCAAGCAAGGTCGGATCCTGGTCGGTCGGCCAATGAGGGAGCAGTTCTTATCGTCTATGGTCGAGTATCGCCCATCCTCCCCGAGTCTCCTGCAGATGGCCTGGAGATTCTGAATGCCATTTCCGCAGGTAACAGAACACTGGACGAATAAAGGTTATGTCACAACATTAAACAAATTAGACCCTGCATATACTGTACATATGGCTCTATATTTTGACCATAGAAAGATGGACGACATGACATCTCCCAAAAAGTCAAGCCAAAGAGTCTTGCTCCCCACTTGGTGGTTGGTTCCGGTACAGGTGTCTGATGTGCACATTTTTCCATAACTTTGGTTTTAATTCGTTATTTGATGCTAAAATAAATGGGGTGAAACGTTGCAAAGTCCATTTTTTCTACCATTCTGACCAGTTAACAAAAGGGGAACTTGTTGCTTTAAGGGGAGCTTACCTGGGACCAGTCAGTTGTGACCCAGTGAGGTGGACACTCTTGCTTGGCACAGGGCTGCTGGCTTCCTGGGCTTCTGGAGGGGCAGAAAGTTTCAGGTAGCTCCAAGATGCTGCCATCCGCCAGCCTCTGCTTGCACAGGACCTTCCTCATTTTAACTCCACCTCCACAGCTCTGGGAGCACTGCAGAGAGGAAAATATTAGAGTGCTAAATGCATCAGATTAACTACTGGGTTGGCCATTTAATGTTGGTGATCTTCCCTTTACCTGTCCCCAGTCGTAGGTGTCCCACATTGGAGGACAGTCAAAGCGGTTACAGGCTTGGACAGGACTGGGCTTGGGATTTTGACAGTCTTCATCCCTCAAAACCTCAGTCTGGTTGCTGTCCCGAGAGGGACGGTGGGTACAAGCCACAGTGCGGGTCAACAGACCAACCCCACAGGTCGCAGAGCAGGAACTCCACACGCCTGTTCCCCACCTGTAGGACAATATTTGTCATTAAAGAGATAATGCAAAGTTACATGTGTCAGGGATTTAACTAATTCATATGAATGTTAATTGATGAAATACAATAATGCTGGTTTTACAATCACATTTACTATCCAAAGTGACAAACACACTACATTGATGGGTTGAACATGGCTCATTAAGCCACTCAGTGTTTCAAACCGTCTCGGACCTTGAGGGGTTAATGGTTATTTAGAGTCAACCCCTATAGGAACGTCTCTACATCAATACATTTATATGTATTTTTGAAAAGTGAACACTCTATAATCAAAAGTAGACGGCCCTGCCTTCCTGCAATGCAATCCAAAGGTATTTTTGAATTTACAGGGAGGGACACTTAGTTAGCGAAGTTATGCTTTAAACTATATCAGCTCAGGAATCGCTAAATACATTTCATTGGATCCGTTGAACACTAGGTTATAGTTTGTATGTTTCAATTTTGACCTGTATTTGCTTATTAGCCACCTACATGGGTTAGATCTTAATTTAAAAGACAGATTTTTCAACTTTTAACCTTGACTGTCTCTGATTATTCATTGTCTATTATTGTCTCTCTAGCCCATTCTGCAATATCTAGGAGAGTAGTCACGAGAAGTTTAGACAGTTTTATTGATGGGGTTGGTCCCAGGAGAAGACACTCATGCAGTCAAATGAATGTTTCAGTGAAATTCATGATTCATCGAGCCAAAACCTGGCAATTTCAATGATATTTGAGACCTCCCTATGGTATTCCTCCTTCACCCAAATTTTCACAGTGACCTATGTCGACCAATATTCATGTCAAAGTCCGACACGGTTTTATTCAGGGTGATAAATCCAGCATCAAACTTACTTGAGTGTTTTACGCCAATCTTCAAAAGTACCTGGTCGCTGTGACTTTAAAGGAATCCAAATTCTTTGGCCAACATGGCAGAGATTAAACTTTTTGCTTGACAGATGAGTGATATTTCAAAACTATTCATATTGACTCAAGGGCCCAGGGACGCTTCTGGAGCTGTTCTATACCCGAAGCTTAATCTTTCTCTTCAGAGGGAACAGTATCCAAAGAGTGTAGCTTTATATGGGATGGTGAGGAGGCCTCAGGGAGGGAGCAAAGGGCCAAAGGAAACAAGTCCAATGCAGTGTTTGTTGTACCTAAAAACAAGACTCAAGGCCTGGAAAAACAGTCAAGGGCAGGCTGCAAGCCTCTGGGTTTTCTGACGAGGGTGAATGGTGGAATACCGTACGCGGCCTTAACTAGAAATGAATGGCTTACCGCGAAATCCGCGTTCAGCCACAGTTAAGATGTTTCAAATAGCAAGCCATTACGCTGTTTAAATATTCTTGTATTTAATTATGATGAGTGCTCTGAGTTTGGTCAACAAAAAGAGGTTAATATTTGCAAGGTCACGAATGGAGTTCCAAGGTTTTACATCCACTGTATTACAAATAGATTTTTCATTGGATGATGGGTATAAAAAAATAAAGCAAAACATTGGCTAAAAGTCCATGGACGCAGAAAGGAGTGCTTAGGGGGTTGCTTTGTCTGTTGCAAAGAAACTATAGACATCTACATGATGTTACTTCTCCCAATGCAAACAGCCACTTTTGCCTCTTTCTCAAGAGACACATTATCAGAAATTCTTGACTCTGCACTGCCCTCGAGTGGTTGTATTGCTTAACAACCATGCCAATGTATAGGATGCATGGTCGATGGTTTGTAAAAGCAGCATACATGACTCTTAACCGTGTTCGATTTAGAACCGGCTTCTTTTTCTTTCCTGCTTTATCATAAAAAATAAAAGAAGCAAATTTTAGTAAAGCGCAGCAAAGAACAGCAGTAGCAGGCCTTTTTCATTTTTCAGTTCCTCCAAGGACAATATCCCATCGACATCTGATCCCCTCCTGTGTCTGATTGGGACCAGGTTCCACTGGCTTCATTTCCTGCCCTCCGCGACAACCATCCGTCACTGCCACTCTGCCTCAGTGACACTCCAACTGAAGTGGCCTGAACTGTGACTTAATTGGCACAAGTGTTTTTTTTAGCTACAAGGGGGGAGTGTTTCAGATAAGAAGCACTTCAATCTCTTTCGTGCAGAGCCAGAGAGATTCATTGACTGAACCAGAGGGACGTGGGGAGCTTTTGAACGTCTCTGAGATAAGTACCTGCAGGCGTCCGACACAGAGGACGTGACTGTCCCTGCTTCTCACATTTAGTTGGGTTCCATTCTTGGAAAACTAATAGAGCACAGCCAGGTTTTAATTCATTTTGCCAATTTAAACGCAGGAAAATTGCTTTTCCCCCCCCGAAAAACAAATTTCCTCTTTGTTTGTACTAAATCCATCTATCAAGTTTATTTTGATATTAATGCACACACCTTTCTAAACAATGTGCATCTGATAATAATGTTGGTCTGTTGTGCCGTACCTGGGCGGGCAGGGCTGAGTCCTGCAGTCCTGCAGGAGTTGCGGCGGCCGACGGGAGCTCACGCACAGCCTCTGGTCTGCTGCCTCCCTGGTCTGCTTGTTCAGACAGATCACCACAGCTTCCTGCACACCTGGAATTAGACAGCCCCGGAGCAGATGACCAAACAAGAGCTATTACGCAGGGTTCATTAAAAAAGCGTTTTCAAGTTTTAAAAGTGATTATCACATGCTCGCCGTCCCATTTGGTCTTACGACGAGTCGCAAGAATGCAAACACATACTGTTCTTGTTAAGCATCACACGCTCACATATTATCACATTCACACGCACATGGAGCACAGAATATTGCAAGCAGACACTGTGCTGAAGCAGCCCAGATATTAGGCCCCACAATGAAAGCAAACAGCGGTTGTATCTAATGGGGCAGGATGAATATCAAAACAGCACGACTGCCCGCTACACTGAACTGTGGATAAACTTCAGGGGGTGTGATGGCAGGTCAGGTTAAAAGCAGCGTAATATGAATCTTGAAATCTGCTTCTCTTGTTGGGCACAATAACAGTGAGGCAGGCACCTCAAAAGCCACGGCGGTGTGATGGTCCACAGGAGCGCAGCCCTCGGGGTGTGCGCGTGACATCCGATACCGGTCTGTAATCATCCCTGGAAGGGAGTTTGTTGGGTTTGGGGTGAGCGCGCATACACAGACACTGACAAAGGCCCACACCCATGTGCAGAAGTTAAGTTACACATGCACGCTCTCCGGCAGACAGTAAGACACAAATGCACGACCCGGGGCGTGTGTTTGGATGTGGAAGTGGGGAGATTAAAGTGGACTCTGATGAATGTTGGCAGAATGTTTAGGAAAGCTGTCTCCGTCTGCCGCTGCAGTAAGAGTCGGCGTCGATCGACCTTTAGGGTTAAATATGTGGTGTTCTGTCTATTATCATCTAACATCACATAACTCACTTCAAAGCCCATAATGGCAGCGCTTTAGTCATCCGCTGACATAATGTCGCTGGTCATTGCTGTGACTCTTCGCATTCTTTTTTGAAATAACAACTGGGACAAATGAAATCAGAGTAAGAGAGTGAGGTTTTGCCTTTAGGATGTATTCTGAATTGAATCGAAGGCGTAGAGTTTTAACATGTGAATCCATCCCAATAGCAGATACATGCATTCAGACCAGAATTTTCTGTCCTACCCTGACACAGCTTGGTGAGTTCGACCTAAACCCGACACGCATTCTGTTTTTGTGTCCCAAGTTTCCCCCGACTACAGGCACAGTAGCGTACAAAACCAAGTAGGGAGCCCAGCCAACGAGATGGAACCTGACCCAAACCCAAGTATCAGTTCAAAATGTTTTTCCGAACGTGACTCATCGGGTCCCCATGGACTTGGTTGAGGTATCCACACCATTTGATCCAGAATACACATCGCCCACAGCTTTAGTCAAGAAGGGGTCGGTTCAGGTGAAGGCTGAGGTTTGGGAAGTGGAGGTCAATCTGCTTATTCTCGCCTGCACATCATTACAGGACGTAGCAGGGTTGGATTTCCCACCAGGGAGTATATTCTATCCATATCACCGATGGGTGTGTGGAGGTCAGTGAAAAATGAAGAAATTACAGTATTTGGTCATATTAACAATAACATAATAATATTGATGAGCTATAATATATATCTTTTCAATTTATTTAGTTTCCCCTTCTGGAGCAAAGCTTTGGGGGCTTGTGGATTTTTGTGTGTGAGTGAACTGAGCTGAACTGTGGTCGGGAAGACTTCCATGTTTTGAGTTTTGGATTTGTTGGATAACCTGGAAGTGGAGGACATTTATTCATTTAAAAACTGAGCTGCATGGAACTGGATTGAACTATTAGGAATAGAAAGACTTCTTTCTTTTCTGATATAACTGTTGGACTACTCAGTTTTGTATTTTAATTAAATAATTTTATTCCACCGCTACAATGAGAAAAAATAAAATGACGGTTTAATGTAGGATCTCTTTGATTAATAAACTCTGCAAAGGAGGTGATGTTTATCTGCCTTTGTTTAATTTCCATGACATTTTGTGGACTCAGGGAAGAATCCATTTAATTTTGGCGAGGAACCTGATCAGGATCAGAGGACTTTTTAAACCATTAAACATTGTAATTTATTCAACATTCATTCATTGTTTTCTCAGAGAATAAGTCAGGCATGTTCAGGGGACTGATATTTATGAGTGAGTGCAAGTTGGTGCAGCTTGTCTGAATTTAAGGGGTTTGTTGGGCCTTGGAAGAGGTTTGTTCTCGACTGAGTGCCATTAGACAATGTGTTTGGTTGCGCCCAGGCCCAAGGCCTCTGGTGATGGCAATATCAGTCTATTGTTGCTGGTTGTCCTGCAATGAGGCCCAGTCTAAAATATTTCAAAAATATTTTGGATGGGTTTCAATGAAATTTGGTGCTGTTTTAGCATAATTATGTTGACATTTAGCTAAGCGCGACCACAGAGAAGCATGCAGTTCACTCTCTTTACTCATTAAAGAGGGCAGTAACGATCCATACCTCCCCCACAACTCTCCGAGCACTCCGTAAATCCTTCATATTCCCAGTCGTGCAGTTCCTCTCTTTCAGGTTTCTCCTCCTCCTCCTCCTCCTCCTCCTCCTCCTCGCCTTCCCTTTTGCTTTCTTTTCCTTGGCCCGCGACACCAGAGCAGGGGTTACGGTAGCAGGGCTGGCTCGCCGCAGGTTTGGGCCCCTCGCACTCGTCATCTGGCAGGTCCGCCACAGTCTGGGAGAAGGAGAGCAGCACCTGGCACTTGACGGCGCGTCGCTGGGTTCCGGCGCCGCATGTCCTGCTGCAGTGCTGCCAGGGAGCGGGGATGAAGCTGAGGAACACGAGGCGAGTCGTTTGAGAAAGCAAAACAGAGCACGATCCATCACGGACATATGAAAACAAACGGCATGCTGTTCGTTCAGGAAGCATTGCCCCATATATCGAATTCAGTCATCGCCTAAGTTCATAAACTCACTCAGGATTTTGTTTTCATCCTGCTGCGGTTAATTAAACAGCTGTGAGGACTTAGGACCAGCCGTTCTTGGATAAACAGCTTTCGTGCTCATCCTTCCCTCGTCTTACAGGACGGATCAGTGAGGGAAATACTTGAAGATCACTGGTGCTCATGAACGCCCGAGGGCTCGTCAAGGTTGGGTGAGAATTAAGACCCAGAGCCTGAGAACTGTCACCCTTTGGCAGAGCGCAAAAGAATAATAAACCCCAAACGTGTGAGAGGGAGAGACGTTTAAAATCCGAGTTTTATCTTCAGATTTAATTGACACTCTCAGTGGGATTCTAACTGTCTCGGGAATGCATATTAAAAAATGGAAAAAAATCACAAGAAAAACACTCAGTTCTTTGAAGGATCAAGAAGGAGGGATGTCGACATCACGCCGTGCGCTCTAGAATTTTCATTCTGGTTGAATGATGTGTAAACCTGGAGTTTGAGGAGATCACAGCGGCTGTTTGATGTCATTCTTTAGTTCATTAACTGCTCACGCTCATGACGGAGCACTGGAGGAATTCTCACGCGAAAATACCGAAATACAAAGAAGATTTGTAACACGACGTGCACCAGATACTCTTCAAATATTGATACGTTGTCTCATGCTCGAGTCTGAATGGATTTGAATAGATGGTCGCCCACACAGGTGCAGATCCACCAGCATGTTTAACAGCTGACCACAGACATTTTGGGCCAAGGGCAGCAGAACATGTGCGGATGAGCGAGGGTGTTAGAGGGCAGCCCTGATGTTTACTACCCTACAGCAGCGGTCCTGTTTAGGGCGTGCTTAATTTGCTTCTGTTTGGCTAAGATAATTTAAGATATACATATATATATTTAAAAATTCATACATATACAAAGGAATGTTTAAGACCAAATACTCCACAAGCTGAATTGATTCTGCTGAATAACCCTTGTTACTGTGCAAATCAGTGTCCAACTAAAGTGCCCTGCCGATGGAAAAAGTCCACATGATGTTGTGATAACTCTGATGCAGATGAAAGGTTGCTGAGCCATTAATCGTCCATCCATCTACTTTCTATTCCCCTCATCCTTTGAGGGTCACATGGAGACTGGGGCCCAGCTATTGGCTGAAATGCGGGGGGGGGCACACTCTGGACAGGTCGCCAGTCCATTACGGGGGCCAAGATACAGAGGCAAACAACTATTCACATTCACTGCTACAGGCAATTATAGAGTCCCCATTTAACCTTTGGATGGTGGGAGGAAGCCAGAGTCGTCAGTAAAAAAAAAGAATGGTTGTGTAATTCTAGTTTCGTAGAAAACTAAAAAAAAAATCGATGGAAGCGTATTACATTCACTTGAGAAAAGAACATCTGCTCTGTTTTCTGAATTAATGAGTTTATCATGAGTTTTCATGAGGAGAAAAAATCTGCTGTTTTTCTGACATGGCTCCAAATGCTTGTTGTGTCAATGCACACTGATCATGTTATGTTATGTTGTTGGTCATGTTAGTTTAAAGGGGGTAGTGTCCCCTGTCATCCCCCTGCAAATCACCTACAGGTTTTGAGACACAGAGATATGCTTGTGTCTCTTATAGTCAGTTGGCCTGGCTCTGGTTGAGCAGAGCTGAACACTGGGAATCAAGAAATTCACAATGTGTCAACCATCTTTACCGGAGCACAAATGTTCCCGTAAGTGACTGCACTTAATAAAAGTACCACATCAGTGTTGTGCAGCTGCTTCCAGTGTACATGTAAACCTTAGAGGTAACCAGCCAGCAGCATTTTTTCCTTGGCTGCACGGCGTGACCACAACACAAGAGCACCCCGCTGTTTTGTAAGATGCCTCAATAAAGAGCTCATAATTACAGCACAGCTCGGCCCTTTTTACG
The DNA here is from genome assembly GCF_947347685.1 of Pleuronectes platessa. Lineage (NCBI taxonomy): Eukaryota > Metazoa > Chordata > Actinopteri > Pleuronectiformes > Pleuronectidae > Pleuronectes > Pleuronectes platessa. The sequence continues at coordinate 8,454,450 of NC_070648.1, forward strand.
AGAGCCGAAGGACTCGCCGTGTTTTTCGGACAAACAAGTGAATCACCGGCAGTGAGACCTTGGAACGGGAACAACAAAGTCAACAGGCGAACCCGCGGAAATGTTGATCTTCATGCGTTGTTAAAGTACATCTGTCAGTTCAAAAACAATCTTGATTTCATTCATGGAAGGAAACAATGCAACGCAATGTTTCTATGCGATATCTGCCAAAGCTCCGTTGTAATCACGTCAATTAAATTTCCCTAGACGGAAATATTTTATTTATTCATGGCAGAGGTAATTTGAAAAAAAAAAACACTTGGCAAAGCCTGGGAGCATATATGGCTTTAACTTTTCAGACAGTTGCACATTGGTGGTTGAAGGCAGCCATAAGTTCTGGCAATGGAAGTGCAATAAGTCTGGCGCAGGAATTTCCTTCTCCTTCCTCTCACATCCGTAACCTGGCCCCATATGGTGGGCAGATATTGTTGTTGGCTTGTGAATGACCCCGTGTATTATACACAGATATTTATGTGCTATTGGAGGACAGACATGTTGTTTTTTCTGCATTCGAGCAAACTCGCATGCTTTGACGTTTCGCTCTCCTTCCCGTCCCACCTCGCGCTCCAAAGACAAGTCAAAGCAACAGATGTTTTCGAACTGGCAAACATGGTCCCTAATACAAGTCATGCAAGACACTGGGTAGAGTCCAAGCATTGTCTGTCTTGAGAGGACAGCCTGTATTAGTCAACTGATATGTGGGACAAGCACATCTGGAACATCTGAGGGCCTGCTGAGGTAATGCTGGTAGCCGGTGACTGAACTGTCTGATTGTTTCCAAGAAGATGCTTTTTTTTTTCCTCTTTCAAATTCAGTTTCCCCCTTTCGCCTTAAATAACCTAATGCAACAAACTAATTACTCAGATCTGTGCACATGTTCACTGAAGGGCCATCAAACATCTGTCTTCAGCAGGGCTGCATTCTTCTGTCTTCTTCTTCTGACGATGCTCCGCCCACCGGGTCGGACGATCATTCGCTCTGCACAGGTTTGAAACGAGACAAGCCGGTGCACGCTTTGAAAGGTGACATTTAAAAAAAAACGGGGAGCTACAGCTGCTCATTTTGCCGGCGAAGTTGACGAAAATGGCACCTGACATGAACACGACCGCGATGCAGCCGCGGTTTTCTTGGCAGCACCGGCTCCTGTCTCCTTCAATTTCACCTCCGGGTTACTCTTGAACTGTGCACGGTGAAAAGTGTTGTTGAAACAGTGTACCTGGGACCTGACTTTTGCCTCTTTACCCTGAAGAGCAACAGTCATTTTTGAAAAGGGGAAATGAGTGCTGAGATTTTTTTTCCTCCCGGGTTTTCTGGGCTGTGAACCATAGGAGGCTTGTAAAGGTTTAGCACCTCTGACATTAACCCGGGGTTCAACACGGCTACGTGATCTGGGTGACAAGTGTGTGTGAGTGTGTGTTTGGAATTACTGAACACACACTATTGCTTTAGAATCACTGCCCTGTGGTAGAATGCCTCCAACAGTAAACTTGAACCTTTAATATTTTTGTCACAAGAATGGGATGGACGGACAAGCCAAAAACATCCAGCGACTGGCAGCATAAAAACTGGATTATTTATTATCAAATTATTATTATAAAAGCTTGACATGTAATTCCTCTTACAGGTATGGGACACAATGAATGGAGAAACAGGGATGAGAAAAGTTGTGATGTCATCAACACATGTGTGTGTGATAGGCTGGGTACTTACGTTGGCTCCTCCGTCACTGTGATCTCCTCCTCCAGCTCTATCGCCTGCTTATGCCACACAGGTTTCGCCTCAACTGGGAGCGTATCTGGAGCAAATGACCCAGAAAAGACAATGGAAACACAACTTTTTTGACAAATCGGCAAAGTTTAGAGGTTCAGACGTGACCACAATGGCTTACCCATGGACTTGTAGCAGGGCACGGTCACCAGGCACTCCTCCTTGATGTGGGGTTTGGTGGTGGGGCTGCAGCCTCCGGCGTGAAGCCCCCTGTGATCGATGCAAAGCACCACTCTGTAGCGTAGGCCCTGTCCACAGGTCACCGTGCACTGATGACGACAGCCCGCATAATCAATTAACAACCTAGCCACTGATGATAATTGCCATACGCAGACAGGTTAACATGTTGATGCCTGATCCTGTGACCACTTCACTTCAGAAAGCCCTTAGCTTTTTAAACTTAAATAAAGAGACTTTCCAAAGCTCACTGCTCAGGAGTCCACTCTGTCCACCCTCTGCCAAAACAAGCATTTAAAACGCAGAGGAAGAATGTGCTGGGTAAACAGCATCCCAGGTTTTTAGGAGGCTGCAAATCTGACTCCCCGTGCCTCTACTTATGCCTGTATGAGGGCTGAGGTTCCAAAAATCCCCATGAGGAAGTCCCGAGGGGCTTTTATGGTGAATGAGACTGAAACTTCATTACATGTGTAAACGAACTAGGAAGGTCAGGTTCATGCACGTGCACCATCCTAATAGCCTTGATTTGAATGGCCCACAGAAAGTTTAAAAACTCCATGCGTGCTGCTTGACTTAAGGGCTTTTATTAAAGCTCTGTATGTTTTGGACGCTGCATTCAAAGGAGAACGGTGAAGGACACTCGTGGTGGAGTTAGCAGGGCTTCCCGTAATCACACAGCGAGGCGTGCTTTAACTTTGCAGCTGCGGGAGGGTTCGAGCGCGTTGAGGATAATGCTCGACATCTGAAGAGCTGGGAAAATCACAGGTACGTCTTTATCAAAAGTATATTTGGTTAAAACAATATATATTCTAACCTGAGGGGTTAAGTGAGACCCAATTTAGCAACCTGCAGACGGTCCAGGTGGGAACAGCCCCCGATCACAAAGAAACATCTCTTTACTTTTGGTTTGGAGGAATTTTTTGCTGAACTTCAACTTGACTAGGCTTTTCCAATTTTAGATGCAGCCGACAGATGCGTCCTTCCATTCCCGAGAAATAAAGACCAAACAGCTAACAGTGCGCGTGTAAACAAATTTAAAGTGGCATTGAAACTTTCTCGGTGTATCCGATTCACCTCAGTTGATTGATAACAGCAATAGAGGCGGGGCGAGCTGGTGAATGCCAGGTAGGCCATGAATTGAGATACAGCTTTTCTGATGCTTTACAGCAACTCAAGAATATACTAAAATAGAGGGACCTACGGGTGACCACTCCTGTGCCAGCCAGGTGGGGCAGTCATAGGTGTTGCAGGGCTGCAGGATGGCCGTTTTCGGGGAGTAGAGGCACTTCCACTCCTCGGTGAGAGTGATGACTCCCTGCATGTCCTCCTCCACACAGGACACCGAGCGACTCTGGATGCCCCCGCCGCACGAAGTGGAGCAGGCGGTCCAGGGACTGCTCTCCCATCTGACGTTGTGAAAGGTGAACATGTCATGAATGAGATTGATGCATTCTGGGAGATGGGAATTCATCGCACAGGAGTTGAGTACATACCGGGGCAGGGGTTGGTAGAGGTCATACGGCATAATTTGCTTGTACCCGTCACTAAAAGGTAGAATCAAATTTGAAGAAATTAGGGTTTGCCACTGACAGATCTGTGACATGGATTGTCTGTACCTTTGCTCTCTAACCTGGCCAGGCAAGGCTCCATGTTGCATTCCTGCAGTTTGGGTTTGGGTTTGACGTTCTCTGGGTAATAATGGCAGTACTGATCCACAACCACTCGGCCGCTGCGTAGGTCAAAGCACTCTGCAGAGGTGAGCTGGTAACCTACAGAGGAGGAAGTGTCACATGTCCCAACAGTTTATTTATATTTACTTAAAAGTTTATTATTCATGTGAGCAACATAACTTAAAAAGCAATAGTTTAGATTAACAGAAGACGAGTTAAGTGCAAGCATATTCGTCTTGCAAATCTGCAACTGATTAAAATGACTCCATGTTTTAAAGTTTTGATGCCAGCAGTTCAACTGTGGGCCTACCTCCACCGCATGTGACGGAGCAGGGGAAGAAGTCGGTCTCTCTCCAGCGGTGGATGATCGGCTGGTAGTAGATGTACTGGACCACGCTGTCTGCTCCACTGGTCAACTCGACCTACACCAACAATATTCAGGGCGTCACAATTTTAGCAATATTTTGAGCTATTTCAGGTAAATATCATAGAGCCACAATGATTAGTCCAATAAAACGTTCGTTGATTGACAGACAATAAATTGTGGCCATTCTTTATTGCAAATTAATTAGTCCCCATTTGCTGACGTTGATTAGAACAATAAAGAAGAGGACTGGTTTCTCTCCTCTCTTCAAACAACTGCCGCTGGTTATTCCTAAGTAAATGTCACAAGTCCTCTCAAAAAAAAAAAAAAAATCGGTCAAGAAGTGAGACTGGAGGGAAAAGTGCTGAGGCAGAGGAAAGTATAAAGCTTTGACAAAACCAGCGGATGACTGAAACAGACTGGAGTCTACGGAGAGATGTTCTTTTTCCACTCAGAGACATTGGAAGAATTTGATGCCGAGTAACCGGATACGCTCATTTCTGCTCATTGGAAGGTCAAACAGCTGCTAGGATGGACGTGGTGATTAATAATTTCCTGGACGAGCGTTGAAGATTCCTTTGTGTTTTAGTGAAATAATGAAAACAGAAGATATTTTATATCATAAACATTTTTTCTTCTTCCAGGCTCACACCTACACATATTGAAGAGCAGCCACACGACGGATTATTACTACAGGACCTTGTTGTTACATTCATGTGTTTACAGTGGAAATACTGCCAGGGAGCTTTTTAACTGTGATTTTCCATTTGTCCTAACTTTTTTTCCAGCGCTGCAACATGAGCCGACTGTCATCTGATTAGAAAATTACACATTCACAATATTTCCTCTCAGATTTCTGTCTCCCCAGTACTTATTTACCGTCCGAGCCTGACTCGTGTTTATGAGGGGGAAGTTTTCACAGTACATGGTCGGTATCATTTTAATGTCCACTCTCGGGCCCCAGTCTGAGAATGTGTGTGTGTGTGTGTGTGAGCGACAGAGCCAAAAACGATGTTGTAATCATTGTGTCATGGCATTGTATCAGAAAAGGATCCTATGCTCCACTACTGAATGACTGAATTGTTATTACACAAAACTAAAATGTGACATTTCATAAGCAGACCTATGATAATATTTCTCTGAGGCTTGAAGTTGCATCGTGAATCAAATCCAAGTTTCATCAACTATTAACTGACAGTCAGACATTTATTTTGGCATTAAGACATCTAAAGTCAACCACTGGATTTGGAGCTCCAGTTCTGTGAGCTACTCTTGTTATCACTGCACGACACGCCGCTTCGAAAAATACTTAGACCCTCATTTGCATTTCATATTTAAGTGGCGCACACATACAATTTGATATCTTTAAATCTAAACATCCGAAATCGAATCTCCCCTGAACTCTGCGGGACTCGTATTGAGTTCAGCGGGAGTTCATGGAAACTTATCAGAGTACAGTTTGGCCGGGGCCACACCATTTTCAAAGCGTTGCGTTGCAAAAACTACAGTTTTTGGTTTAAGCTGCGGAAAAGAAAACAGAAATGTCCCCATGATGTCAGTTATTGAGTGGACTGAAGCTGATTGGGATCATTTGCAAGCAAAGCCCATAAGGAAGCAGACTGAAGGTTGCTGGTTTCAGTTGCTGAATTGATGACATTGTTCACGTGAAACTTTCCAGAAATGATGTTAAACCTGCAATAACTGATTTTCTGGCCACTTTAGGGCAGCATCAACAGGAAACTGTTGCTTATTTACACATCCAGCAGTTATAAGCAGAATTTAAGTCCAATATACACCAACCTCCCTCCGACCCTGTGTGTTTGTGCGATAACAAACTAACTAAACGCATGGATGGATTTTCAGCAAACTTGTTGAGAATGTGTCTTGGAAGGGTATCTCCAGATTATTATTATATAATTATCGGTTGGGGGTGTGAGGGACGACACCCCTGCGGTAGAGGACTGTATGCTTGTCACATGAACGTGTAAGGGGAAAGAGAAGTATCTACTAAGTTTGTCCGAAATCCTCCTTGCCTACTAAAGACTGTAAAACCTTTATGGATGGCCATGACCGCCGTGTCAGATGCTCAGTGTGTTTATGCAGGGGATGATCGTTAATTATAAAAAATATGAACTATCTTAACTGGGGTCCCTGGGACTGATGCATTGGAGCTCTTACTTTGACAGTGAAGTCAGCTCCAAGTGGGCCAGTGACTCTCAGGATCTCCTTGTCAGAGAGTTTCTGGTAGTCCAGGGTGGTGTTCTCCAGATGGTACTGCCCTGATGCGTCGAAGACCAGTTCATCTTTGAGCCCTTGCAGGGTCTTACTCTCCACATCTAAAGAGGAAACAGAGGAGGAATCGAGAGCACAATTGACTCATCATGGTCAGAAAGAGGAAACTGATAGTCATAAAATCCACCAACGTCATGAGACTTGAGCTTTGCCTTTATTTTCAGTATCATAGTCAATTCTCGCATTTTCATCTTAACACACAATGAAACTGAAAATAAGTCTGAAGAAGTTATAGAATGTGGAGATACTTTCATGTATCTGAGGTCTTCAGTCCAGTCACACACAATGAACATAGTGTGTCTGTTGCGTTTGGAGGCAAAGCCTCTCACTTTGGCAATCCCTCATGTAGGTCTGTGAGCAGGCCAGCGCTGCACTGAGCTTTTCCATTGTTTGACCTCACGTCAACTTTGGCCTTACAAGGTTTTGTGTGATTCCAGCAAGGAAGTTTAAACAGAAACAAGGGGGGAAACACAGGAACAAGCTGCAACCATAAGCAGTCAGCGTCTGCCGACAGATGGTTACAATTTAAGTGCCCGCGGCCAACAAAGGAACAGGAGGAAATATTTAATGAAAAATTGACCCATTCAGAAAAAGAAGTGCCTTCGTCCGAGCTCAGGAAATGACCGTGGAAGCGAGGGATAGGTGCAGAGATGGAGCATTTGTTATCGATTTGATTCAGCGGGGAGTTTGGTGCCGGTGCTTTGACTTGGTGGTATTTGCTGCTAAGTCCTACATCTTCTTAGAGCCAGAGCAAAATAAATACCTCTTCTGGCTATTCTGAGTCACCTTAAAAAAAAAAAACGGTCTTAATGAGAGAGGCTGACAACGTAATGTTAATTATAGCTTGTTGTTTGGGCGAGACGTTTTTTAAAAGGTTTTACTAGAACACACGACCTGTAGTATAATTAAAATAGCACATGTAGTACACTTGGGTTGAAAAGTGCAGTATTTGGCATTTAAATTAAAAAAATACACTACCAAATATAAATATCATGATCAACTATTTTGGATGGAAGGGCACCCTGGACCTACCAGGACTTACACAAGTGATCTGGGCCTTTCAGAACCAGACGCACATGACGACTCTTGTAGGGGACGACCACGACTGTGTCCTCAGCTTGGGTGAGACAAACAGACAGAGGTGGGGAGAGAGGGAGAGGGGGAGAGGGAGAGGGAGCGAGGGAGAGAGAGAGAGGGAGAGGGAGCGAGGGAGAGAGAGAGAGAGAGAGAGAGAGAGAGAGAGAGAGAGAGAATACTGTAATTCAACTTCAGAAATATAATTATATTATTTTACACTATCTATTGAGTCTTGCACTTCTCTAAAGGGACATGGACCTAATTAAAAAGTCAGTATGGATAAAAGTCAAAAACATTTTTACTTGATTGGACAAAAACGTCATGATTGACATCTGGGAGTGATTTGCA